>NC_082598.1:1008583-1308583 GCF_030936135.1 Gavia stellata | reverse complement strand
TGGTGGGAGAATCTGTATTTTCTAGCGTGGTGCAGCGGGAGCTGCTGTACCTGGGAGGGCTCTGTCTGAAAGGAAAAAGATGTTTCCTTTCTAAGCTGGCAGCTTTTTCAAGTTCATCTTGGGAATGCACAAGTCAAACCAGGGTCATTTCTTCTCCTAGGTCTTCACCAGCAATAATGCTTTTCCAACTTACCCTGAGCAGGCCAGTTCCCTACATGTTTTGCCCTGGGTGACTTCATGCAACCCCCTAATCTTACATAGTATCATACAGGGGATCTCTCCAGCTTTTCCCTGCCCACATCTGTTTATTTCCTGTACCCAGCCTAATGATTTGTAGCAGAGAATAGTTTGCTGTGGCTGTGCCTTTTGTTTGAAGCAGCGGAGATTTCTTGTAGGAAATTAGCCATATGTTAGTGGTGGATGGAACACGCAGGAGTCTGAAAGCAAAGTTGCATTAATGGTTTTATGGCAAAACCCATTCAGATACAGTGAAAGCAGGCTTGGTAATGATGAGGTTATTCTGCCTGAAATATCAGTCCTTCACAGGGACTTGATTGCTAAACTCATTTTGACACATAAAAGTTTCTTTAGGAGAGGCCATTGAACCAGGCAAATCTGTCTGCTGCAATCAAGGCCTGCAGTTCTGACCCTCCTGGCCCAGGCAGTGAATTCATAGCCAAGCAGTAAAAGTTTAGATGTAAAAAGCAGATGATATTTAAAGGAGTCATGTGCAAGGACTATATCTGAGTAAGATTCACTGCCTGGATAACTGTCAAATGGAGAATAACTGTGCAGGTCTCAGTTCTGTAGAGAAGATTTGAGGGAGCTATTGATGGATTACAAACTGATCACGAATCAAGAAATTCCTGCTGTTGTAAAAAAAAGATTAGTATTGCACTGAGTTGTACTAGCAGAAATATATCCTTCCAGTGGAATGAAACAGTTCTGCTCCAGTCAGTATTGGCTAATCCATTGCAAGAAAGATATGGATGAACTGGACAGTCCATCTGGAGCGTGAGGAGGATGATTGAAGAGATGACCTAGAAGTAAAGATCAAATTAGCTAGTCCAAAGAAATGGGTGAAGAAAGAACCCAATTGCAAGCTTGAAATACGTAAGAAACTGGAAATAATTTATGTGCAAAGGTTGAATTAGGTCAGCTGTTAGGACCACCTTCCTGATGTTAAGGATGGCAAAGCACAGGAATAGATTATTGGCAGAAGGGTTGGCATCTCCATCACTCCATCCTTTAAGAGGATGCTGGAGCCACATCTACCAAAAATGGCAAAGAGAAAATGGGTGCAGAGGGCAGATTGGAAGATCTTATAATATCCCTCCCAGACATCTGAGTCCTATGTCTAAAAAGGAATACTAGGAAAGGACTAAGCAGGGAAACAAATTGCTTACAAAAGGAAAAGGAATTAGAAATAGAAGTCACGGTGTGAAATCAAATAATGGAAAACAGGTTAAGCTGAAGGAAAAGTGCCTCAACTTAAAGAGCTGTGGAACAGCTTGTGGAGGACAGCAGTGGAAGCCCTCAGACTTGAGTCATTCAGAAGAAACCCTAGGGAATATATAGTAGGGAACAACTTTATGTTGGCCAAGGGTAAATAGACAAAATGATCTAATTAGTCTTTTCCAGATCTTCTTTTTATGACTCCATAGAGTTCCTTGATGAGGACAGTGGGATTTGGGCTTGCCAAAGGAAGCCAACTCAAACATTACAAGCTACCACATGACAACAGCCACCTCCCTTGTCAACGGGTTGGCATTCCAAGTAACCCCCTCAAATTCAGCTTATTGGTGATGACTCCTGTAAAGAATTGGAAGAACAGTCACACTACTTCTCTGAAAATCACTTGTAATGCGGGAGACACCGAGTTACTCTCTTGAATCACACCAGCCAACCAATTAGTTTCACTGAGTACCACTTACTGTAACAGCTACTTCAAGCAAAGGAGCCAGAGTGAGATATTGTAAGATGAAGTATTGCTAGTAATAACTGTGCTGCTTTCTTAGAGATTGGCTTCACTCATGAGTTGCAGCAGGGATGCTTCAGAAAATCAGCTTCGCTGCTGGTCGGTATTTTGATATTCCTTGGTTCTGGTGTACCCACTTCGTCTGAAACCACAATGTGCAAGAATAACATGAGAGAAACAGGCATTAATCTCTATGCCATTACCAGGAACATCCAACCCTGTTTATGTGAAAGAATGCCTGTCAGTCAGCAATTAATAATGAAGCTAGTTTTTTCAGGCCCCAACGCAATGTTTTTATGCATATTTCTTCTCAGTTTCAGATAAGGGTGTCAAGCTGACTGAATTTTCATAGTTGCATGGATTTTTATGGCTGAAGGGCGAAAGCCTCTTAGTCTTCATTTAAAGCTGACTGATAAAGCATCTCAGCTTCCAGAAATGCTCTATTACCTGCCCTCCTTTTTCCCAGGGATGATGGAGCTCTTGGTGCTTGGAAAATACAAAACTGTTTTACAGCTTCTGCAATGTGCATGGAATCCAAACCTGTACAGCATCTGCTGGTGCACCCCAGGGCGAGTTTGGCCCTAAGTCTAGGCTCATGCCAGAGATGTGCCATTCAAATTTTCTGTCCTGGCAAAGTCAGAGGAAGCCAGACATAATGTTAACTATGCCGTGTCCTGGTGGGACACCGGCTGTGGAAAATAGCATGCCTGGTTTGCTACGCTAACTCCGTAAGTTCTCCATGCTAAAGCAGGCTTTGATTACGTGCATAACTGTGGGGTTTGGGAGAAATTACAGCTCAAGGCATGGAGAAATTTTAATTTTGGGGACGTGGGGGAAATGCACCAACATTAATCACCAAATCAGATCAACAGCCCTTGATAGCAGAGGTATGGTTCTTCTACATTTCTTCCAACTGATTATGTGGTTTCCTCTTCCCATAGACCTCCATGACTTTCTGGGCATGGTGATGACAAATAGTACAGAGATTCTTGAGTCCATCCAAAACACTAAAGTCAGAAAGACCAGCACATTCCTGTGTTGACGGAGTTGCCTGGAGTCCCAAAGGAAAAGAGCTGCTTGTCCTGTGTGCAGTGTGGTGGGAGGACAGCTGTGCTGTTTCCAGCTGACACACGTCTCAGGTACCAGGTAGCAGAGTGTAACGGCAACAACCAATAAAGTCCAAACGTAAGTGCCAATGTAATATGCTTCTACGGCATCTCTGGCTGTTTTAGTCCTTCTTGCTGGTTGTAGCTGGCTCCAGATGGCAAGATGTTGGATCCAGGTCTTCATTTAAAACAAGCTTGGCATTTCCAGCTAAGGAGGGATGCTCTTTTGCAGGCTTGGTGTGACTAAATAAAGCTAAATCTGCTTTTTTAATTTAGGAGAAATTCAAACGAGGATGGAACTTGCTGACTCCACACCTCTGTTTGTTTGATCTTCACTTTTCCTGAGAACTCGCATGTAGATATAGATTTATACAGATATAACTGAAGTGGTTTCAGAGCACAGCTCTCTTTCAGGCTGACTTGAAGATGTGTTTCACCTACCTCTTAAGAGGCCACATTCATAAGAGTGAAGGGATTCAGACCACCTACTATCTGAGCCTAATTCTCTGTACAGCCAGTGGAGAGAGGTAAGGAATGAAAGCACCTCATTTATTACAGATGTTTCGAGGAAGCAACATGACCCTTTCTCTCCACTGACTGAACAGGCAGGCATCCAGACTCTGGCAAACCTGAGCAGGAAGTGTTCTGCACTGCTTACTCTTCTCTTGAGCTTGGACGTGTTGGTAGGCATCTGAGAAATTTTGGTGACTATAGTGTAACTCCCTAAAGCAGAACAAGGCACCCTGTGCTCCAACTACAGCCAGTGGAGAAAGGTAGGCATTCCCAGCACAGGATCCTAAATTTTATCATCTGGATTTGGTGAGATGAACCAATTTTTAGTGCTACTTATTTTTCTCCATGTCCCATACATAGAAGTTGTAGGTGACTGTCTCCGCTGAGATATCCGGGCTGTAGAAACTTGAAGTTAGGTAAGCTGAGTCTCCCACACCCCAGTCTAAACCCATTTTCAACACTGCAATAAGCAGTCTAGATACAGCCCTTAGGCACTTTTTTAAGGTGCACTTCAGACCTCTTCCTGTTGCAAATTAATGTAAATATATGGTTTTATCAGGCAAACAGAGGGGAAAAAGTGTAGTGCATGTACATCTTGTCTTATGCAGGGCAGAAGTCTTTGTTTCCTACATGAAAAATGTCTCCTTTGCTAGTGACTGTCCCACACTCTCCTACAACAGGGCAAGGAACCACACAAACCCTGCTCTGTTCTCACTGTGGATCGAATTTTTAGGGCGTGTGAGAGGTGCCAGAAAGACAGCCCTGCAGATTGAATTACTCTGTATATCCACAGACCAGGTAATGTGCCAACAGCCAGAGCATTAGCTTTCTTTTTTTACTTGCCTGCCAAAGAGGTTTGCTTTTGACCTGGAGAAACCAGCTGAGAGGGACAGAAGGTAGCTTATTCCACTTGATTCCTTGGCCTCTCTGTTGAGACTGGAAAGCAAGTTGCCAATGAAAGGTAGCTGTAGGTTTTTCTCCAGACAAGCTCTGGCAACTCACATGGGGGTGATTTAAGAGGTTACCACCTCACACTCTCTGCTGCCAGAGGTTACCGATTATTTATCAGGGTTGGCAGAAGCGAAGCACCTTCTCAATGGTGGTTTGAGTTGTGAAGTTGCTCTGTGAGCTCTACAGCTAAGGAGGCTGCATGGGTTTGACTCTGCTGACCCTGCTACAGGCAGGTAAGCCTTCTGCAGCGCGGTAGGGTGGGCAGCTGGTCTATTGAATCACACGAGTGTGAGTTGCTGGAAACACCCTCAGATGTTGTTGCAGTGTTAGGAGAATAATACAGGGCAGGGATTATCACTGTTCAAACTCTGCTTTCTTCAGGTAGCATATGCATGTGCTCCTGCTTTCTCTGAATGGCTCTCCTCACATTCCCTCATCACGATCTCTCAAAGCAACTTAATCCGCTCATTCACCTGCAAAAAACATGATCAGTGACACCGTCTCACTTGCCTGGAAAAGAGCAACTCAAGAAAATGCCTTTGGCTCAATTCAGTACTTGTCCCCCTTGAGATAGCCCGTTGGTCTGCAGCTTTCACTGGAATGCAGGCTTCCCAGGAGCTTCCATTGTCCCTACCAGTCCTGTGTGGGTATCCCACAGCTTCTTGGCTAGCACTGGACATGGTACAGGCAATTGTATCACACCCCTCATTATCGGCACACCCACATCTTGACATATCTTCCCATGCATAAACACACAGACAGTGATTCATTAATCAAGCCCTTTCTCATCTAGGCCAGGAAGAAAGGATAAAAGAAAGAGCATCAGTCACTTTCTAAACTATACGTAGACATGGTTACCACCTGGCTGGTTTCTCTCTGAAAGTTTTGCAGGGATGGGCCGTACTTTCTGACATTGTGTGCTCAGAGGTGCTAAACTCACCACCCCAGTAAGTGGTGGTTGGGGAGATGAAAACCACAGGTCGGAGTGATTCCTCGATAAGCTGCCCTTGGGTGACTTGCTGCTAACAGTACTGATTCACTGGTTTATGAAAGCAAAGTCTCTTCAGCTATCAACAATATTCTTCATGTGGTCTTTGTTTTTCCCACCCAGTTCCTGACTGATAAAAAGGCATCTCTCCTTTGCTTTTTCATCCTCCTCCCATTCCCCCCAGCAGTATGTTTCAAGGGTTGAGAGAACAAACCAGATCCCAGTCAAACAATGATCTTATACTCCCCCTATTCCTTACTTCGTGTATTGCTCCTGTACCAAGATAGAGGTCATGGCTTCCTCTGCATTGGTGGGTGTGCTAAACCAGGGAAAAATATATAGAGTAACCCAGAAGAGTTCTAGTAGATACCCCTCATTCCACAGGACTGTTTTCTGCTTCTGTGTTTGCTGCATGAGAAAGTATCTCTGGGTCCCTGACCTTTGAATAACTGTCTCTACAGATGCTGCAGCCAAGGAGGATGTTCAGGGACACGATGAGTCAAGCACGTCCCAGGGCGCATACGCGTGAGTGTGTGCGCTGGTGTAGTTGCATTGGGAGAATAAAGCAGGCACCACGTAGCTCCAGATGTTGGCTGAGAAAACTGCATTTAGTGTCAGCTCTTGGAGGAAAAGAGGGAAAAGGTATGGAGCAGTGGCTGAGTCAACCTGGGTGTGGACCTAGAAAGGAAATAAGTGTGCCTCCAAGGCTGTTTGTTTTTATTGTGTTTGTACGTGCATGCATACCCTTGCTTGTACAAATGCATGGTAGTTCAACCCTTCAAATGGATGTAGTGTATCTTAGGAACTGCCTGTGGACATGGGCCTTCAGGCCAAAGCATATTGGTCAGGATCCTCGGTAACAACATTCCCTGGGTGTGCTGAGCTGGAAAAACTATAAACATATCCTCCCACCATTCAGTTCGTTCTGGGTGTGACTGATTCGACCATGTTTCCTAAGCTCAGTGGTGCCCTGTGCGTAAGGTGTGATTTATAGCATGGATACTTGCATGCCAAGCTGCCACTTTGCACTCATCTAGACTTGCCAGCATGGATCTGTGTGAGCAGCATCTGTTCCCTTCCCCCAGTTTAATATGGCCTTATGGCAGAAGCATTCACATTGAGCTACAGTCACCAGTTCTCTCACTGATGAGTGGCTCTTCCTCTTCCACATGATCTAAGCCAGATTCATCCAGCTGAAGCTTCAGCCAGGACCCAGAGCCTGGTGTTCCTTTGGGCTAGGTGCCTCCAAAGGCTTCGAGTGAGCCAGCAGGAAAATTTAGGCACAAGGACTGAGGTGTGATTTAGTCCAGTTGACTCTGGGCCCAGGCCCTGATTAAGGAGGAGACCAAAAAACTTTGCGAAGACAACATGTAGAAACTCTGCAAAGACAACATGTAGTTTTGCTTTGATTTAATATATTTCCTCACATAGTAGCCACATTTCTTGCCCTGCCTCCTGCCAGATTTTGCCTCTGAAAACACAGGCACAGGCATTTTATATATGTATTCTGAGATAAAGATGGTCTGGACCCTGCTGCTGTTTTCTATCCTTCTGTTTCCCAACACCTTTCCCTTGCTCCACCCTTAAGCTGACTGCAGGGGCACCTACTCTTGACACATCTTGGTCTTCCTTTCTTGGTCATCCTTCTCAACTCATCAGTGCTATTATTGTGAAGTCAACAAGACAACACAAGCAGGCAGTGTAGGAGTTAGTGTTGGAACTAGAGGCAATAAGCATCCTTGACATCACTTCTCAGCTGGCTCAGACACTGTAAATTTTTCTCATCTGAGAGCTGCTAAAGACCTATTAGAAGATAAGACAAAGAATCCTAGAGTAATATCAAACAAGTTCTGTCCAGTCTAATGAGTTTAACCAGCTAGTTATGTAGTGGCATCTCAGCTCCTCAAAGCTGTTTCTATGGAACTGTACTTCAATGACATAAATTTAGCCCAGGGCTCTCTGCAAACTCAGCACTGAGAAAGAGTAGTTAAGAGCTGAAATTAGTAATCTGTTCTTGTTCTTTAACTGTAGAGAGAGTCTAGGTACTGTTACGGTATGAAAGACAGCCTAGGTTATTGAATTCAGATATTCCCCTGTATCTTGATAACACATCATATACGGTCCTTAACAGTCAGTAATGAGAAAAAAAATTCTTTACCATGTATTTGGCAGAGAAGGATAACTCATCACAGGGGTCTATTTTGGCTTTGCAGCCTGCAAACATCGCTCATGGTCAAGGTAAGGTGGCAGTTCAGAGATGTCTGAAATGGTTAAATGAATCCATGGTTGAAAGTATATGTGGTGGAGCTAAAGGATGGACCAGAGCCCTGCAGGTCTCTTCTGGTCTTATTTTTAATGGCTGTCATGTATTCTCTTCTGTAAATTCAGTCCAGACAATTTTGCCTAAAATTATTTCAGTGTTTTTCTTACATTAATTTTCAAAGCAGGTCTCAGATATCATTGTTAACAAACTTCTACCCACCTTCATTGCATATTAGTCTGACTTCTCCTCTTGATCTTCATTACAGAATCCCATTTTAACTTAATCTTGCTATAGCCTCAAAATTCCTGAAGTGGTGAGGCAGTTGGACTAGATAATCATTGTAGGTACCTTCCAACTGATCTGATCTGATCTGATCTGATCTGATCTATTCTATTCTATTCTATTCTATTCTAAAACTTAATCAGCTCCCATATCCCCTTCTGCTTCTTGTTGTCTGGCAGTTGTAATGGGTTGGAAAGTAGATTTTCAGATGATTTCATTTCTGTAGTGTAGTGTTCACCTGTCTCTCAGCTTTTGGCTCCAACACCTTTAACTCACTGAAGACCTATTGCTAAACAGAAATGATGCTGCTTAGTTTTCAGTGGCCAGCACAAGCACCCACATATTGTAAAGATTTACATGCTGAGGTCTTTTCCTCAGTAATTCTCTCCATGATGTTATGGATGACCTCTTGGAAAGTAAGCGATGCTCTTCTGCCTTCCCCAAGGATGTTGCTCTCTGGTAATGGGTTGTCCTCTCTTTCATGTATTTTGCTGAGCAAGCCCAATGTCTAGTCTCCCTCAGTCCTGCTTTCTGGCTGCTTTTCCTGTGCATTCAGAAGAGAAATTTTCCTCTACTCTGTTCCTAGGATCCAGATCTTACAGTACGTCAGGATTTTACTCAGAAACTCATCTATGTCTCTCTTAAATGGTGCTGAACATCTGAGACTCATGGCAGGTGTTGCAACAATTTGGAAAAAAGGGTTGGGATTAAACCCTTATTGTGAAGAGTCTAGTTCCTACATGCATCTCAACGCTAAGGAAACGCTTTATGCCTGAGTTCAATCAAAATACCCCCAAGGAGAAACTGATGTTGGGAAGTTTTCCTATGATGCTGAACCAAATTTTAGTCTCTGAGGCTGCCGGGTGCAGTTAAATTTTCTGTTGATTTTAGATGAGTCACAGTGGACTCTGTTCACCATCCATTCTTGCCTGCAAGGCTGGGAAGAGTCAGGATGTTTTTGTCTCCATGTCCCTCTGACTTGGTTAGTCTTAATGGGGACAAGTCTCTGAGGTGAGAAAGGAGCTGGTTCACAGTCCCTTTTCAGATACACTGGAGGTATTGGCTAGTTCCTCTCATAAAGGGAGAATCCATTCCTGGACAAGATGCAGAAGTAAGAAGTAAAAACCTGTGGAAATAAATGGAAGATAAGTGCCAACATTTCTCTGGGCATCTGGCCTCTAGCCTCTCTATGGCTTCTCAGCTCTGCCAGAATAACATGATGGGGCAATTGTTTTGCAAATTGATTTGTAAGCTCTCTGGAGCCCATCCTGTCTTCCCATGTGTCAGGCTGAGGATCACACTTTGGTCTAGGTTTGTTGGGGCTGTGTGTCAGCAATGAAATTTTAGGCGATTCTCTGTTCCTGAATGTCGTCTTGGAAGAGCAATTTGAATGTCAGACTGCCAGCTGCCAGTTTAAAAATAGAGGCACGGGACGTATAGAAAACTGTTCATGACCCTGCTGGGAGGCTTCCAACACTGGGTAGGTTTACTGAAATTGCAAGGAACAGTCTGATTTTTTACTAGTTTTTATTGGCATAAATGCAGCAAGTTATATTTAAAAAGAAAAAAAAAAGAGGGAGGGAAAAGAAAAAAAGAGAGATGTGGACCTTACTGACGTGTATTTGGTGGAATCTGTCAGTCACACAATCACATACCGGCCCCACATTGGCCCTGGGTGGCGAGGACAGGCTGTGCTGAGGGTGGCTGCCAAGGTCTCCCAGTGGAAATGTGCAGTTACCGGAGGTGGGAATAGCCAAGTACCCAGGCTCTCAAACGCCTGTCAGGCGGTGCGGTTCCCCCTGTCCCCATGCTTCCAGATTCCCCTGCAGCGGCAGCGAACCCCACTGACCGCTCAGTCCGAGAAGGGCACACTCATCTGATCAACTCTGCTGTCAAAGCCATTTTGGTCTCTGCTCCTCCTAATCACTCAGCTGGGAAAACCTTGCCTCTCAGGTCCTAGATTGTGTTTGTCCTGGTCACCCACAAGCACTCTTGTCTCCTCTCACCTGCCAGTGACTAGCCGTGATGTCTGGGGTTGATTCAGTTGCCCCTACACAGGCATCCAGGGCTGCCTGTGATGGCCTAGGGCACAAAGGCATAGGGCAGAGTACCTGGTATATGCTTTGGGGTGAGGTAGATCACACTTCAGGATCCACTTACTAGATTTCCACTGACTATAATGGGCGCTTAGATACCTTGCGCAAAGGCAAGTGCCTGGCTTTCAACATCTGAGAGTGGGGGTATCTGCAAGCTATACCCTACTCCAGTGTAGGAAAATACTCCTTTCCACTGGTGTCTCTGCAGACACTTTCCAATCACCCCATTTGGCTGCAGACCCTTTCCCATTTCATAAGGTAGTGGAGACTCAGCTGATGGAGAAACAGAGGAATAACTTGTTTATCTTATGTGACTTTCTGCAAAAACGGGAGACAGCTCAAGCACTCTGCTCTACGTGTTGGATACCGTCTTCCTCAAGAGACAACTGAGCAGTGAAGGAGGACTCAACCAGTCTATTCCTGAAAGAGCAATTGTGAGCTAGCTGCTCTGCTCTTCACCAGAGCTGGCTGCATCCACTATGACCTGCATTTGCCCCATGACTGTTTCTAGTGCCAGGCCAGCAAGAAGTTCATAAGATATTTGTCATTTCTTTCCATCCCTTTCAGCATTTGGTGGGATTTCCAGAGCCATGTGGCTCTGACTATGGAAAATGTTGCAGTGAGGAGCTGAGTTGTTTAGATGAAATGTTCTGCATCCTCTTGAGTCACTTGCAATTTCCTTGCGCTCCCTGTATTATAGCCCTGATTGCCTATAGCCTCTCAAGTGAAGCATTAAAAAAAAAAAGGAAGAAACATTTGAAATAAATGTTTCTCATCCTGAGCCAAAGAGAGAGAGAGAAAAATTCCCCTGGTAGCTGTCAGATTTTAGGTTGCAAAATTAACAGCAAATGAGCATGTTCCCTTCAGAGAGTTCACCTTGCCCTTATCTTGACTTCTGCTTGGAAAATTCCTCCTAGGCGGGGTGGCAAAGACACCCGGTGGCACTTGGCTGCCTGGGGGGTCAGCTCTCCTTTCATTCATGGGAGGCAGGCATTAGGACTGACCCTCTGACTCAGCAGCGCTAAGCACCCTCCTCCGGGCTTCTTCCTGATGAGAAGATATGACTAATAGCAACCTGCCCCAGGAGGCTGGGAGCTTGGTTGCAAGGTGTCCACCACCTTGGGGAGCGGAGACGGCTGCATTGCATTCCTGGTTTTGCTGGTGGCTCACCGGCAGGCAATCACCTCAACCCCACCTGTGCCTCAGCATGCCAATCTCTAAACTGGAGGCATAAACCCATATGGGTTCTCACTCTGCCACGGACCCTGGTGTTTTGGGATTTGATGGTGGCAGCAGACAGAACAGAAATTCCTGCCATGTAAGTGGAAGCAAATTCCTTGCAGTGACTTGAAATAGCCCCTGTAATGTCCTTGTCATGCCGCTTGCTGATGAGAAATTCTGAGACTGTTCAACATAGCTCTGGGGACCAGACTGAGGGAAAAGGAGCAAGAAAGGTGGCAACTCTTCCTTCTTTACCTCTGAACTAGGCTTTGCTCCGATGAGTCACCGGAGTGAGTCACGGTAAATGGTTCAGCTGTAAAGACCATGGCATTTTCTCCCCATCCCTGGGACTCATGCCATGAACTCTTCCAGGCTTCTTGGACTTGGTTTCAGTTTTACTGAGAGGAGGAAAAGATATCTCTGAATTCCACACGTTTTCAGCATCATGCAAGATGTCTGCTGGTAGTGAAGGGAACTCTGAGATAATATTGTGCATCCCTATTGTCAAACTGGTTCGTTTCTCTTTTGCTCCAGTACTTTGCCCCCGCAGATCACCCACACCACATATTTTGCGTTAACATGGACTGAACTGCTTGCTTTCCTTTTTAAGGAAGCCTGGGTGTAGAAAGGAAAATAGTGCACTCCAGGGTTAACATGCTTTAGATAGCATGTTAGATAGACCTGCCTGCAGCACGTGTCTATGGGCTTAGGGCTCGCTCCCTG
Organism: Gavia stellata; assembly: GCF_030936135.1. Classification (NCBI taxonomy): domain Eukaryota; kingdom Metazoa; phylum Chordata; class Aves; order Gaviiformes; family Gaviidae; genus Gavia; species Gavia stellata. The sequence continues at coordinate 1,296,462 of NC_082598.1, read as the reverse complement.
AACTGCAGAAGAGGCAGCATGGATGAAGCGCTGGACTAACACAAGCAGGGTGACCTTCCGTATTAAAAGTGCAAGAGGAGCCAACACTAAAAGAATATATTCCACAAATTGGGGGGAAAGGTTTTCCTTATTTCGGTGGGGGAGACAAAGATGGTGGATATTACTTGACCCCAGGATGACTATCACCCACCAGTGAGATCTCAGCATGACCAAACTGTGCTTGCTTAAAGTGAAGGATTTCCCATAGTTTTAGGAAAACACGGGACCTATTTTGGCACAAGAAAAAAATGGCTGCAAAGTCTGTGTGTAAGGTAATGGTGGAGACCAGGCAGCATTTTTCCAACAGAGGTAGCAGGGGAAGGATTGCAACTAGCTTGAGATAGATAACTTCTAAAGGGAGTTCTCTGCATAAAGGGCATCTCTAGCCTGGTGTTCCTATTAGTGGCATTGTACAAAGCTGCTGGACTCCAAGGTTCAATTTTAGTTCATCGTGTTTAAGGAAGATGAATTCAACCTGGAACAGGTGCAGAGAAGGGCAACAACGAGCATCAGAGGAAGGGAGTGCCCTGTTTAGGAGACTCAAAGAGCTCGACTTCTTTAGCTCAGCAAAACACAGGCTTGGAGAAGATACGATCATACTCTATAAATAGACTGGGAGCTAAACACCAGAGAGGGAGAAAAGCTATTTAAACTTAAAGACAGCGTTGGCATTGGAACAGATGGGGATAAACTGGTCATGAATAAATTTAGGTTGGAAAGTGGAAGATGTTTTTTAACCACTGGAGCAGCGAGATTCTGGACCAGTCTTCCAAGGGGAGCAAATAAACGAATTCCTGGAACTTGCTAAGTTTATGAGGTGGTGACTGCAACAGCAGAGAGCTGGCCTTGAAGATCCTAGACTCGAAAATTACCATCACTGGACTGAATGGCCCACCCAGACCTATAGGCTATTGTCCTGTGTTTTCTTACTGATATTCTTGTTCTGCTCTGCTTGCATTTTAAGGGATTCCTGACAATGCTAACAACAAACAGTGCACTATTTGCTTAGGAAAGAAACCTGAGTTGCTGGAAAGCATGGGGATATGGAAACCACTCACTTCTTACAGCGACGGAGTGAAGCTGGTTTTGCTTCTTCGTTAAGGCAGGTGCATGCTTGGTGTTCCTGCATGCACGGGCATAACATGCACAAAGAAAATGGTTATTAACCCTTCTGCTGTAAGATCTAGCAGATGTAGGTCTTAACTCCACAAGGCAGGTGCCTGACCTTAACCATAGGCATGATTTTTGAAGTTTTTAAGTTTTTAAGATTTAAAGGGCTCTATTAATAATAACAACGTTATGCAGAGGATGATTTGGTTTGACAGAAGAATTGATCACTTTGCTTTGCATAGACAGTGTTAAGCTAAGTGGATTTAAACGAATCCTAGTTCTAATTTAGTAAAACTGATATAATTTGCCTATGAATGCTGTAAGCACTGGGAATGTGGATGCAGACAAGATAAACTCGCCAGGGGACTAGTTTCTGTGGTCACTCATACCTGGTGGTAACTCATGCCAAATAACGTGAAGATGCTTAGTCTTCTTGCAGTGAAAGGGACCTCACATAAACGGCGTGGTAAGAGCATGCAGACAATACTTACTGTGGACAGCTGATGTGCTGTAAATTGGGATTTGATTCACCCCTACACAATGAGACGACCTTGTTTTGGGGGAAAGCCTGCTTAGCTGAATGGACAGAAGCCATGCTGTGCTGTGTTTCTTTAGGGACAGGCAGTGGTCTCTGGATTGCTTTATTAGCTAGTATAGCTGTAAATCTTTCCCTTGGAGCATAGTCCTGAATTTTGGTGAGGACTCTGGTCCTGATTCAGTGAAGAGCTCAGCTATTGGCTTCAACGGGCACAGAGTTAGTCATGTCCTAGACTTCACTGGGGGTATTTGGTAGGACTGAATTCTGAAACCAAAGTGATTAAGAATGAATTCAGCTTAAAAAAAAAATTAAAAAAAAAAATCACCTGTCATTCCAGGATCTTTGTTCCCTTCTGGTGTAGATTACATCTCTTTCACAAACGGAGGAATGGAACCATGGAAATTTTTTTTTCTTCAAGATGCATGAGGAAACAGGACCAGGAACCCTGGCTCTACTCCAGTGGCTGAGAGCAGAGCAATATTCCTGACTTTATTTCCTATGCTAAGTTGGTCAGTGAAACTACAGCCTAGCCAACTGCATGAGACTTGGAAAACAAGAAGGAAAGCAAGGAAGGATTGGATTCCCAGGAAGAGCTGGGCTCCTGTGATTCATGGTCCTGAGTTAGGCACCTAAATTTCTTGTACAAGTAATGAGGAGAACATGTCTCCTACCCACAGAGTTTATAATTCCTACTCACATACCTGTGTTGCCTGTCACTCAGGACAGCGTAAGTGGCCCATCTCTCCCAGACAGTAGCAAAAATAAAATATGCTTCTAAAAATGGGTAGCTGTGGGTTTGATCTTCTTCAGGTCAAGAAAAATCTTGAATCCACATCTTCTATTTCTTAGGTGTAATGAGGTCAAGGCTATAATGCAAAGAGGATGTGTTGATTCTTCTTTCACTACGTAGAGAACATATGTTTACATTTTCCGTTTAACTCCTGTTTTGCTCCAGAGCCCTGGTCCACTGATTGTCCCCACTGCAGGCAACTTCCCTTGTGAAGAAAGCTAGTTATTTCACTAAGAGAAGAAATTCAGCCAAGTTGCCTTACTGTCCCAAGGCAATCCTCCAACACTATCCATCTGGACTGCCCCAGCCTGCCTCCTACTTTTCAGCTAGCTCTGTATGTTCATAGCTTGTTCGAGGACATGTAACACCCACAATGCTACAGAAACACAATTTCATAGGGTGCAAGACAACCTCGTCATTATTTCAGGCATTGTGAACCGAGTTGTCCCTCTCCCTCCAGGAAAACCACAAATTATGAGTCAAGGTCACTAGGTTCCAGCAAAGGACCAGGCCAAGGTCTTTGCGGTGGAGATAGTCGGTCCACCCCGAGTGTGAGACCTGAGCACTGCGGTTATGGGCTAGTCTGCACCAGACAGTCCAGGGATGAGTCTTCTTCCCCTCCTGAAACCCACAAAGGCTCAGCCCAAATTTTGAGCTTCAGTCCCAGAGCCAGTCACTGCTGAACTGCTAGGACCACCCCTGAGTGCAGTGACACCTCATTTCTCTTGGTGAATCTTGTCCCTGTTAATTGGCCAGAGTTGCTCAACAAGCATTTAGCAAGCCTGTAGCTTGAATCCAAGTCATTCATGTCCCAGACCACCACGAACATGGCTGGGCTAGATTTCCTCTTACAACCAGCCACTCCTCAGATGTTTCATAGCTGGGCCAGTGAATCTCACATTTGTAGTGCAAGGTGAAACAAAGACAAGGCAACTTCACTGACAGAAAGTGGCCAGGGAGCCACAAATAATCTGTTTCTGGGGTGGCTCATGCCATCCAAAGAGAGTCCAGGGCACAGGGGCCAAGCTGTCAGGAGTCAGCCCTAGAGCCAGCAGTGCTGGTGCACAAGGTGGTCAGAAAACCAATATGGCCATGCTAATGCAGATCAGCCTTGGAAGCAGATAGATGGGCCACATGCCGACCGTGCTGCACCCCCTCAGCAAGCTTTGCTCTTCCTAGACTCAGGTTGTTGCATTTGCTTGGGGCTGCACCATGTTTCTTGTGTGTGCTAGATCAGGAGACTCAAACACACCTTCCACCCTGTGAGGGACCCCAATCTGAAGGGAGAGGGCTCCCAAGCTGTGCTTTCGGGAGGTTGTCTCTTGGCTGATGTGCTTGCACAGATAGGAAATATTTCCTACTTTTTGCATGGTCTATATTTTCTTTCCATGATATCGTGCCTCTCTTTCTATGCTCTTAGACCGAGCTCATTCGCTGGTATTTAAAACCCTCACATTCTTGTGGATAATTAGCATATCCCCATCTCTGCCATCTGATCCTCTCCTTAGGTCCGCTCAGGGCCTCTTCAATCAAGGGCCATCCTGGTAGTATTGTGATGTCTCATGCTGGCTTCTTAAGAACCCAATCCCTCAGTAAACACAGAACAAATGAGGTAATTAGGAAAATGTAAACAGGACGAGAGAGGCCCTTTCCCCCTCATGAGTGTGGGACTTGGAGAAATTAGCAGGAGTTTAGATTTACATTGTGTAGAGACGCAGACACCAGTGGTCCCCATGTAAAGCTAAATTCCTCATCTAATTTCATTATGGAATAATTTCTTCTGTCAGGAATAAAAGCCTGCCACCAAACTGCTCCTGGGATACATCAAGCTTCGTCTGATGACAGCAACTGGGACGGCAGCACAGCCTCTCTTCAGTCTACCTTGGATAAGCTTCATAATTTAAAACACATCGGAAAGGGAGATAGACAGACAGTCAGAGCCTCAGTATACATCACGCAATAACCTTCTGTCTTGCTCTGTATTCTCAAAATATGCTACGTGTCCACCATACGTTTGCCTCCTTTTTCTTTGCTCCATTACAGGCGCTAAGGCTAAGTAGACGCTAATAAATTAAATGTATCTGGGACCATTCCCTGGCCTGGATCCACTGTCACAGAATGATCCCATCTGTGTGGTTAAACACTCTTACTTTCTAAGACAGGGTGGCTGCCGCCAAATTGCCTGACAGGCATGGACCCTGGTCTGTGCTAACTTCCAAAATGTGCCCAAGAACAGTCTGGGAATGAGCTGGTTGGCCTGGGCTGGAGGTGACCTGAGATGTCTTGGGCAACATAAGCGACCCAATGACCCAGTTCCTGTGCCCTGGCCCTGTTTAATTTACTATAATAGATGCAGCATAAGGGGTACAGAAAAATGAAGCTTTGTCCTCCCTGCGAAGAAATAATTACAAGAGAGGGAGTTCAGGATAATTTGGTTCCATTTAGTTCTTATACTTGAACCCTGGTCTTGAAAAAGTGATGATCTTGATCAGCCTGCTGCTCTGGAAATGCTCAGCCTGCACACCAAACTTCTTCAAGAATTTACTTTCAACAACTAAAATGGGGAACAAATTCTGTGCTGCCTGCTACAGCCTCTTTCTGAAGAGCGCCGCACAACAAACTCTGGTGCAAAACAGTATTTCTTCATCATAAAAACAAAACACAACTTGCATGTGCTGGCCAAAATATCTTGCCCTGGTGAGCATGGGTAACATTGCCATCTAGTGACTCCTCCCATAACAGTTAATTAGCCATACTCCAGATTTACCCGAATTCAGCAAGGCATTTCAATGGGAGCTGCAAGTAGGGATTGGAGACAAAGAATGTTTGAGACCAAGTTTTTCTAATATATCCTGGTTGCCACAGGAATTGAGCACAGCACTTGTCCTTGAAGTCAATGAATTGCAGGCCAGCCTTTCAGGAAATCAGACTGTCCATTTTGATGGCAGAATAGAATGTGGGGATTTAATTTTAATTATGTTTTTCAGGAAATCTTGGCTGATTTTCATGCCTGGCTTAGCTCTGTGGTTCCTGGTTCAGAGACCTGAAGAAGCAAGCAGATTTTGAGAGCACAACTGAATCTTAAACTCCACCATACAGGGGAAATGGGATGCAGTCAGCAGACTTTTCACCTGCACTAAAAGCCTCTTCTCTGCTGATGAGACTCCCCTTACAAGCATGATTGCTCCTCATGTCAAGTCTGCTTCTGAGGTCCTCTTGTTGTAAACAAGTGCATCTGTCCTCTGCCATGATACTTTCTCTCCAGTTATCTTTCATTCTGCTAGTACTTTCTCTGGTCAGTCTTTAACTTATTCCCTCTGTTCTGCAAAGCTTTCTTGAGGTGCACTTGAAGTGAACAGTGAATCAGTCTCCTCTGAAAACAAAGATCATGTAGGGGTGATATTTCTGTTATCTTTGAAGTCCCCTCAAGATTAAAGTCTACTATCTCTATTTTGCAAGTCAGATAACACCGTGTCAGAAGGTTTGGACTGCATTAGCATCCCTGGTGTGTTAGGGTGTTGCCAGAGATGTTCACACAGCCGAGCTGCAAGGCAGCTATATGCGTGCATTGGCAAGGATGACCAGCAGATGCTGACATCTCTAAAGACTTGCTCTTTCAGTGCAATACAGATAGAGTCAATATTATTCCTTTCCTATGGCTCCTTTGGAATCATTTCAGCTCTTCTCCCTCCAAGCTTCCCCCGCAACAGCGAATGGCTCCTGTTTTTCAGCCAAAATGAGCTGTGAGTAGTTCACAGAAGGCCACAAATTAACAGAAATAGCTTAAGCAGTATTCCGTGTACTTGCTGAGTGCCGCATTCCTGAAGTCACAGTATCTGACAGGTCACACATTGTTTCCATCCCTTCCCATTTTTTCCAGAACAGGTAGTTCACGTTCAGACTCTATTTGTGCTTGGTGCTCCATTCCTGGTTGAAGCTGGCAACCCTCGTCTTGGTTGCACCATGTGCCAAGAATGTAACTTAGTCTTGGGTTATCTTTGGACAGTCCTTGAAATCTAATTATTATTAGTAAACAGGACAATCTGCTTGCATTCTGTTCTGTGTTTGATTGCTGCCCTGAGAATAACCTTGCGCGTAAATAGAAGCATTCATAGAGGGACTTCAAATATGTTGGAAGAACAAGGATTCAGTCTCTAGTCCCCAACCAAGGTAGTAGGACTCTTCCCTGCTCATTTACGGGCACGTGTTTTTTAGGTTGCTAATACTCCCCTCACTTGCTCTCAGTGCCTGTCTTAGTTGTTATTGCTGTGATGCTCAGGCCCAAGAACAGGACAGGTGTCCCAGGCAATGTCTCAAAGACTGTGTTCAAACCATGTACATGAGGTGGGTAACCTGGTGTCATGAGCACATCTCTTCCATGATGGTACAGGGAGACAACTATGTGAACTGGTGTTTTGAGTTGGTCAACATCTCTTTGGGCATATGACAACTAAGAGTGTCGCAAATAGGGACTCTTAGCAGTCAGGTCTGACTATGACTCCAACTGACTCTCCTAATTGCTCTTTGGTTTAGACAACCATCACACCGTTTACATGTTTATTTTCTGGTCATCCTGTCGTTTATACAGCTGATCATCACAGAACACTATGATTTGATTTTAAGACCAGAAGAAGATCATTAATTACATCGTGCTCAGCTAGTGGACTCTGATGCATATCATGAGCCAGTTTTGCCTGGATTTCACAGAAGTCCAAGAAAAGAAGAGGGATGCTGCTCACTGGTTGTGCTTTGCTAGACAGCCTGATTCCTTAACCTCAGTCAGAAGAGCCTTGCCCTCCAGGGGCTGGGCATGAGGCTCCCTCCCTCCTGCCCCACTCCCAAGACCCCTGCTGTTACATCAGCCCCTGGAAGTAGAAGCCCGCAGACCTGCGTCCTTGCCCCATGCACGCCCATCCCATCCCTGCAGCAGAAGGAGGAAAATGGAACTTGGCAGAAATTTGCCCAGAGCTAAGCTGACCTGCCAATCACCCTGGGAGAGCGGTCCCTCTCCTCCCTGTCCTGTACACAGTGCCCCACACCAGGCAGATGACTCATCTCACGGGGCTTCAGATGTCTAGACTGAATCTGAAATTGGCACTTTTTTTCCCTATTTAAGAAAGGAGTTGGGGCTTTATTTTATTTTATTTTACTTTCTCCCTTTCTAGGTGTCAACATGTTTGGTTAAAAATGCCTCACAGAGGAGTGTTTAGCATGGAGTGAGAATGTGGATGGGAGTATCAGGAAGAAAATTCTAAAGTTTCTGTGTACCGTCTGATTTTTGACTGATGAGAGGAGGAAGCTCTACTTGCCACTATTTAAAGAAAGCCAGGCAGACAAGCTAAAAGAAAGTTACTGTCTGTCTATCACAGCAGCGTATGGTCGTAGGATAATTCAGATTGCAACAAACGTCAGGAATACGACTGCTCTTCCAGAAAGATGGGGGGGGGGGGGCAGGGTGTGTGTGTAGATAGCCAAATGTGTGCATACGGAAAAAGGAGAGAGAGAACTTAACTCTGGTGGAAAGCATGGCCATGAGAACCTTGAAGATCAATGTGCTTTAGCTATGGGATTGCTAAAAGTGTTGCCAATTGGCTTTTCACCAGGCTGCCTTATGATACACTTTGATGTCTTGCAGACCTCGTTACCTCTTCTCTAGTCCCACGTGATCACTGCAAAAACACCAGCCTTCAACAGCTTCCACCTAAAGCTTCCAACCATAGTGGCAGAGCTCTCAGCCTTCGCCTTCACATCCCATAACTGAATAGGGTGAGACATGAACACAACATTCAAAGACCATGTACAACCTCTGCAAGAAAAGAAGTCTTATCTCACCATGGTGTGGCTAAGATCCTACAGGGCTGGGTTACTGTTGCCTAAAGTCCCTTTTGGAATCGGGGAAAAAAATCTCTCCTTGAGACAGTGAAGACTCAGACTGGTAGGGAGAGGAGAGACACGGGGGTAGGGGAGAGGGATGCAGCCAAGTCATTAGGACTATGCAAAAATAAACGGAAGCCACGTTGTACAGGGCTGCTAAATGGCTCCCTGGTGCTCATTTTCACTGAAGAGAAACAATTGAAATCATTTAAAAAGGTGTTCAGCCTTGCCAGAGACATTTCTCCTGCCCCTCCACAGCAGTACGGCTGTTTGAAGTTAATTTGGCATTCATTACACAATCCAGCAGGGAAGGGGGGGAGCGAGGAAGGAAAAACCAGGCAGAATCTGGCACTTCCAAAAGCAGGTGAGCTGCCAAGGGAAACCAACCATCTCATGGGCAGCAGAGCAGATTCTCAGTGCCTGCTGTTCGTTCCCAGCTCCCGATGAAGGTTTCTGACCCTCCCTGATATCCTAAATGCTGAATCATTTCTTTGTGCTGCTGTGTTGTATAGGAAACCTCTGGTGGGGAGGGAAACAGGGGAAAATGGGAATAATTTTCAAAGAGATTACTTGTTGTGCTTACAGGACTTAATATCTTTGTCTTGAATGGATTAAAACTGGCTGCTTGATAGATCTCAGAAAATATCTGTGCACAGGGACTCATAATCTGCCCGAAATACACCTAGAAGGGGTCCCACAGCAACCCACCCCGATCCAATGCTATCCAACACCTTTATCAACATCTTTTATTGATCCAAGAAAAGTGGAAAATTATTGCTGGCACAATCTGCAAATGTTGCAGTCTACAGTAAAGCGATGAAAATCATCAGAAACAGGTCTGTTACACCCAAGCGGTCTGGATCGCTTGCTCGGGCAGCTCATTTGCACAGCCCATGATTTTAACGCAGCCAAAGTCATGGCCAATAATTGGGAAATGAAGAATGCAAGTCACACGAGATTGGAGACAGCGTCCTGGAAAGCAGCAGCCCTGACCAGCTTGGGATTGTGGTGTTGGAATGGCTTTGCAGCGCTGTGGGTGAGGGCTAATGAAGCCCTTGGATGTGTAAGCATGGACCTGATGGATACAGCACTCATATTCTCTCTGGTATTTCTGAGACCACTGCTAAAATATTGGACCACAGTTGTGATGTCCACACTTGAGATGTTAAAAACCTAAATGGATTGATTTTTGTCCCAGGGTGAACTTGCGGGCTGAAATCTTTTCCTCTAAAGTTGCTTTGAGCCAAACAGGGGAAGTTTGGTGTGAAGATTATTAGAGGAAATTCTTAGTTTTAACTGGGATTCCTGTAAAAGGGAGATGTTGTAACAGCAGGGGATTTTCACTCAGAAACGACTGGGCATGAGGTAATTTTCCCTCAATCAAGTAAAGGGTGACTAGGAGTTCATTCACTGCTAATTATGTAGGGAAGGGAAAGTTAAAACAGTTTGCAAAAGTACTTACCTATGGCTTGCACACCCCATGGAAGGCAAGAGAGAACAAATCAACAAAAAAATAAAAGTCAACCAACGCTCTGGGCTATCACTTCAGTGGTGGAAGGAGTCATACTGGCTTAGGCTGCAGGTCTCAATTTTATCTGTTCCCTAGGGCTAAATAAAGGATTTCTAGGAAAGCAGACACTGGAACAAGGTCAAGTAGCTATGCCCAGCCTCAGAGAAATCATTGTCAGAATACATGGAATAGTCCTGGCACATGCTATACGTAAAAAGCCTTTAAAGAAGGTACCAGATCACTAATTCCCAAACTTTTTGGAAGAACCCTGCCAACCCTCAAATTTTCTTGCAAACCACTGCACACCCAATCAAGCTTAGGAAATGCAGACTTGGTAGCTCATATGTCTTTAGGCTTAATATGCTTCTATGGCCCAGATGCAGCCCACTCACCACAGGCACACGGACCACCAGCAGTTTCTAAACCGCAGCTGGAGTCCTCCTGGGCTCAGAGGATAAAACTGAGCCTGCTGAGGTCAACGGGAGTCTTTTTACTAATTTCAACAGGCTTTAGATCATGGCCTTCCCACGCTAGCTGAGAAGCACTATTGCTGACAAGGTTTTAACAGGGGATCGCAAACAGGATCGTTCTGGTAACTGGATGGGTCCCAAGCTGTTTGCCTTTTTTTTTTTTTTTTTTTTTTACCTCCCAGGTGAATGCCTTCCTCTGTGTTTTTCAGCATCTCTGGAAATCCAGACGCTGAGCTGGGTGGGTATATTCAGGCATTCAAGGTTGCAGAGTTTCTCCTCAGCCTCTTTGTGGTAGATGTGTTGGTTGATATTTGTATGAGGAAAGCGTCGAGGACCCTTGGAGCTTGTGGGGTGCAGTGTGACAGTCAGAAGATCTGGTCATCATTTGCTTCTCTTTCTTCACTTCAAGAAGGAGCCATTTTATCATGTCTTTCCATTGAGGAAAAGATTTGAGGTGGGGATTACAACCATCCCCCAATGAGATGGACTGCCACACTCTTCATCAAAAATCAATCCGTCCCAGCAACCTTCTTATAATTTAAAGCAAGTTAGTTTCTCTACATCAAAATACCCATTTTTAGATTTATCTCCCATCTTTAAGAATGCTTTTTGTCTGACGAAATGGAAACGTTTGCAGCACAGAGGTAGCATTTCACGCTCTTATGTGTTGCTGTTTTAATTTGAATGTGAATCTTACCCCTGCAGCTTGATGAGATTAATTTCCCTTAGAAAACCACAGTATAGACTCATACATTCAGTCTAGTCATCTCAAGCTTTCTTGACAAGGGTGTGGGGCACTTTCAGGGTTTGAATCATCTGACCAAACAGGAATATCTATTTTACGAGGAGATAAGTTATACACTAGAGAGTGCATTTATCTCCATTGACATTGAGGAATCTGAAAAAACCTAACTCAGAAGCTAAATAGCTGGGTTTGGTCAAAAAAAATAGCATCAGCGCTGTCTCATCTTGGCATCTTGGTGTCCTATGTTCTATATGAAGGTGAGGATCATTACTCAACTTTGCCACCACTAGAAGCTTTGACTGAAGAGCCTTCAGGTTAGGCTATAAGGATGTGACCTGTTTCTCAAAATTTTCAATGCATTGTTTTGCAAATATGGCTTCAATCTCACATTGGACTGCTCTTGCTGCAGATGACTTTCTGCCGGTTTTGCTCTCATGGATGACTTTTAGGATTATATATATGCTGTGACTTCTGCACTCAGGTGCCAGGCTTTTTTCTGAAATTAATTTTAATCTTGAATCTTAAATTCGGGCACTCTTCCAATGTCACATTCTCATTTCTTTTGCTAGGAATTTAAGATGAAATCTTCCCTGCTACCTTGCCATATAGTGGGCCAATCTGTTCCTTATAGCCAGCAAAAGGAAGACACCAAAGAGTCGTCATATCAGTGATATCTGGTGGAACCCTTTCTCATGGAAGCTGCTAATAGGAACAATCCATCAGCTGAACGGTAACAGCTGCCCCTATTGTTGCTCCTCTTGCCATTGCTTTTACAAGCATGTTTGCATTCAGTCTGTGTGTTCAAAATCCATGTTTGTTTTCTCTTATGATAAGAAAAATACTTCTGAGCAATAAAAAAGATGAATTGCACATCTGAAGGAGATCTGCTTCTACTATTAAAAAAATCTGCCTTACAAATACTGCAGACTTCCATTAACGTGAACAATAGTCCTCAGGTCGGTCAATATTTCCAAAGTAGTTTTTTTACTCAGAATTTCCAGTCATAGGCAACAATGAAGGAAAGAATTTTATTTTCTTATTGAGAATAAAAGAAAATTTCCAAATGCCAAACTTTCCCATGAATTAGAAATCCTGAAATTTGGCTGGTGTAATTTCCTAACCCTGGTATCTGCAGTTGTGCCAGAACTACAGAATAAATATGATTTCTACAGTCTCATAGTAAATAAAGGAGCTAGTGTATGCAAGCCAAAAGTGATGAGATCTGGCCTTTACTGATAAATTGGTAAGGAAGATTACCTTGGAGGAGTTCGATTTTTCAATTCTTTTTCCTAAAGGTTGCTTTACAGTACCTTCCCTTTATATCTTGTATTCACACCTTCTAATGAGGTATTAATGAGCTGTTGGTGGTTTCTTTAATTGAGGGCAAGACCATTAAGGGAACATGAAGTCTTTACTAGGTTCCAGATTCTTAATAAAAAGAAGTGATGCATTATTAGATAGGTCATGCCTGAAAGCTTCCAGCACAGAGCAGTGACTCTATTGCCGTCGGGGCTGTTGTGTAGCTGTGGGTTGCTGTCAGTGTTAAGATTTCCTGCACTAGGTTATAGCTGTGGAGCAGCCTGGATTGTTTTCTGGCTACTCAGAGCAAAATTCCACTTTCTCAGTAGTTTTACTTGAACTGTTTTTCCTCTCATGAATAATGGCATAGGCTTGGGTAGAAGAAGAGGAACTGGATAAGGGCAAAATAGATATGGATTTAAATTGCTAGCAGTAAGTGTGCAGCTTTTTACTCTGATCACCCAGATTTATTTCCAGGTTTCACTGGGATCCATGTGTAGCCTTGAGAACACCATTTCATCCTCCCAAGCCCTAGCCTCCCTCTGTGTAAAAATGTGGTAGCATGACCTTCAGTCTCCTAAAATTTCTGCTTTGCCATTTCTCCAGCGCATCAACAACAATTCGGTAGCTCTTTTAAACAGTTTACCAACAAGGGGACTCTTGGAAATGCAGAATAGGAAAAAGCCAGTCTTCGAACCGATTTTTAATTTGGATCTGACTTCAAAGCTAGACCAACTTGGAGTTGGGGGTATGATCGGAGACCTCCAGAAATACCAGAAATACCTTCCAACCTTAATTTGTCCGTGATTATAACACGCATGTCTGTATGTGGCCATATAGTCCTGGTCACCAAAGTACCAAACTCGATCCTGGAACCACACAGATTTCTAATATCCACCCTGCCAGCTCCTTATCTTAGCAGAAATTTTGTATATACAAATAAGCAACAGCAGTAAAAAAGACTTCAAAAAGAGATATAGTGGTGGGACTGCAAAAAAAGCAGCTGCCTTCTAGTTTTCTGGTTTAATCTTTAGTACGTTCTGTATCTAGGCTGCCCCAGTCCTCTCTCACTCAGCCAGCCACTGTAGGGACCCCTGGTCCCTCACAGTTTTGGTTTTCTGTTTTTAGCTTTGCCATGATCTCACCCATATCAGGCAAGTCTGAACGCTTAATGCTGGTGAAAGATGCGGACCTCTGCCTCCGTTGTACAACTTTTCTAGCCTGGAGTCCCTGCTTAAATTTTCTCCCCACCAACACCACTCATGACATGAGGGAAGGCTGTGGCACCATCCAAACCATCTAACCACTCAAATGCAAAATCTCTGTTGGAAGAACCAGGGTAAAAAGGCATCCCAGAAAAGGTTTTCACAGAGCTTTGCTGTTGGTTTTGGATCCTGAAGGATCTATGGAACAGGGAGATATACATACAGAGGAAGATAAAGTCTTTTCTCATGTTTCTAGCTTGAAGTTGACTTTGCACTGACCTTTTTTACTCATCCTCTGAGAAAATAAATTGCATGTACGATTGGGTTTTACAGTAGAGACCTTCGCAGTCTTGAGGTAGGCTCTCTCAAGCTCTCTTGCCAGCACTGTGAATGATATTAACCTCTAGTCACGTTAACGGGTCTAAACAGACTGAATTGCTGCTCAGAACAAAGTCAGTGCCATTCCCTTTGATTTTATATTTGTAGTGAGTCCTTAAGAAAATGAGAGACCAATGGGATTTTTCTCTCAGATTTACACTTCAGTACCCTTGGCACAGAGACTATGGGTATGCTTCACCTTCCTATTTACCTGCTGCAGGGCAAACAGCAAGGTCACTTAGATCTTGGCCTCTCTTACCTCTGTTTGTTCATGGAGAATCAAGCTTTAAATACCTGTACAATGGAAATAATCATTGACTAGCAGTGGTTTACTCTGGGTTTGGATCGATAACTTTGGGAAGAGCATTGACCCTGATCAGCCTAGAAGAAAGTCTACCAGCACGCATAGCAGACCAAGCCTTGTGGGTTTATACACTAAGGACTGTGATGAGACACTTCACATCTCTGCCTCTACAAAACTGAGAAGCACAGCGGGCCTTTCGCAAATTCTGTAAAGTTGTTCTTTTTCCTACTTCTATGTGTCAGTCATGGAGCCAAGCAGCTGTGATAGCCAAAGATGATCCCATCCCAGATGAGCTGCAGCCGTTTAACCACGACCAGGTGTTTGCTTTGTTGATAAGCAATTTACAGTATTGGTGGACAAGAACAAAGGATAGAGAGAAAATGGGGCTAAGCTACAGAAATTGAATATAAAGCACAAAAAGGGAAAAAACAGCCTTGAGGAGCCACAGAGAAAGGTGTGGTATCCAACATCTATAAAAATGCGGTTTTCCAGTGTAGGCAGCTAAATATAAAAACTCTACAGAGAACTATAAATTCCTAATAAATATGATTGAACTACTGGAGAAAATCAGGCAGGCTAGGCTCAAGAAAACAGAAGCAAAGCTGAGAGCGAGCTGAGGCCAGGGACACGTCTATTTATGATGTGTATTTTACGTTATTCCGGAACTTGAGGATTTGTGACCTGGGTCAGGATCTGGTGAGCGCTGTTTGAGGGCACGCGCCTCAGGGAGCCATGAAAAGTGGAGGTTGTTCTGCGGCACTGAGAGGGAACAGTGTCAACGGCACATGTCCCAGAGGATAGCCAAGGGTAGTATGCCTCAGAGGGACATGTACCAACAGCCTTTCTCATCCAGTCCTATCTGGAATAAGTATCTATAGCCGGCCTAGACCAGCTGAAAATGGATTTTTGTACCTTTACTAGTTCGGCTAGGCTGGTCAGTGAGTCATGGGCGTGAAAACCAGTTTCTGATTCTTCCTGCTTAGGTTTCAAGGGCAGGATAAAGTGTTACACATCTAGTTTTCTCAGTGCTCCTGGACTTGAGATTAAAGTAGTTATCAGCACAGCAGACAGATAACTACCTTCATTTCAGGGTTTAGCATATTATGCAAGCCCAGATCCACAATTATTTCCCCAGCCTATGTCTTTCTCCTTTTTAAAATTATTTGTACTGTTTTCAAGAGGTGCTAATAGTTATTTGCCAAACAAGGAGATCTTAAGACTGTGTTGGGGAGTACGGGTTGAACTCACTCTTCAATAACGATTGCCAAAGCTAGCAGAGATAATTGTCTCTGCAGAGGGGCTGGAGGCAGCAAGCGGCTGAAGAACAGAGTGGCATGGAAAACTGGAGCTGGAATCAGCATGATCTTCGCTTTACCTGAGCACAACACCAGGCATCCAAGGCAGCCGTGCAGGTTTGCATTGAAGTTCCACAGTAAACAGGAGTGATGATGGTGGCTGGAGGGAGGAGGGATGGCTCTGCATCTTTTTTCTCCCCCACGAAGCTTCAAAACACTTAGGCCAAAGGAAGCAAAACAGGGAATGTGCATGGTTGGAAAGGCTAAGCTGCTGGAGAGAGCACAGCCAAGGTCCTGAGGGCAACCTCAGCCCCTTTCCACTGCTCTAAGAGCACTTACAGGGAGGCTCTACCCAAAGCAGACAGCAGGGAAGCTATTTTTTATGGTACAGCTTTTTTGGGGTGGGCAATGGTGAGGGTCTTGCTTGAGCTTTGGGATGTTCTTAGTGAAGCTCACACAAAGCAATTCAGGTCTAGCCTGACCTCTGGGACTGGAGTTGAAACCTTCTTCAAACCTTCTCCTGGCTCAGTTTTTTTTGCACAACTCTTGTTCCTGCCAATGACTCAACAAACCCTTCCTTGTCTTCCCTGAACAGGATGGCTGTGTGGGAACTGCGCAGTTTTATTTGGTAGGAAATGCCATGATTCTGAAATCTGGTTTTGTTCTGAAGTGGAGGAACACACAAACAAACCCAGAATTATTTTATGCCCAAACTTTCCTGCAAATCACAATAAAAATTATCTGTTCTTTTAAAAAATGAGCCTTTTCATCCTGGCTGTGACCTTTCCAAATTTGATAGGAACATTTTTAAAGCTGGTAAACAGAAGCTAATGCATGCCATTTGAACAAGGTCAAATATTTTGTTCTGATTTTTTTGTCTGCAAATAAGAAGGTGTCAAAATTGACAGTTTCCCAGGTCAAGTTTTGATGTTGAAAAAAAGGGCACTTTGGGCTAAAAAGCATTATCCTTCTTCTTTTCTTTTTTTTTGCTGTGCCTTATGGACAATTGTGAATCATCTTTGTATATAAAGCATAGTGTATTTAAATGTTGCAGCACTGTTATCTCAAAACCTCCTAAAACGCTTTAGAGGACACAGGTAATACATGAAATATAGGCAACCTGAAGCCACGTTTAACAGGTCATGTGCAAAGCCCAGTAAAACTTTGTGATGCCAGGGGAGACAGTCTGGAGGAAGCTCTTCTGCGTAACAGAAATTGCAGGGGAAGTTTAGGGGAGGGTGGTTTGGCATCTGAAGGATAAAGTTTAGCCTGCTGCTCTGCCAGGCCAATGATTCAATAGCCTTTAACAAAATGCATTTCCACCCAGCAAGTTACAACCACAGCTAGGCAACATTGCCTGGATAAAGCTCTGCTCTAGGACTCGCGATCCTTTGATTCTATTCCGAGCTCTACCCTTGACTTCTGCGTGACACTGGGTGAGTTGTGCTGTGCCTTCAAGTCCCCTTTTTCTCTTCGTTGGCCTCTGTTAAGACGAAATGCTCTCTTGTAGCTTTCACAACGTATTGACTGCTGTTTCCCCTTTGGCTCTTGACTCAGCCCTGCCTGATCCACCAGTAGGATTTTAAGGATGCAGACAAGACTTTGTAGCCTTGCTGTCCTTCGGCTAATGGAGCCATTGAGTTTCGAGTCTGAGCCTGGGCAGACCAAGTTCCCATATCAGCTCTCCCTGCTGATGAGCCTGTCTGCAGGACCTGGGTGAGAAGCGCTGGCTCCTTCTCCCTGGGCTTTCTGAAGTCACAGCCAGTAAACAAGGCTGAAGCAGGGAGCTGTGATTAACAGGGGTTTCTATCTGCCAAGAATTCATTAAAAAAATAATAATTGTTAGCTTCCCACCCTACTGCTGCCCCAGCTTTGCGCAAACATGACTGGTATGGAAGAAAGGAAGGAGACAGCGCGGTGAGTTTGTCACGTACATGCCCCCAGTTTTTGTAGGGCAGCTTTGTTGGTGGTGATGAGACCAGCCTGACTCCTCCTGAGGACAACTGCCTGGGTGCATTCAACGAGACATGACATCATGTGCCCTGGCCATTACCGGGCTGAGGTTTTGTCCTTGGCTGGCATCAAAATAGTAAGGGCAGTCATTGCCATGAGGGGGCAGAGGTCTAACGGACTTTCATTCCCATGTTTCCCAAAGGAAGGCTGGCAGTCCCACCACCCAAGACTCATACCACCTGGGAGTCCGCATCCCCAAAATCTGGATCAGACATCCAGAAAAAGGGGGGAGCTGCTTGCTTAGCATGCCTGGGTGCACTTGGTCCTGCTATCTGTGGTCAGTTTTGCAAATATAGTGGGACTTCCTATCAATATATTTTTTTTAATATAATTCTTTTAATTGGTTATTCATTGCCTTCTCTGGGGCAGAAATCCTGTCGTAGCTTGTTGTCTTTGCCATAAAGCAGCCCACTGTGCCCTGCCGGGATACTGTCAGGTCTCAGAAATTCCTGACTGGTGCAGAATCAGGACAGCAGGAGCGGATAGAGCTGGAGCAGCAATGGGCTGAGCTGGCCGGAGCTGCTCGGGGAGGGAGGGAAACTTAGTTTGTATGGGGAGGGAGGACCCTGATGATACTGAAGACAGAGTGAGGAATAACTCCAGCATGGTGAGGTTGCTAGATGTGACCGTGGGATTGTATCAATAGCTGCTTTTAACCATTTTTCCTATTCACTTACTGGTGTGGTCACAAGCCTTAATTAACAATGCATTCTACTAGCTTCCAGTGATCTAGTTTTCACTGCAGATTATTGTAACCCTTTAAAATATGCATAGATATTTGTGACATATATTTCTGTCAGGCACATCAGAGAATGCCTAGAAATCTATAAAGAGGAGAGAGTAAATGTCTTGGCACAGGTGCGACCTCCATGCAATGTCTTCTAAGCGCCTCTGCAAAAGTCTGTTCACAGCTTTTTTTTTTTTTTGTTTCCTATGGAGAATAGAGATAGCTCAGCTAGTGTGATGGGTATATATTCAGTTCTGTACCTACACAGCTCACTGGCAAAGTGACCCCAGGTGTCTGTGCACACCCATCCTATAAAGCAATAAGCACTAAGTGCTCAATACTGGCTCTCATGCTTTGCTTATGTGGGTGGCCAAGAGGGACGAACTATCTCCTCTGTGGCCCACTCTAACCACAGGTCTAAAGAAAGGTGAGCATGAGCCAAGGTTGTGGGCTGAGTAATTTTTCCAGCATGCCAAAGCCAATCCATGGGCCATAGGTAGGATGTGCCGGGTCTGCACAATCATCATCCGCCATCATCAGAGGAAAGCTGATGGAACCTGGGCTTGGAGCCCATGAAACCAAAGGGGGAGGCTGTGGGAGCTGCAAGCATCAGCAGTTGGCAGCTGGTCTGTGAAAAGAGAGGGCCTGGCTCTGTGCTGGCAGTGAGTTTTCAGGCTGGAGTGAATATAAATACCAACACAGCTGCTGTTGTTCTTGTGTGGGACTGGAATGGGGCTTTGAGGTGGTGGGTGGGGGCAAAGGGGAAGGCGGATGCAAGCAGGCACATCACCATTGGTTCATTTTCACAGCAAGCTAAGATCATGTCTGAAAGCCTGTGAAACTCATATTTCCCTGGTTAATTATAGCACCAATGCTGAGGACAACAGCTCCCACTGACATTTGTCACATTGGTTGAACTCTACTGCTCTGTTTTGAGCAGGGGAGATAAGGCTGGAGTCAACAAACATCGCAGGGTGGACTCTGGGGATGGTTTCTCCCTTCCTTTCTTCTCTTTCTTACTCCCTCTCCTGTCCTTACTGCGTCTCTTTTTCTGTCTTTTCTTTCTAGCCAGCTCAATCACTTGCTTGCTGCGGGTGATTAACTGCCGGCTTTGGAAGGCAGCTCGGCAATGCAGACCATTTAGTTGGTGACTTAGCAAGCTGTCCGGGTGGTGTTTAGTGGAAACACAGACCCTCAGCCATACACCCAAACCGTGAGTGCTGATGTCTTGTGCTGATGGCCAGAGCTAGAAAGGGAGTGGGGGAAGAGGGCCAGGATCTGTTCCAGAAAATGAGCAGCTACTGGGAGATTCATGACCTGATCTGTATTTCAGGGGAGGTCAACAGTTACTCGTCTCCCGTTTCCACCTGTAAAATTAAGGCTATTTGCAGTAAGTCCAGAGAGTTATATACTGCCAAGGGCTTGACACATCTTATTGCCCAGTGCTAATAAGTACAATCTTAGGAGGTGACCTCAAGGTCAGAAGAATGAGCCGTTTTGCTAGGAGTGGATCCTTTGATCACTAGGACTGGAAAAAGCAAGAAGTCCATGTGTGGTGATATGGATATGGTATGAGATGGACCACCACACCCATTGATCTTTGGAGGCCAAATGCCCTTAGTGTTTCACACAGGCTGCTTCTTTTTTAACTGTCAAGGTCTTTGTTAAGCATCAATAAACTGCAGGTCTGACATACTAGTGCATCGATGAATCAGACATCTATTTGTGCAGCGGAGAGGGGCCTTAGACTGCAAACCCTCTGTCAGGAGAGCAGAGAACCGGTCTGACTCTGCCACTGAATGGCATGAGTTGGCTGTTGCTTTCTGCCCCCCTCCATATGAATGGGAATTAGGTGAGAGTCTTTTCAGCTATTCTGCATGTGCCTGGCAACATGGACTCAGATTTCAATGGGAGACTCAGGCACTGCTGTTAAATAAGGGCAAGAAATATCCCTCTATGACCTGGAACAGTTCTCACAGGGAAGACCAGAAACACAAGATCAGCAAGAGAAGAGGTGCTCCATTGTGCTCCTGCTCTGATATCTCTGGACTTCAGACATTCACTGTCTGGGGCTGTAAATCCTCTGCTTTCGGTAGGCTTTGAATGTACCTGTTTAAAAAAAAAAAATAATTGTCTTCAAGGTGTTATGGTAGAAAGCTAAAACATAAAAAGCTCAGCTCAAGACATTAATAGAAAAGATATTACTTGACTATATAAATGGGCTTTACCTGAGTTACGGATTAAGGGAGCATAATTGGCACTAAGGGGCACCACATTAAAGGCTACATCTCCTCTGTTCCATAGTCCAGGGACCATTCTCTGACCCTGAGGGAAAGTGGCACAACCCAGCCCCTGCGGTCATGTCAAAATGCTTTCCACTCCCAGGCTGCCTGGTGGGAAGGGTCCTTGACACATCTCCCAGGCATTGTCTGGGATAGTGTCGCTGGCAAGGGCCAAAACCATGCCAGGAAATGTCCTGACAACTAAACAGTCTGGGTGACCAAGGCTGGGCTCGAATCCACATCCCAGTCTGCTTAGTTTAGTAGAGACATTACTGCTCTACCTCAAGACCCTCAGCCTAAAAGACCTTCTGTGACCTCTGTCAGCTTAACCTTGAGGGTTTTTTTATGCTATTCTTTTGGTGAGTATTTCTCCATCCACCTTCTTCTGGTTTCTGGTTTCTCCTTTCCTGCTTTTCTGTAAGATCATTAGCTCCCTTGTTGCCCTGTTAATGGCTCATCTTGGGCATCATAACTCTTAATATGCCTAAGGCTCGGTGAGGTAAGTCTCACTGATGTCTCCAGGCCAGGCTGAAATTCAGCACTTTTTATAACATGTTGTGTCAATGGCCAGGAAGCTGAAAACTGCATGATTTTTTGCTCAATCACAGGACAAGCCCAGAGATGACAGAGCTATTTCACAACCAGCCCCCTGGTTATGCTATAACTGACTCAGAAAGCCTGGTTACAACACAATTACTTTTCTTGGGCTGGTGACGACATGAAGAGAATTGGCCCATGGGCAGAACTCACCCAGATCCCTTCGATTTCATAGCAGCATTGAAATATTGGTTGGAAGGGGTCTGGAGATAATCTAGTCCAGCCTGTGCTTGGAGCAGGGTGTTTGCCAACACTACATCAGGTTAGCTGAGATTGTTGAAACAAGTCTTGGAAACCCCTGAGGATGGAGATGCCACCACCTTTCCCACCTTTCTGAGGAACCTGTCCCAGTGCTGCTCTATCCTCTGAGTGAAAAAAAAGCTTTTTCTTTATGTCTAGGCCAAACATCTTGAGCCACAATTTGTGGCCTTTCCCCTCTATTTCCAGGTGATTGGGACGCTTGCCTCCCAGACACTTTGAAAATTTAACAAGTGGTGATGATGCAGCTCAAAAGCTGGGGGAAAAACAGAGACAGAATTTGACTCTGGTGCTACGCTGGAGGTGACAGGAGGGTTCAGAGGAAGGGCTTTGAGGCTATGAACAAATAAATTGAGCAACACAACTGATGCAACGGAAAAAGAAATAGCAGGGGAAAGATGCACAGAGACAGGCGAGGGGAATGACCTTGTAGCAACAGCAGAGGAATTTCATAGTGGTCAAAGCCAGGGAGAAGGATGTAGTAAGAATAGATATCCAAGATGATGAGAGTTTTAGAAACCTTATATTAATTTCCAGACTAAATTTATTCCCAGCTCGTTTATACCCATTTGTTCTTGTTCCAACACTGTCCTTTAACTTAAATAGCTCTTCTCTCTCTGTGATTTTTACCTCCCCAATGTATTTTTAGAGAGCAACGCATCTTTGTGCTAGGCTAAACATACCAAGCTCTCCTAGTCTCCTCACATTTGATTGGCTTTCTGTCCACCTGATCACCGCAGAAGCCCTTTACTATGTCTGCTCCACTTCAAATTCACCTTTTTTGGACATGTAGCACAAGAACCGTCTATGGTACGTGAAAGGAGATCTTGTCCCATGCTATTACCACTTCACTAACTTCACTGTAAATAGCTTTTGTACTGCACACAGCTCTTGCGTTCTGCTTTTCCATAACTGCATCACACCAACAGTGCCTACGATGAACACGTACATCCACATCTTTCTCCTGCAACTTTGTTGTTTCCAGTGGATGAGCCCACAGCTTAAAGCAGCTATTCTTGTTATCAGTCTCCAAGTGCTTGACTTTGTACTATTAGATTTCATTCTATTTCTATTACTCCTGGGCTTAAGGTCATCCAATTTTTCTTGTGTATTTATGCCAATGCAGATTGATAGACTGAATAACTTTTAACTATCATACCTCTGGATTATGGGATAGTCTTGCTGAATCCCAGCCCCTCCATCTAAGGCAGAGTTGTAGCAGAGTAAAGATCAGACATGCAGCATGATTTTCCTCCCCTTCTTCGGAAATGTCTGGCAGTAGCTGGTAGAGGATGACAAACAACAGGTGAGGGGCCTTTTTGCTCTGAAGCAACAGTTCTCCTGCTCCAAACTTGAATATAATCAGGACAGAACAAATTCAGAAAGGGCTATGGTGGCCACGAGATAAGGGCAGAGCTATGACACAGTCTCAATGGAAAGTACATCTTTCATAACCATGACCCGAACACATCACATCGCAGGAAAATCACCAGATCTGCATCTAGCTTTCATGATAAATGTGCCTTCCACGGAGTAAACATTGCTTCACTCTTCCTAAGATTTTTAGTTAAAGAAATCTACTCTTCTCCTACTTCACCATTTTGCCTATCGGGCAAGGCTCAGACAAAACATTTACACTCTATTCCGAGTTTTCAGTGTCCCTGGGACAGGATGGTTTTCCTAGATGATCAGTGTCATCTGCCATATAGAAAAATGGGACAGCTGGAGATTTTTGTACTGGCCCCTCTGGAGTGGAAGCAATTATACCCCAGAGATGCTCAAAGTATGGAGCACACCCACATTTGCCACCAGGAGAGCCATGCAGGGGTGTTGAAGCTGGTCCCAGCGGCATTTCTGCTAATGGCCAAGTTGTTGCCCTTGGGATGCCGTGGGAGGGGAGGCTACTACAGAAAGTGGGCTCAAGAAGAGCTCTGTAGGGGAAGGCAAAACACCTCTCTATACAGCAGGTGTGAAGAAACTTATTTAACATCCAAATTCCATCTTTTCCAAACTCTCTCGTGCATCAGCTGGAGCCATTATTCCACCTTACTTCCCCAGACTGACAATGCACCTGCACCTGATTGGAAATTGCTACCATATGCCACTCCAGAGGCAGCCGCATTTCAGCTGTGGCAAGTGATTGTTCTGTATGATCTTTCAGAATGGAAAAAAACCCTCCTTCCAGCCACTTTTCTGACAGACTGTGTGAGTAACAAGTTAATGGGGTTGGGAGAAGCTGCTGGCAATTCTCAGCTCTGCAGCTTTTCACTTGAATGCTCTGCAGCTGAGCTAATAGACAGCAAAGCCCCCCAATGGATACAGAAACCATTTGCACTTTTGATGGGAAGAGAGAATGGAAAAGAGAATGCCACTGCTTTTTCTCCCCATTCTTTCTTTCTTTCCCTCCTGCTGCTGCTTTGCTGGTTTTAAAATGGGGGCTGGAATCTGGTGACTCGTTCCTGTTGGTATCTGCCCTGTCCTGGGCATGCCTCAATCTTGTGAAAACTACCTTGCTTCTCTCGCTCCTTAGACTTCCCTCAAGAAAAAAAAATAAAAAAGAAAGAATAAAAAAGAGGCTCAATAAATTTCGTTTGCTCTAGCTATTTTGGGATTTTCGGGTGAAATTGTGTATTCAGAGAACACCCATTTTTTTCTGCACTGCAAGTATTTCAAAGTGATGAACATTGGGACAAGTAGCTGTTGATAGAGAGGGGTTTCCACCTGATTTCTTACCAGTTCACCTCATGGCTGGTCAGATGGCAGAGCCTCCAAAACCTTGAGAGGCTCCACTGGGCTGTTTAATCTGCCCTGACGCTCTAGAATCCAAGATTTCCAGCCTGCAGGACATGCTGCTGAGATCCCGGAGCCTCTAGAGAGCACTGGGCTCCTTATAGCACTGAGCGTCTCCATTTCCAGATGAGGAGCCTGAGGTTTTTCCATTGGAGATCTCAGAGGCATTAGACTTCCCACCCCAGGCGGTCTCCATTTTGTTTATCGACCAAACTTCTGAAATGAAAGTACCCCAAAGCAAACCAAAAGACAACTTAAAGTGTTCTGATTTTTTTTTCCCCAGTGAAATATTTTCAGAGTGGAAAACTAAGTACAAATTTTTTTATTTCTTTTGGGAACAAAGGCTTTTAAAATAAAAATGTTTGAATTTCCAGTGAATGGAAATTTGGAGCTCTGTTGCCTGCCTTCTTAAGGTGCTGTTATTACACAGGCCCTTATTCTGTCACTAGATAAATTAGGGTAACACCAAGAAGTTCTAGCTGAAAATGAGATTTTAGTATGTTAGACTGATACAAATACATAATGATGGACAGTCTTCTCCCCACAGAGCTTAAGATATAAACAGATTAAGTGTCTGCACTGGTGTTGAAATTAAAAAACACCCTGAAAAACAGTTTCAAAGGTTAGGATCCTCTTGCCTGATTACATGTAACCAAGCAAGAGGAGTTATTTGGAAAATACAGGTAGTAGTGATTGAATCACTGCACATTTGGCCCTGATCTCATTGACTGTCCACTGCATTCAGTGGAGTTTTTACTGCTTTTAGTGAAAATAAACAACAACAAAATTCAAGTAAATTGATGCACAGCAACATTTCCTGGTAGCTCTGCGAAGATGATGTTGATTGTTTAACAAGTTTGTGACGAGTGAGTCAAAATTTTCCCATCTCAGGGCAAGCTTATGCCATTTGCCTCTCCATCCCTCTCTAGTCTGTCCCTGTCTAGGGGTCATGATGGTGCTACTATTTTGGGCTAAGGGCCTTGGCTGTTTGTCAGAGGCAGGAGAGGCTTTTAGCAACAAGACTCATGGATTCAGTCTCCACCAGCTCAGCCAGTGGTGATATATTAATGTTCATGATGACCATTGGACACGCGACTGGGGCTCTGGCCTGCCCTTTGGGTTAAGCTTTGATTACCTGTCAAACCAGGGCTTTCGACAAGTTATCAGCTGGTGTCAGTGAGATGTTCAGCACATTCCCACCCTGACAGTGACCCTGTGATGTTACATGTGAAGTAGCAATGGACTCAAGATAAGGCCCTGTTACTTTTTTCCACTGTTTTCTTAGAAGAAAGGTATTAATACATTATGAAACATTGACTTATTCCACTTTTTGCCAAGTTATTTCCAACCACAAGATTTGCCTCAGTTCTCTTTGTTTTTGGTTTCTTCCCCTCCAGCTCTTTTTTCTTTCTTTTTTTTTTTTTAATTTTAACTATCACTCTTCCTTGCTCCTCTCTCATTTCCTCTCCCAAACAGAAGGGGAATTTAAATTGCAACTGGTCGCAGATGTAAAACTGAAAAGAGCGTGCTCCAAAGACACTCTCTTTTATTGGGTTCATCCAGAGGTCAAAGAGGTTGGCTGCGGGACAAGACAGAGCAAAAAACCTACCAGAGCCCTACTGTGTCATCATCATCCCACTTGGCTGCGAGCAGGATGGGACAGGAGAGGTGGAGGAATGCTGCTTCGCAGCCACACTTGCAAAGACTCAGGATAAAGAGGCACCTCCGAGCCTTGGCTTCGGCCACCGCAGTTTTGGGGTGGCCCAGGGGGAGAGGCTGGCGGCCAGGCTGGCGAGGGAACAGGGAGGGCAGCCAGGGAGGATGGAAGGGGGGACGCGGAGGAGACGCCAGCCAGCTGTCTCGCATGAGCTCAGTGGTTGCAGCTGTGCCGGGGGGACGCGGGGAGGCAGCCCAGCTGCCGGCTGCTCATGCCGTGGGGCTGCACAGCGTGCCAGCTGGTGGGGTGGGAGAAGGGGGAAGGGGGGACAGAGGGAGAGGAAGAGGACAACCTGAGGAGATGGGTGCCAAGGTGCTCTCTGGCCCCCAAGGTGGGATGGTGGAGGGGAAGCTCACAGGAGCGAGACACTGATAGTCAGAGGTACATGCAGATCTAAGCCATTCCCTTGCCCGCTCCTGTCAAAGGCAGCCCTGCTTGCCCCACAGTGCTATAGGTCAAAGACTGTGATGTCCCCAGTTTCCATCAGCTCCCCATGGCTTGGAGAGGTAGGCGGCACAACTGCAGCTCAGCAAGGAGCCTGGTACCCTCGCTGAAGAGCAGAAAACACAGAGAGGGAGTCTGGCAAAAGCCAACTGCTCATGCAAAGCTTGCAAGGTCTCACCCGAAAGAAGCACCCATGAAATACAAATACCAAGCCACAAAGTCACATCAGGAAATGAAGATGAGGACAGTAACCTGCCGGGGCAGCTTGATGACAACAAGGAAAGATGGCAACAGGGCTGGGAGGAGCATCCCCTCCACTCACTAATTGCAAGAGCATCAGATATACATGAGGAAGAGCATTCAGCTCAGATTTGATCTCAGTGCTAACTCACCAGAGCAGGAGAGTGGGAAATGAACACCCTTGGGAACAGATGCCTACAGGGCATCTTGAGCATTCAGTGGAAATACACTATCACAAGGGAAAAATGGAAAAGCCCTTCCCTGGCAACCTGTCTTCAGCCTGGAAGACTTCCCCAATGAGTCCATCAAATAAAAACTGAGCAGGGTGAGGAATTGCTCGTGTCCGTAGGGAGCCCTAGGGAGACTAGAGGAGGCTGGAGCAAAAGAACTGCAGCACAATAAAATTAGAAGTCAGGAAGAATCAGAAGTAGGAGAAATGACTCAGAAGAGAAGTGACTGTATGCCAGTGTTGGCATACAAAAAGTGAAAGAATAAAGGTCATAACTAGAAGAGGTTATTAGTCTGTAAATCTCATGGTGAGACCCTCAGGTTGCTCTATAAAACTGATAAAAGGCCATGAATGCTCTCTGATCACTGTGTTTGTCATGCTGTCACCTCTTTAATTCAGAAAACATCCTAAGCCATCTGCCCAGGCTAAGAAAGAACTGTGACATTGCCCATGCAATTCAACAACACTTTCTCTGTCAGGATGTCCAGGAAATGCAAAGCACGATGATGCTCCTGGGGTGTTCCTCACAGGGGAGCCTCAGCTCAGTTCCTGCTTCATTCCTTTAAATGAAGAGATCAGAAAAATCTAACCTTGGCAGATAAATCCCAGCAACCTTCAATGTAATCAAATCAATTCCTCCATCTCCAAATGGCTCCAAAGTAAGTGTTGGCTGCCTTGCATAAGCTAGCCTTGAATAGCTCACCTACCAGAGCTTTCTTTGAAAACACTGTCCTACAAGCTGGCGGTATTTGGTTATTAAATGCTTGCCTTCATAATCACATTTTCCTTATCTCAGCTTCATCCCATTACTCCGCACTATCAACCCTAATACCACCTTCATCTCTTAGACTTCCACAACCTCCTCACTTACTTTCAAAAAATAAAGCTATCTAGATTTCATCAAGTTATCTATGGCAAGAGTCTATGAAAGTCAGTGAAACAGGACTCGAAGACCCAAGCTCTATTGAGACCTCCAGGGTAAGGACACTGGCTTTTGCTATGTTTGTGTAGCACTGAGATATTTGGACTAGATAAGATCGCCAGACAGGCAATAAATGATAATATGTCTCTTTTGGAAACAAAGCATTTATTAGAACTGGATGGAATTTGTTTAATTTGAAATAAAATGGAATTAACAGTTTAAATAATATTAACAATTTTAAAAGGCTCATACAATCATTGGAAGCTATCTGTCTCTTTTGCTAGCTGAAGTTCTGCTTGGAATTTTCCAGTTAAAAAAAAAAAATCAAAATATGCTGTTCTCCCCACTTTTCAAAAATTAACAGTGTGAATTCCAGAATATTTTTTCTGAAATTTGTTACTATTTTTTCAATGCGTTCTCATTCTACCCCAATTCTTTTGTTAGCCTGAATACAAATTTTATTTTCTATAGGATCTTTTGCACAAAGCCCTGATGCCCAGGCTTGGTCATCTATCTCTAGCTAGTGGTGATAAGAAGTGAGCTACTCTCATCAGGACTCAGCTTTGCGTATTTTTGGTAAAACAAGAGTCTTAGACTTCCAGAAAGTAGTAAGCACCAGTGAGAAACTTAGAAACCAAAAGAGGCTACACACAGCCAGGGGGCTTTTCCATAGGCTAAATAATTTGAAGGAGGATGTTTACATGACTCAAAGAACACATGATGGAGGTACAGTAATGGTATTCACTATGAGAAACAGCAATGCCAGACAGGAAAATGTGAATAGTTGCTGATCTCAAGCCACTAAATAAAACAGGTTTCTATATGAACAAAAAGACATGAAAGGAAAAGAATTCCATTTGACTGAAGGTGTACATGAAGACTGGATTTCATTGAGCACCAAAAGGAATGGAGCTAATGTAGACTAAGGCATGTGCAATCCTCAATAAGAGCCTCTTCACTGAGATTTCATGGACCTTGGATAATCCATTTGGAAAATGAACTTGGATGGTTTTACCTAATTGTCCTCCAAATTGACAAGCTCTGTGTGAGTCAGGGGAAGAGAGAAGCGGTGGTTTTCAAGACGAAGAAAACCCAAAACAGTCTGCACCAGATACTGCAAAGAAAAGTGCAAAAAACCTTCAGTGGGCAGCAATAATGTCAAATCAGCAAGGCACATGTGTGTAGGGCAAACTGTCCCACACTGTCGAATCCAGGGGAGGGAATTAAAATCAAGCAGAAAGACACATCTGACCATCTGGTACAGGCGTTGCCAGAGGGGGGTGCTGAAATTTTGGTCCTGCAGAAGGCATGGAGCAAACTTTTTTCCTGATTCAGGGGAATCAAAGGAAACAGAGGTGTCAGACCCTGGTGTTGGGGGAGTGGTGTTGAAGTGGGAACATGTCCTGGTGGAAGCACTCTGGATCTTCTGTGTAATGTCAAATCTCAATCTATATGCCTGGGGAAAATGATACTGTTGACCTCTAGACCATTATTATTGCAATTATTGCAATTTTGCTTCTTCAAGTAAGGCTTCTCCTTCCTCAGTTCACCATTGTGATGCACAGGGCATATCAGGCCCAAAGGCGTGAGAGGAGAAAGGAAAAAAAATCGCACATAAAGCAGCACACTTCCCAGATACTCCAAGGTGCAGTGTCTGTATTAGTAAGCCTGGAATTGCAACCACAAGGTCTGCAATCTGTGAGCCCTTCACTATCTTTCGGAAATGAGGTTGTGGAGAAACTGGGCTTCACCCCTGCTAGATGTCTCTGCTCCTTCTGACGACACTTCAAACACTGCTGAGCAGCAATATCCCAAATATGCCTCATCATGCCTGCTCTGAGAAAGGGTAGGGGAGGTGCTCTGCTTGACCTGCTGTTTACAGAGAGGGTCTGGTGGGAGAAGTGATGGTCGGAGGCCGTCTTGGGCTTAGTGACCATGAAATGATAGAGTTCTCAATTCTTGGTGACGTAAGGAGGGGGGTCAGCAAAACCACTACCATGGACTTCTGGAGGGCAGACTTCAGCCTGTTCAGGCCACTGATTGAGATGATCACCTGGGAGAGGGTCCTGAAGGGCAAAGAGGTCCAGGAAGGCTGGACCTTCTTCAAGAAAGAAATCTTAAAGGCGCAGGAGCAGGCAGTCCACATGTGCCATAAGAAGAGCTGGCGGGGAAGATGACTGGCCTGGCTGAAAGGGGAGCTGTTGCTGGGAGTCAGGAAAAGAAGTAGAGTTTATCACCTTTGGAAGAAGGGGCAGGCAACTGAAGAAAAGTACAAGGATCTCGTTAGGTCATGCAGAGAAGGAATTCGAAAGGCAAAAGCCCAGCTAGAGCTCAATCTGGCCAAGGTCATAAGGGATAACAATAACTGTTTCTATAAATACATTAACAACAAAAAGAGAGCCAAGGAGAATCTCCATCCTTTACTGGATGCGGGAGGGAACATTGTCACCAAGGATGAGGAAAAGGCTGAGGTACTTAATGCCTTTTTTGCCTCAATCTTTAATAGCCATACCAGATATCCTCAGGGTATTCAGCTCCCTGAGCTGGAAGAGAAGGATGGAGAGCAAAATAAAGTCCCCGTGATCCAGGAGGAAGCAGTTAATGACCTGCTATGCCACCTGGACACTCACAAGTCTATGGGGCCTGTCTATGGAGAGTCTATGGAGAGGTTCATCTTGAGGGCGCTCATGGGACACGTGCAGGATAACCAAGGGATCAGGCCCAGCCAGCACAGGTTCATGAAAGGCAGGTCCTGCTTGACCAACCTGATCTCCTTCTATGACCAGGTGACCCGCCTAGTGGATGAGGGAATGGCTGCCGATGTTATCTACCTGGACTTTAGTAAAGCCTTCAACACTGTCTCCCACAGTATTCTCCTGGAGAAGCTGGTGACTCATGGCTTAGACAGGTGCACTCTTCACTGGGTTAAAAACTGGCTGGACGGCCGAGCCCAGAGAGTTGTGGTGAATGGAGCAAAATCCAGTTGTTGGCTGGTCACAAGTGGAGTCCCCCAGGGCTCAGTTTTGGGACCGGTCTTGTTTAATACATTTATCGATGATCTGGATGAGGGGATTGAGTGCTCCCTCAGCAAGTTTGCAGACGACACCAAGTTGGGTGGGAATGCTGATCTGCTCAAGGGTAGGAAGGCTCTGCAGAGGGATCTGGACAGGCTGGATCGATGGGCCGAGGCCAATTGTATGAGGTTCAAGAAGGCCAAGTGCCGGGTCCTGCACTTGGGTCACAACAACCCCATGCAACGCTACAGGCTTGGGGACAAGTGGCTGGAAAGCTGCCCCGCAGAAAAGGACCTGGGGGTGTTGATTGACAGCCAGCTGAATATGAGCCAGCAGTGTGCCCAGGTGGCCAAGAAGGCCAACGGCATCCTGGCCTGTATCAGAAAGAGTGTGGCCAGCAGGACCAGGGAGGCAATCGTGCCCCTGTACTCTGCGCTGGTGAGGCCACACCTCGAATACTGTGTTCAGTTTTGGGCCCCTCACTACAAGAAGGACATTGAGGGGCTGGAGTGTGTCCAGAGAATGGTGACGAAGCTGGTGAGGGGTCTGGAGCACAAGTCTGATGAGGAGCGGCTGAGGGACCTGGGGTTGTTCAGTCTGGAGAAGAGGAGGCTGAGGGGAGACCTCATCGCTCTCTACAACTACCTGAAAGGGGGTTGCGGTGAGGTGGGTGAGGGTCTCTTCTCCCAAGTGACAAGTGTTAGGGCAGAGGAAATGGCCTCAAGTTGCACCAGGGGAGGTTCAGGCTGGATATTGGGAAAAATTTCTTTACTGAGAGAGTGGTGAGACACTGGAAGAGGCTGCCCAGGGAGGTGGTGGAGTCACCATCACTGGAGGTGTTCAAGACACATGTGGACGTGGCATTGTGGGACATGGTTTAATGGGCATGGTGGTGTTGGGTTGGTGGTTGGACTTGATGATCTTACAGGTCTTTTCCAACCATAGTGATACTGTGATTCTGTGATTCTGTGACAGTGACTGATGGATAATGAAATCCCAGAGCTGCTCGTCCTGGCTGCCAGGAGGAAGACACTAGCTTTGAGGGAAGAAAGCTGTGTCCTTTCAATGGCCTTCAGGTGGCCTTTGCTCTGCAGCAGGATGCAGGGCTGCTCGGCAGAGCTGGGCTGTGGAGTCACTGCTGGGACAAGTCTTGGGTGGGTGGCTGTGTGCTTGATGCATTAAAGAGGTCAAGTGGCAGAAGAAGGAGGAAAGGTTAAAGGGGGGAACTTCTAGGAAATGCTCATGTAATCCATCATGCTGCTTTCCAGCCTGAAGAGCCAAAGAACAGATACAGGAGGATCTTTTATATCTATTTTTCCCGTCGTTGATTTTCCGTAGCACAGGCAGAGAACAGGCAGAAGCGTTGCTCTTCAAGACAAACTGTCTAGGTCCTTCTACCCTTGCTTGGCTTCACTTCCCCACTTCTGTGTAAAAGGAACAAAAATGAGCACAGAAATATCATCTTGTCTCCCCGTTCCCACACTGTACAGCTGCAACAGCACAAAAACCCTGACTCAGGAATGGATTTAGCTAGCAATCCACCCCCTTGGTTTGCAATGGGACTTTGATTCCTAAGTGCTTATCCTGTCTCTGCTGAAGATGAACATTATTTCCACTTTGGAGAAGAGGCCACTGCTCCACAGAAAAGGGGACTTATTCCTCAAAGGTTTGCCAGAGCCAGGAACAGCCAAGGCAATTGTGCCTCCCACTCCAGCTCTGTTTTGCTTTATTTGAACATCCTTCTTTCAGCCTGTGAACTTTTTTCTGTTTGGCTGGATCAGGCCAGTATTAGTCTGGGTGACAGCCAGTGCAACCTATAATTTTCCTATCCTCTCCTACCCAGCCTTCACCCACCATCCATCCCTTGACTTGTTCTTTGAGAAAAGTGGGGTGAGTATCGGATGCTGAAAGGACTTGGCTTTGAGGAAGACTTTGGAAGAGGAGATCGATCTTGCACAAAAAAGATGGGGAGATAATTCCAGGCTTTGTTATCAGCACTGAGGAGGCCTGCAAAGGGAATATGAAGGAAAGGAGAACAGCCAGGCTGCAGGGCCAAGGAGAGGACTGTTATTTCTCTTCTCTGTCCCCACTGGAGGTTGTGTGCTTGACTGCAGCACAAAACATATATTCCACACTTCCACCCCTCCCTCCTACTCTAGCAGAAAGTACGCAGCCACCTCTCTTCTTCCCCCAAAGCACCACTTTCCATAGAAAGCCATAAAGAACAGAGCATTTCTGAAGGTGGTGAACCATAGATGGTCCTGATAGGGGGACCTGAAACATGTCATCGTTGTCTTTGGTACCCAAGTGGATGCAGGAAAACTTTCAGTTCCTCTACACAAAACACAGTGGTGAATGGCTCTCACATTAAACATTCCTTCTTGGGACAGACTTTACTTTGGCCATGGAACAAAACCTTGGTCTCCGGTGGCTTTGATATCGCCCTTGTTACTCTAAGTTCAGATGCTGACAGTATACCCTGAACACAATCAATAAGTAAAATTCACCTTGACAGCACTGTGCTAGCTGATGTGCAGCCCAGCTTCTTAATATCACTCTGCTCCTTCTTGCCTCAGCTGCAGCCAAGTCATCTGACCAGTTTTCCCGCTTCTTGTCCTTTTGATTCACTCATTTCTGTTCTTTCTTCCACAATGACTCTCTCATCTGATATCCTCTGTTGGCTCCACCTAATGAAGTTCCAGACTGTCTTTTTTAAGAGACATTGACATTAATGTAAACATAGACTTATACATACATAGACACCTACAGGTGCATCTGCATAGGTGCATATGTGTAAAGATGACTCCATAGACAAATATACTCACCCCGGTGATCCAAACTGGTCTTGCTATCTCCTGACTCCCCAGTTTCTCTCCCTCTCACAGCATTTCATCCTATACTTCTCATTGTAACATATGGCTTATTCTACCCTTGCCTCTGTACGGTGCCGCTTGTACCTGGTTAGTACCATGTCCAAGGAAAATACCACTTTTGCACGTTGTCTCTTCTTTCAAACTCATTGCACTTCTTACTTGTGGATGATATGCGCTATTCCTTATTTATCCAAGAGCCTGCATCCTCTTTATGGACACTCCCTTCCCCAACTGCTAATTTAAACAAGACGAGCTACGTGGCTGTCACGTCTAGCACTCTAAGATCTGCTAACAATTTCTCTGTGTTTTTCCATCCAAATTTTTCATGGTTGCTCAGGACACCTGTTAGTTTCATCAAGAGATGTTTGTCTGGCTGACAATGCTCATCCGCCTAAAACGCCAGCTTGAGGACACTCTTCTGAAAGTTCAGACTGTTTATCTTTCAAGGGAACTGCTTACTGGGAGCAAGCTAAGAGACTTGATCCAACCTTGGGTCTGGTATGAATTTAGTAAAGCAGGATGCCTCTGTTTGGGCTATCTGAAATTCAAGATCTGCTCAGTCTTGAACTTGCGACTGTTTGTCATCCAGAAGTGGATTTAAGTCTAGACTGCTTGATCACCTCAGAATGATAGGTGATCACATCGCTGCTCTTTTGATGTGACCCTCGTTCGAGAGCTCTGCACATGGGAACAGCAGCTTATAAATCAATAACGAACAGGGATAACAAGAGGCACACACTTTGTCATTCCTCCCTAAATCCACTCTCCTTATTAAGCATGGAAAAGTTCTTGGACTTCTCACAACACATGAGGGAAGCTCCGTGGAGACTCTTGGATTTGTACTGAAAGAGCAAGAAGGGAAAGTCCTGAAGTTTTGGAATTTTTCTGCATGCTATTAATAATAATAATTCATAAATCAACAATGGCCGAAGGGTCACGCAGAAAGAGTCTGCTGCCTGGCTATATAAGAGACTCCTGTGTGGGTGTGAGAACCTCTTGAAATGGCAAAGGACTCTGGAAACAATGAAGGAGAAATGAATTACATTTTTTTGGCAGAAACAAAACATCAGTTCCATCCCCCCTTCTTTTTTTTTTAAACAGAAATAGATACTTGAAAAAAATAAAACCAATAACATTTTTCTCTTGACTCCAAAAATAAAGCATTTGAATATCCAGAACTTGCTTTTTTTTATTTTTTTTTTCTCCCCCACCCCCCCTTTACATTTGAACATCAGAGTTCTGGCAGTTCTTGTTGAAAAAATGTTCTGCTTTGTCCAAGCACACTCATGTTAAAATGCAGACAGAAGACTAGATGACTCTAGGGAATGGTAATGGGATATACAGCCTTTCACCTCAACATCATCACCTCAGCTAGCCCACATCAGTAGTGGCTACACACGGTACCGGCTACTGGTGGCTGGTTGGTGGGGTGGTCCCAGCATGTGTCACTTAGAAAGATTCCCCTGGAAAGACCTTGGACAGGAAGATCTGCCTGCAAGAAAGTAGGTGGCTTCACACCAGCCGTGCCCTGCAGAACTGTTTCTGGATCAGTCGTTCTCCTGGTGCTTTGGCCCCACATCTGAGAACGGAGACTATTTCCTTTCCGCCAACGATTTCCTTGTTGTGAGTAGATGGAGTACAAGCAGCAAGGCAGAACTTCTCTTAATGGGCTCGTACACCTCTTTGCAATCATAGTGCCGTTGAATTACAAGGTTCAGAGGCTCTCCCGTAGTTGTACAGTTCATCCCACAAAATCAGTGGAGATCAATTCAAACACATCTCTGTGCTTAAAACCCTTTGGCGATGCAGACTTTCAAAGCCATCCCTGCCAGGATGTCATTGCTCTTGCTTTGGGACCCTTTTCACCATGTCCAGCCTGAGTCTTCCTTGTTTGAATTTAAGCTCATCCGACAGGACCCTGCCTCTGTAAATGCAGGTCACTTCTGCAATAAACCTTTTCTGCACTTGTCTGCGTTATTCGGCAGTGATGTTTTGTGGTGAAAAACTGACCTGATTATAGGTGAGTATGTAGTACTCGGTGAGGATCGAAAGCCCAGCCATTGAGGGGTTGTGGAAGTACCAGTGAGATTTATTCCCAAGCAAGGCAGCCTTTCTCTTTTCAAAAGCATCTTGTTCATGCAGACCAAGACTCACCCTTGGCTGTTAATATTAGCAGGCAGCACTCTGGAAAAAGCTGTCCTCACTAGCCACCGAGAGCTTAATAAATGTACACCCCCATTTCTTCTGCAGGGATATCCACCAAAAATGTGCACTGTTCTACACTGTCAGCCACTTGGATGCCGGCCCGTGTCAACAGAAAACCCTCCTGCTACCAGGGTAACACCACCCGTGTGCGGGTCAAAGTCCTAAAGAACTTTTTTTTTTTTTTTTTTAGGAGCAGGAGAAAGGAATGTGACATTCAAATAAAACTACGGGGGGGAAATTTTCAGATAGACAAAGTGTAAGTGATTACACAAGTTAGGAATTTTTGCTGGGGCTCAACAGTCTTGCCAGCGATGGTGAGGACCCTCTGAGGGCCAAGATCAGCTGAGGTGCTGACTGCACGTGCAAGGCCAGATTTTTTGGTGGGTGTAAAGGGAACCTGTTTCTTCTGAGGACAGTTGAGTGATACCAAATTACACAGCTTCCATGCCAAACCCAAATCACACTGCACCAGTGGTTTAACAGTGGCTTTAAAGGAAGATTGCAACCTAAAGGTCATTCCTTGGTGGGCTCCTGCCCACTCCTGCTGCAGCTCTGTTTGCAAAAGCAGAGGCCACAGTGTCAGGACCGACATGTCTACATCTCATTTTCCTCAGAAAAGCAAAAAGACGTGCTGCTAGAAAGGGATTGCTCAGCTGCAGCATCATTTACCCATATGTACCTGAGAGCTCATAAATATTTCATGCTACACTTGCATACCTGTATTTGCCCCATTTTTCTCTGACTCTTAGGGATATAACCTGCATTTACTTCCATTTGCCTGCTTACCCCAGCAGAGGACCTGGTAGGAGATCTTCTTCTGCTTAAGGTGGAAGGATTGATGCAAGGCACATGGGAATCCTTTCAACTCTTGTACAGACTCCTGATGTAGGCATTCAAGCTCTCCTATTTACTGACCTTGATTTAGCTGCAAAGGCATAGGTGCCCAGAGCCATTTGGGATACGTGGTGGTATCTGAGATACATGCCTGGAGCTGGCAGTATGGCATTGGACCTACGGGAGCAGGAGTCTGAGTGGGACACCTATGCTCAGGCAACTGAATTCAACCTAATTATTTTTTTCATAGGCTAACGCTGGATGCTGGTTCTTGATTCCAGCTCATTTTGCACTAATGAGTCATAGGATAAGTTTATAAATAGAGTTGGGAGTAGAGGGTAAGAAGTTTAGGTGGTATCTGAACACCAGCCTCCTGACCCAGGACTGCAATTCCCTGGTGGGATCTCCCGGAGCATGACTGGAGCAGGAGGGGACATGGATTGAAGCGGTGGTTCAGTCTATTGAGGTGGTGGCTGCTCTGGCAAGTCACAATAGTGGAAACCAGTCAAAGTTGTGTATCCAAAACTAATGCACGTATGAATGGGCCTTAAGTAGGTAGATGGGGATTTTATGAACTGTTTCTTTAGGGGTCCAAAGTCTGTCTTAAATGAAATATAAGTGTCTAAGTCCTTTTGTGAGCCTGGGCCTCTCTGGTCCTTTTCTGCTTCTGTAATCTGAGGATCAGCACACTTGCCTGCCTTAGAGGATGTGGTAAAGATAAATATATTAAAGACAGTGGGGTGCTTGATATTGTAACGATTGAGGCCAGATATCTGTAGCAGAAGCAGAAGTAAAAAGAAATAAGATAATAATTGACGAGGAACCTTGCCAGCGTATGTCTTGGCAGCCAGCTCTGCAGTAACCTATCATTTAAGATGGCGGGGTTCCCCTCACCTTTTAAAATCTAGTGGCGCTGGGGGATTTGTGAATGTGAAACAAGCTCTCTCCAGTTCTCTGACTCTTTTATATTTCCTCATGCTGCTCTTGAGTCGTTCTTAGGCATGCTTCCCGATGGCTTGGAAATCTCCGGGCACGCATTGAAGCTTCTATATTTGCTCTCAGCCTCTGCCAAGATTAGCATTACCACTCTATGGAAAAATATCCGTCAACCGGATATAAAAGAATGGTGCGAGGAAGTAGAGCTATGTCAAGGCAGCACAAATATAGCTTATACGTTGTAGGGGGAAGCTGGCATATTTTATTTTTCCATCTGGCACTCTTTTTTTCAGATTATCGTAGCTACAGCATAATGCTCAGGATCCCTCTAAGACTCCTGATTTTGGTTCAAATTATTTCCACAGGCTGCTTGTGATATGAATGGGCCAACTTCAAAAAGATCCGCAGTTTGTGTTCATTCCAGATAAACATTTAGGGGTTCAGATGCTTATCTGTTCTTCTCCATCTGATCCAAGATCCTAGGACTATAGCCTGAGTGGGTAGGGAAGGTACTTTTGCTCATCCTGACATAAAGCCTGACCCTGTGAAGTGCTGAGCACTGGAGCAACTCTGTGCATTGGATGGAGCTGGAGGAACAGAGAACATTTCAGTGAATGCCTTTAATCCCTCTTACATCAGGCTGTCTTTCTACCCGCTTGCCGATACAGGAGCGTGAACGAGTGCGACTTGCATTCCAAGAAGCCGGAAAAAGGTTTTAAGGGTTTAAGGAGGAGTTAGTTAAAGCAGGAGATTAAAACACATTCCTCTACTCTGGCCCCTCTAAAAGCAGCTTCAATTCCCTTAGAGTCAGCAGGACAAGTCAGCGGTGACACGTAAAAGTGACTGTGAAGGATACAAGGTTAGGCGGTCCGAGTCTACCTGCAAGCCATGTTGGTGTGACACACATATCAAGGGGACAAAGACGATAACTCCCTCAGGTTAGGCTCTCCTAAAGCTCGCTGGGGCTATAGGTTCATTATGAGGTTCATTTGCAGTGGGTCAGCCGCACTGCACTCATTGTCTTCACTTGGTGCTTCCCACAGTAAGTGCGAAGGAGCCCTCCTCCACCCCCGTCACATCCTTGTTTAGACTTTCAGTTAACTTGGCCCTTATTCTCACCCAAAATGGCTTGGTAAATATGCGTGGCTTCTGATACTCTGGCCACTTAACTTTGATACCTGATTGATTCCTGCTGTGGGTCATGAGACCCGGATACTTCCAGGAGGCAGACTAGAGATTGGAGATTAAGATTCCAGGTAGAAAAAATTGCCCCCATCTCTGCTGACAATATAGGTAGCCTTGTGTAAGTACATCCCTGGCACAGGGACCTTGGTCCAGGGACCTTGGCCCACACTATTATTCCCAATCCCCTCTTGACTATGTGGAAACCACATGCAATGGGAGGATATCTCTCTGAGCCCGTTGTAGAAGGATTTGTTTCTGCTTCTGCAGTCATCTGAAGAAAAGGATTAATAGAGGAAAGACTGTTATTTTCTCCGACTCCCTCGATCCCATTGCCTTCCTTCTGAAACAATAGGAGCAATGAGCCTCATGTTTGAAGGTTTTGCTTTGTTTTCCCCTGACCTGATGTCCAAAGTTATAAATCCACCGTCTTTGAAAGTTCCTTGGGAATTTCTTCATCTAATTTTTGAACTAGTGCAATTCCCAATTGAAGCTGTCACTGAATCACCTCCAAGAATTTGTTTTACACTGAGATTTGATGAAGGATTGGGATTAAGCCAAACAGTAAACACTGATGAGGTTTAAAACCACTGCCATTGCCTGAGAACTGGCCATTTTGGAAAAGTGAAGGCATTATTATTATTATGGCTTTGCTAGGATGTGATTGGGATTCCTCTGTGCTCAATGCTGTACAAATGCACTGAACAAGCTATAGAGCACTCACAGCACTGATCTAAGGCAGAGAAACCTAAGTTAAATTTCAGATTAGCAAGCCTGGTTACTCTCTTGAATAGCTTTTGCGGTCTTGTTGCTTCTTGCAAAGTGACAGCAAAATGGCACTTAGAGCTGCTTGTGCATCTGTGCGCTACACTTAGTCCCTTCTCTATGCAAACCCACTTTAAATTAGTATAACCAGACAAAGGAAAAAGGAAGCAAAAGCAATGAGAAAGGAAACAGACTACCAAACCCCAAAGTTTCCTAGACACAGAAGTTCTGGAGGTTACTGGTCTCCCAAGGAGCATGTCTTCCATAAGGACACACAACCTGTGGTAATACATCGGATAAGCCAGAAATGGCCTGTGAGGCTGTATGTTTGAACTCTGAATGAAGACAGGCCAGCTTCCCTGGTAACTTCATGAAAAGTACAGCAAGGAGGTGAACTGAGGATCTGGGAGAAGCAGCAGCATCTAGGTAGACTTGCTGTTTCATCCTCCCTGGAAGAGGGGAATGAGTAGTCCCATGTGTTGAGCCAATGGTCTGAGCCAATCCATCTAGCCGTGAGCACTGACCCAGGGCTGCTGTACAGAAGCACTCTCCTGAAAACCTGGCCCCGCTACTAAGTAAGCTATTTTCTTTCTTTCTGGGAGAATCTTAATGGGCAAAGATGTTCCAGATGGCAAGCAGCCACCTGCCACCAGGATTAACAGTCAACACAGAATGCAAAGCCTCGGGAAGAGCGCTCCGTGATTGTTCCTGCACGCACAGAAGCAAACAGACTCAGAGCAGTGTTCGGTGTAGCTAAATCTTCACCTTATTACCTTACTGGGAATTCGGATAGTATTACCCAGAATCCTCCTTGCTGCAACTCTGCCTTGAAAAACAATCTGTTTTGGAGCTCAGTGTACCCTAAAGTGACTGTATTATTAGGATTTAACTTTGAACTGCAACATTTGGAATCCATTATTCAATCATTAATTTCCTCTGGTTTTCCCCCAGCTTTAATGCTTCATGCTGGATCCCTGGGCTCTGTGGTCCAAGCAACACTTCAGTACAACAGTTTGTACTTCAGCGACTGCCGTGCTCCATCATTCTTTCCTACTGCAGAAGCCTGTGTTTGTTTTAACCACTGATCCAACAGTGTGCCCTGGCTTGGAAGTGCAAGAACAAGACACGATCCTCCTACCCCAGGCTGGCCTCTGCTATGGCTTGCTCTGGCCATGCATGGTCAAAAAACCCAGACACTTCTAAAAAAGATACTACCAGAACAGAATAGAGGGGTGCTGCAGCCCTTAAAAGGTTTGTTCCCTTCAGAAATAGAGAGCTGATTTATTTCTAGTGTTTCTTGATCACCCATCAGTGTGGAACCCAACCTGGGG
This sequence comes from Gavia stellata, assembly GCF_030936135.1. Classification (NCBI taxonomy): domain Eukaryota; kingdom Metazoa; phylum Chordata; class Aves; order Gaviiformes; family Gaviidae; genus Gavia; species Gavia stellata. Next base: position 1,255,546 of record NC_082598.1, on the reverse strand, counting down.
TCTGAGAATCAAGTTGTGTTCACGCAGGCTGTGCTGGTCATCCAGGTAACGTGGTCAGTTTGATCTCTCAGTTTGGTTTAGAGACCTGAGGTTCTCCTAACTGGATAAACTCCAAAATTTCAAGGAGAATAAAAACATGCTTTCTCCATAAAGTAAGCAGTTGGAACCTACAGCTATCAAGGGAACAGTATTGTATAAGAAGGTGACATTTTAACATCTTAGCTTTAAGAACATAACTCCTTCTCCAGGGCTAGGGCAGGCAACCGATCCAAACATGGTATCACTCCGTATTCCAGGAGTGGTTGCGCTAAAGTCAGTAAGCTGGAACCTCAGCTAGTGCAAATTGGTGTAGATTCACTGAAAGCCATTATTATGGTGTTGTACAAAATCTGAAAATAGATAGGGGTTATAGCCATTTATACCCACAGAGGGTCTGGCACAATAAGGCCACTTGTGGATTACGTGTGCTCAGTCTAGGCTCAGATAGCAAAAACTGGCCCTAAGAAGAGGTAGCACAGAAATATTAACTCCTAATGGCTCTGTGTATAGAGATGTAATGCTGCACAAATGCTGTTCTTAAAGGAGATAGGTTATGAAAAAGAGGGAAGGAGTATGAATGGTCACCCAGTTCTGGAAGCCAACTGAATGGGATTTACTGGAAAGCACGATCATTCCAACAAATTCACATCAATAGCATGGTGGATTTGAAGACAGAATGCAGAAGGTAAATTGCTTCCCAGGTGAAACAAAGAGAAGAGGAGAGAGATACAGAGAAAATATAACCATCTCTATATAGCTATTAAACCAGAACTGCAGACCATAGACAAAGTACCATAGGAACTTCAGGGATTTGCAGGGCCTGAGATTTTGGGTTAAATCTCATCCAAAGTCTGTTGAGACATATGAACCACTTTCTCCCATTTTAAAGTTCCAAAGATTTTGATGTGATGGCCCTTGGAAGTTTAACTGGGATACAAATCTTAGCTTGGTCTGAATTTTATGAGGCATTGACAGCTTGTGCATTTTAAGGAAGAGGAAGAAAATGCATCACGGTTTTACGGTCAGAATGGGAGTGCGGGGTGCAGGTGGCTTGAGTTGTCTTCTTGGCTCTGCTACAGGGTTGCTGCAAAGCCTTTGACTGGTTCTTTCTTCTTGCAGAACATCTGTGAAAGAAGAATATTATGTCTTCTTTTATCTCGGTGCTGCAAAAGAGGATGGCAAAGGATTTGTTAATTTTTCTCCTCTTTGTTGTTCTATGGCTGGGGTGTTAGGATATTTGGACTGCAAAATATTGGAGATTTTCTGGTTGGTGGGATGAATGGAGAGAGGTCCTAAGGAACTATGGGTCCCTGGGCTGTGTGGTGACCACTTGGAGAGGTAGACTGGAAGTCTGAAAGGGAAGACACTGAAGCTAAGAAAGTTTTCCATTTCCAAGATCATGCACTCCTTGAGGACCTGCCCTCTCCCAGAGCATTTGTCACACATAAAATAACTGCCTTGCCTAGAGTGCCTGAGCAAGGCAACAACAATTACCCACACACAATTTCTCATAATAACATGATGAAACATCTCTCCAGGCAAAGTTAAAATGATCAGAAGCAGAAGCTACATTTTGCTGCTCAGGCAAATGGTGCAGCTGTAACACAACTGAATGTCAATGTTTTAGGGCCACTGGAAATTAAATTTCAAATGCATGGAGAAAGTACATCTGAGAGGTCACGAAATAAAGGTTTGATATACTACTGTCAGTAGGTAAATAGTACAGATGAATTTAAATCATGTTTAGATTAAAGAAGACTGAGCATAAAAAATATTTTCATTTGAGCTTTACAGTACAATTAAGAACAGTTTAAGCTTTCAATTCTAGTGGCTCTCACTCAGGTCTGTGGTTAACCAAATGCTGAAGATATATTCCTATTAACTTCTGCTGGGAATGCCATCTCTGTTTAGATGTAGAATTATACCTTCCTCTAAACAGCCCCCTTATCTTACAATCTGCAAATTGCAGGGTCTCCCACAGAAGGAAATCTTTTATTAAGCATTTTATTTTTCTTTGCTGCAGGCAGGCAGACTAAATAAACTCCAGCTTAGACTTTGCACGGTGTCTCTACGTTGGCCATTTCCAAGAAACACAGACAATGCTGGTTTGCAAGAATGAAAGAATTTTAATAAAAACAAGCCATTCAAAACCCTTGTCAACTCCTTCTGCTGGATTGTTATAAAGAATTTATTTCATTACTATAAGTGCTGTTGACTTAGTGTTAGTTTCAGCACTTGAATTCTTGGATAGCCTGAATAAAATTATGTTTTCCAAGATAAATATATTATGCAAAGTATGACCTTCATTCTTTCACTGATATGTCTGCTGACTCCAACTGCTTCCTTCTTCAGAGGGGCTTTCTGAGTTCTGATGGGGAGAAGCTTTATTTTGGTTTTACTTGATTAAAGCACTGCAAACAAGGAAGACCATGTGAAAAATAAAAATAGAAAAGCTGGAGCCCATTTCTGTTGAAGTCAGAGACAGTGAAATATCAGCTCTGGTGGAGTGGAAGTGGTGAACTACTTCCATATATGCAAATGGACATTCATGTCTCCAAATGGTAAAGGTTTTCCCCTCTTGTGGGGAAGTTTGCTGCACAGTAATCAGGCTCCACTGTGTCAATCCCCTCAAAATGGAGCAGTTATGACCTACCAGGCAGGTGCCAATTTCAAGGGGATTATCCTTTCAGCTGAATTAGCAGAGAGCAAGGGCAAGAGAAGAGGGGGAGCTGCCATTTCTGCATGCAGGGAAATGAATCTGGCCTTCTGATCCTGCCCTTGGTGGGACCAAAGATAACATGTTGGGTGTCTTCACATCCCTGGAACTGCCTTTCATGACTGGAGTCACTGGATATGCATATTACTGGGCATTGCAGGGCCACACAGATCTGTCGTCTGCCCTATGTGTTATCATGTAAGGTCAGGAAATGGCAGCTGTTGCTTTGCCGCTTCTCCAGGGACAAAACTGTGCCTTACATCAGAGAACATTCTTGGATTTTTCTTAGCAAAAAATACTCTTGCCTGATACAGACCGCTGCCTATTCCTGATTAGCTTGCAATTTCGTTCATCACAGCAATCCAGCCTTCTTCTGCTTAGTACTAGGAACTGCTAAGTAATCTAGTGGCAGCTTCTGTCATCACACCCAGCCTGTTGCAGGTTCAGGCAAACTCCAAGAGGTTCAGTTTCTCCTAATGAGCCTGAGGCTCAATGAACCTCTAACTTGATATTACTGTTAAATAAAAGAAGATGGCAAGGAGATGGCAGAAAAGAAGGAAAGAATTAGGACTGCTTCTTAGTATGCCGTGTTTAAAAGGAAGAACTCCAGTTCCAGAATTCCTTAGAGTTTCCAACAGTGAGTAGTGACCACTTTTGATCCTATTTGCTAAGGTCAAGCAGCTGAGAGATGTGACTCCAGATGACTTGCCCAAATCCATGTGAGGAGGTCCAGGACGGGAACATAGCCCATTGGAGCATGACAGAGTCTTTCCTCCTACTTGTCTTCACGTCCCTGATCCTCTGTGACTCACTGCTTCCACCTGCCCACTCCATCCCATCAAATGGCTCTTTCTCATCAGTACTTGCTCTTTCAAAACCAACTTTCCCAGAAAACAGAGTCTGTTCTCTAGATTTTCATCTTTCACTATCAGTTGAGCTCAGCTTCTGGAACCTCAGGTTATTAGAGACAGCACACAGTCTAAGGAAGGAATAGTCAAGTTAGCCTCACAGAAGCCTCCTTTCCCTGATTTAATTTCTAGATAGAAACTCAAATGAGTGTTGCCTTCTTTGGGTGTTTCCCATAAAGAAGAGAAAGATGAATAGATCTTTTCAGAGGTGATTGTTGCTTAGTCCTGCGTGTTAGCTCTACAAGTTTCCTGCACATAGTGTTTTCCATGCCATCGTTTCTGAACTTATAGTATGTCTGCTGAATGTAAGGATGGCATTACCCCACTCCAAAATGCAGCTGCCTCTAAGCTGGAAAGTTTGCAACCATAACCAAACATCAGTTTAGCACAGGAAGGGAAGGGGATGATCATATCCAACAGAAGAACTGTGTCCAGTTAAAATTACAGTAAAAATAAGTGTGGGTAGGCAGAATATGAATCAGAATTTGGCCTGGAAACCAGCTTACACCTACTTTTACTTAAGAAAAGTGAGACTTTGGAGAACTTGGGTAACTGGGAGTGGCCACTGGGATTTTGGTTTATGTCTTACCAAAAGAAAGACCCTCAAATTAATTCTGGCAAACAAATTTAGTACCAGCAGAGAAGTTTGTATTGCATCACTTACAGCACTTTCTGGAAAACTTAATTTGTGCTTAGAAGGTTCCCACCCTAAAATACCACCCATTCGATATTCCTTTGCTTAATTGCTCTGAAGTAAGAGCAATAGATGATGGCTTTGTTAGTCGGTTTTTCACATAAAATTTTTCAAGGAGTGGGTTCCTCTCATCCTAGCTTGGAAGCCCTTCCGTCTCTTTGGACTCCTCACCTTCTTGGTACTGCTCTCTTAGGTTGTATACAACGATGTTTCAGTGCCTTCATGGCACACTGCTTCTTCATACCAGAACAACAAGAGAGAAAAACATGGTGCAAAAAGGCCACAAAGATAGTCTTCATGTCATAACACTGAATAGCAACAGATTTGGCTCTGAAAAAGCATGCAAAAATCAGATGACTGTGTAGAGCGACCCATTTCTCCATCCCATGGACAGTGCTAATGACCGTCAATGGAGGATAACGAAGATGTACTTTGTTGATGTCTCATGCTCCAAAGTTTGGCAGATCATTGTTATTGGTGCCAGACAAAAACGAGTACTGGGGACAGTTATTTTCTATGAATGATGCAGGTCTGGATAGCGTACTCTTAAAGAAACCATGCAGTAGGTCACCCATTGCTTCTGTCAGAATATATTCTATTGCCTAGTAGTGTTGAAATATTTTTTCATCTTTCCATTACACCGTTTAATCCTTCTAATCCTGGGTTTAACCTCCTTGGACCATACTAAGAAATTCCATACTGAAAGTGTTTTAAAACTCTGTATGTGACTATTGCTTTGACACATCCAGGGCTCATTTCTGCTTGGGCAATTATTCTCTCCTCTGTGAATCTTGACATATTTTCTGAGCTGAGTGAATGGTGCAGAAGCAGATGTCTCAAGCAGCCAGGCTGCGCCCAAAGTTCTCTGCCACTGTGTTCATTCCGAGGGAGAGTTTTTTGGGGGAGTGACATGCAGTGCTGACCAAGATATTCAGAAGTGATCAACATTTTTTAGGTGCTTCCACTTACAAATTCCTGGTTCCCTTCAGTTTAAGAGGTTCATCTCAAACACTCACACGTGAAAACCTACGGCCTTTTCTACACAGTTTGGCTCCCCAAAATTACATCTAAATCACTAGAAACTTTTGAAAATATTGACTAAGATTGACACAAGATGGCCAACAACAAGAAATGTTAAAAAACTCTCATCTCAGCGGATCAGGCTTCCTTTATAGCAGGTCTCTGCCTGCTATAAAAGAGCCTCGTGCCTGCTGGAATTATCATTATGTGGATGGGATGTAAAGTCAAAGCTGTATCCACTTGTCATTTCAGTCTTATGGCACTTAGATTTCCTCATGAGAGCAACAAACAAATGCTGTTATGATCAGTACTTTTCCAACACTGAGTCCTCAGCTATTTTCACACCTTTGCTCCCCTAAATGCTTTTCAATTTCCACAGGAATTTGGTCAGGTCTCCACTAAAAAGAACTGGAGAAGAGAAGGTAAAATAAGTTTGTTGTTCACACCCATTGCAATAAAGTCCTGCTGTTGTTGCATGAAACATGCTGTGAATACATACAAGCAGCCAAGCGGACTTGTCTCTACTGCAAGGAAGGTGGGGATGGAGACCATTCTGCATTCAGATATGAAACATTCAGAGAAGAACAATTTATGGAGTTTTTATTACCGTTTCTCTTCACACTTTGCAGTTTGATCTGCCCTAGCACAATAGCAAAGATGTCTGGATTAGGGCTTAGTTTTAGAACTCTTAAAGCCACCAAAGAAGATGCTGGAGGGAATCCCAGGTCCATTGGTTAGCTCTGCCAAAGGGACCAAAGGTCTGGCAATGACATTAACATCTTGGTATGTGAGCTATATTCATGGGCCTTTGGTTTCGTGGTTCCCACTAAGTCTTAAGGGTTCTCAGAGACTCACTGGAATCAGGGATGGAAAAGACCTATTACACTAGGTCATTTGGTCCATCCGCTGACCCTAGACACGGCAGGATTTTCCGTACTGTGTAGTCCCAAAGGCTTTGTCCTGTCCACTTTGAAATGACTCAAGTCAAGGGGCTTCCACCCTACCACCACTCCCACTGGGAGACCATTCCACAGCTCGACACATATTCACTTACTTACAAATATTTTCCTGAGAGCACATCCAAATTTTTCTTCACTTCATTTCATCTTATGACCCTCCTCCTGGAAGTCCTTCTGCTCCCTTCTCCGTTGGTATGAACATTGAATGTGTATATGTATGTGTGAATGTCTATATATGGTTTCATCACATCCCTCATTATCAACGACCTTGGGGCAGCCAAAGGGTGCAGAGGGACTTCCTTCTGTACAAGATGCCTTGCAGCTCTTAGCGAGAGTTGGCCACAGTTACTAAAAACAGTGGCTTTCCAGGAGGAAGGGCTCTTTGGGACTTGTGTTCACGTGAGTGGTATGGTCTCCAAAAGAGATCATACAAAAAGGACCACAGTCCTATTCCTCTCTTTGTCCAGCAAAGCCCTAAGGCCAGAAAGGGCATAAAACCCAGGACGTGGAGGGAACTACATGACAGTGATGACATTGTGTTGGCTTTGAGCAATCTGAATTCAACCTTTGATTATCCTACATGCTTCTAGCATGGCTTTAGCAACCTGCATTTCTCTCTGTGCCTAATTTCCTTGTGGTAAAAAGATGGTAATGGTAGTTACCTTGACACCTCTTTGCACTAGACTGCAGGAAAGGGATTTGCTGCTGTCTGGATACGCTGGGACAAAGAAGCATCTTAGCTCGAACACATATCAAACATCATACTGTTTCCAGTGGGTTGTCAGAAGAGCAATACCTTCCCTTGCAGGGCTGGGAGAGGAAGAGTCTATTGAAAAATGTTATCAGTGGAAATATTCCGAGCCATCAGAGATATGTGTACACCTAATTTCAAAATATTTCCTTGGGGGCTGAGGAACCAAATTTCTTTGGCATCTTTGACAGCGATCTTAGCTTCGGTATGCAAAATTGCTCTCCAAGAAAGACTCGGGACACAGAGTGGGGACTTTCAGGCTGGGGCAGGGGAGTGTGGAATAGCCTGACATGGCTGTTTTCTTTTCAAATAAAAGTCGTCTCCTGCAGTTTTCAGATAACGATGCAGAATCCTGGGGTGCTAAGGGACTGCATGGAGCCCTGGCCTGTGTCTTTGCTAGCTGTGCATGTGAGTGGGCTGAAACAAAAATATACAAGTGCTCAGGAGGAGTAAACTATAAACAATGCTTAAAAAAACACTCCAAACAGAGCCATCCCATGCTTTCCCCAGGCCAGGCCGCTGCAGGGAGCTGGATGAGAAGGAACCTGCTGCGACTCAGCCCAGAGAAGGCAGGAGTGACGCTGGTTAGCAGGGAGAAGGAACTTGAGGAATGGGCAAAAACTGTGACTTATGCATCCATCGAAAGAGAATGTCGTTCTCCAGCCAAGTTCACTGCCAGGGCTGGCTGCACAGCTTTGAGCAAAATATCTCACTCTTAGAGAAGGAGGATTTTTTTTTTAAATGGAATTTTTCCCCCTGGCTTTTTGACCTAACAACAAATTCCCCATAGCTGGAGCACCTCTGGCATTGCTCTGGATGCCAGTTGTGTTCTACCTGTGCTGTATTTTACCTTGTGAGGCTGCTGATCTTTTGGAGCCAGGGCTGTACATGCATTATGAAGGAGCATCCAGGGGTCTGGCATGTGAGGATTGCACTCTGCACACCGTATGGGCATAGTTTCTGACCTGATTGCTGACCATGAGGGACTAGAATTGTGTTCTGCTTTGACCAGGGTCAAAGGCAGACTTCATCTTCCTCCCAGAGCTCCCTTTTCCTCAATAGCTCTGCTTGTTTCTGAGATATTCCCTCCCATGATGTACCATCCCCTTCCCTCTAGCCGAGCCACTGCTATGCCCATGGGAGTTTCCTTTTTATTTGCTGTCTTTGCTCACTCTGGGATCTGTTTCTCAGCTTTCTTTCCCCATCAACACTAAGCTCATGTGCTGAAGCATCATGTTAGAGGAAAGAGGTGGCTGAGCTGGGAAAGGACATCAGGCAGCTGAGTTTGAGATACCAACCCTCCTGGTCTCTATCAGAGCACAGAAAGACAGAGAGACAGGTATCCATATGAAGGGATATAGTAAAATTTTCCAGACTTTGTTCCTCTAGAAAGCTTGTGGCAGAAAAAGATGAAAACTGGAGTTTACCATTTTAAATATCCTCAAAATGCAGGAGCTGTATGGATTGCCCCCAACCTGCAATGTTCTTATTTTCTAAGTAGCCATTCCTTCAAGATACCAGTAATGCATCTTTGCTATCTAGAAGCACTTCAGAGTCAGCCAGTCTGCCTCCTTGCTCCTTCAGGCCTCCTCCTTGCATTTCTGCTTTCCATCCTACGTAGGTCTAAATATTCCCAGCTAAGGGGCTCTCACATCTTCTTTATGAGATGGTTATTCCATAGGTTAACATTTCTTATTTCCAGGAAGATTTTCTTGATGCTCAGCCTCAGTTTTCATGCTCCAGCTTCAGGCTCACTCCCAAGTCCTTTCCCTTCATACTTACTCAATTATTGTACTTGAGTCAGAGGTTACATTTCCAGAATGGTAATTACCAGGAGTGCAACTCTTTTGATTGTTTGAAGGTCTGGCACAACCTTCACTTTTTCCAGGTCTTCTGCTCTCAACCTGTTCCTGCAGGGTGGTAGATAAAATTTGCTCACTTGTAACTGTAGTATCCCCAGATTCATATCACCTGGCACTGGCCAGTTTGCTTCTTATCCAATTTTCCATATATTTCTCTACTTCTTTTCTACCAAGAGCTATTTTTACAGGTTGATTCCCAACTGTTCAAACATATTTTCCTTTTTTTTTTTTTCTTGTTTTTGTTTGTTTCTTTTCCTTGCTGATGGAAGGTTATAAAAAGGACGTGGTATTTCAGCTGTCTGAGTCACTTGTGCCCTGTCCCTCTTTTTTCTCCTGGTACATCGGTAAAAGCACATTTTTGTGCTGCTTATCCATTAATTCAGACTGCTTTTTGGCTGCCCTTATCTTTTCCCTCAAAGCCTCGGCTTCCTCTGAGTGTTTTTATTTGGTTGCTTCTCACTTACACTGCTTCCCGCCTTCTTTTTCCTCCCTGACCTACAGTGTTTTGGCATCGTCTTTTGGTACCCTGACAGCTACTTCAGCCTCAGGCGGATCGCCACCTGTGCCCCCTCAAGAATGGATTTTCCCACTGTTTTACCACATCGGTCCTCATTACCACATCCCTATCTAGCACTTCACTTGCTAGATTTCCTCCTATGCCAAACTGCTTTCTTTCAGTTGATTATTGCTGTATTCTGTGAACCTACTATGCTGAAATCCTGCCAGGTTGCTTGATATTTCTTTTTTTTTTTGACCGTGCCTTTTGTATTATACAGTGCCTTGCTTCTTTCTTTTTCCTTCTCTCACCTTCTGCTTTTACAACGCTGTGTATCACGTCTCCTAACTGGATGTCTTCCAAACTATAGAAATTAAACCATAAATGTTCCATTGCCTGATTTTCCGTCCTTTTATCCCCGAGGAGATTAGCAGGGAGAGGGGAAGTTTGGTCAGTTTTCCCAAGGTTCCTCTCGATGTTTTCCACCAAATACTGATGGCAGCCGTTGTGCGATGGTTACTCCTGCCTACTACTGCAGCAGCTAAAAGCCAGACATGAAAAGGAAGCATCTAACCCTGTAGAAACCCAGACAAATAAATGTTTCACTCCCTGAAGAGATTAACACCGATCTGCTTTTAAGATAGAATTTGTCAAATGTATTAATGGGGTTATACAGTGTTGGTTGCAACGTTGCAGAGGTGAACACCGTTACGTGGTGCGGTGGCATTATTATAATGCTGCTAGCTAAGAAGGACAGAAGAAGATCCAAAAAGGGATTTCTTTCTTTCTTTCTTGTTTTTTTCTTTTCTATTCTTTAGGACATCACTAAAAAGAAAAGGAAAAGAAAGGCTTTGAGCAGAAGTGGAGTCAAGAGCAGGAAGCTAAGAGGGCAGACCTGGCACAGGAGGGGACGAAGGAGTGAAGGGAGCACAGCGAGAGCGTTGGTGCAAAATGCTTGAGCTGCTCCTGCCACTGCCCAGGTCTGCTCTGCCCTCCCCTGAAATCTTCTCTCTCTCCTGTACTGGGCAGGGTCTTGCTGTTTCTTCCCAGCTCCTGATATGTCTGGTATCAGTAGACCTTAATCCTGGACTTCTCAGGAGCTATATCAGCCTGTGCCCAAAATATTTGAGGAGTAGTGGCTGTGGGATGGACAAAGGAGTCTATAACCACATATTTCACAGTGTCTTTGCATTTCTCAGTGATACTGGTTGAGCAAGGGACTCCTGTTTCCTCTGGCTTTTGGGCTGAATAATACTATATTCAGATCTGCTCTACTGCACCAGACAAATCAGGACATCAGAGCTGAATGCATCAATCTCAGAGCACTGCAGAAGTGGATCTTCTGGGTGTGCCGCTTCCCTCATTTCCAAAGCATTGATATCAAACCCAAATCATCCATAAATTTCTGCCTCACATGCCCCAGTATGGTAGAGCGTGCTTCCCCACACAACCTTCACACTGTAGGTCAAAGCTGAAATCTAAAAAGGTGACATGGCATCAGCAGAGATGCAGCGGTGCCTGGGACACGGACTCCTGCAGTTGCCATGGACCACACAGGTGAAGTTCTCAGGCAGGAGGGGGCTGGTAGAGCATTTCTAATCACAACCCATGTGGTGTATGAATGTGCAAGGCTGGAGGTTTGCCTTGCCTCATGTTTTAATCCCGCAACTGTCGTGTGAAGTGATCCCAAAGAACTGCCTGTTCTCACCATCATTCCCTGCTTCACTGGAGGCTGTGGTTTGTTCCCCAAGTATGAGCATAAGTACGAACAGAGCTGCCTGTGAGAGGAGCAGAGCGTGCATGCAGATGCAATCAGGAATGTTCTCAAAATTACCACGCTGCTCTGTTTGCTTCCTCTCGTGAGCTCTGGAGGAGACTCCAGAGAATTGCTTCTTGTTCATTCATTGAAGTCTAAAGAGGTTATGGCACACATAAAGAGCCCGCAACGTGCACATGTCTATACCCAACACAACACTAACTGGTAATTGAAAACAGGAAAGGTCAACATTTTTTTGCACAGAAAATTTTAGCGTCAAGGTAAACCATTGCACCCAGAAATGTTTATGGCAGTTGCAGTTGCATAAACAAAAAGAACCTGTGGTTGCAGCAAAAGCCCCAGGCATGAACTGGAAAGTCTTCCCCATGCAAGCAGAATAACTAGTGTTTCCACAAGGCCAACTCAGGAGAAATAAGCAGGGTTGCACAACAACCCACTGCAGGACTTTACCTCACAGTCACCCCGCCTGCAAAGAGCTGTCCTTAATTGCTCGTATTGAACTCTGGCCAGCTTCAGCCTTTGTTGCCTTTTTTTTTCCCCCCCTTAAAGTACTTGTATGTGGCTCACTATTAATTTGCTCCTTTTCCAAAATCAAAGCATTATTTGCAGCGGTGAAGAATTAATTTGGCAATAATTTTATGCCCCATTAGGAATGCCTTTTACCTTTGCTGGGCAGAACAGCATGGCCTGTGAAAGACCAAGGGTCTACAGTCAAAACTAACAATAGAGGATGGAGTGCAGTCTGGTGGCCAGGGATTAAGGGACAGCAGCCCTGAAGCTAATTCCTATTTCTGCTGCTTGACCTGCTTTATGATTTTGACTCTGTCACTTCTTCCTCCTGTGCCTCAGAGGTGTGTCTTCTTAGCGTGTAAATCCTATGGGGTAGTGATTATCTCCTTAGTGCCTGCACTACTTGTGCCACAAAGGAACCTAACCTGTCAGTGGTTCTGCAAGAAGGAGTATGAACCCAAACAAGTAAAGAGAAAAAAGGCCTGGAAGGTTCTTCAGGGCTTATCTTGTTCATGCACCTTGCCCTGAGGTAGGATTGACTTTTTCTGACCCACACTGGCAGAGAAGTGTGGCTATCTACCTCCTTCCTAAAATCCTCCAGTGAGAGAGACTTCACAGCTTCGCCAGGCAGTGGGTTGCGTCGCTTCATCTTCTTCATGTTAGAAACTGTTTCCTAACGTCCAGCCTAAGCACTTTTCACAGTAGTCCACACCCACAACCTCCTGACCTGTCCCTACTAGGGAGAACAATTTATTCCCTTCCTCTTTGCCAAAACCCTACATTATCTTGAAGATGATTGGGCAATTTTGTTCCACACAGTTAAGGGCAGTTGTAAGCATACATAGAAATTGCCAGACGGTGTTATTTACCTCCAAAAGTAAGGCAAATATGACTTGATTCCCAAGACATAGGTGCTGAGTGTAATTGTAGATACCCTGGGGCATCTGGTGTGACCTCCAGCTGCCACTCCAGAAAGGCATGGTTGCTCTGCAAGTCTTATCTCTGCCAGATGTCTGTAGGCATCTCTTGGGCATTGGGGCACTTCTACTGTCTGCAAACACTCACTTGAAGGGAACGGGGTCACAAGGCAATGAACAATCATACTGTAATGGGAACATTTCTGCAAAAAACTCCCATCCCCTCCCAGTGTCAGGTCTAGAGCTGGGGTCCTGCATAGGGCGTGATGGGGAGACCATCCTTCCTCCCTGCCACCCCCCAAAAGAGGACCTTATTCTTCACACCTCCAGCCTCTAGGGGCAATGCTATTACACACAGCCTAGCACAAACTGCTCAGCAAAGATCACGAAAGCAACAGCAGCTGGAAGCCAGCCGTGATTTACAGCCAGAGCCATTCCTAGCATTCGCTGTGTGTTGTGCTGTTACGCAGACCAGAAGATGTGGATTTATGTCTTCTCTGCAGAGAACAAGTGCAGTCATAGCATGCCTCCGCTTTCCCGCTGCTCAAATTACTGCTGTAACAAGAGTCGTTATTTATAAGCAATACACAGTCCTATAGCTCAGTTTTCAACGCATTTATGCCTGGAGGGTGAACTCCTCTGTGGATTCTCCGGTGATGAATAAGGGCCATGTTTACACTGCATCCCTTCCTTCAAGGGTACTTTGCTTCCATCTGGCTGCCTATCTGCACAACATTTGATAAACTCATGTAAGTTTTTGAGATCTCTTCCTCCTTTGCAAGTCGTATTGATGTTGGTTAATAAGTAAGGGAGTTATGAGGGAATACACAGAATTAGGGAATAAAGGGAAAGATCCTCCCAGCATGCCTGTGCAGACACCCACCTGGCATGATCTCTTATCCTTGCACACAAAAGCATTTATCCCCCCCACCATTTAAGCTTCAATATCAATACAGGAGACAGAGAAATAGCCCTTTCCCACTGCTGACCATGCCTTAACCTTCCTCCTTATCCTCCTCTTCCCGCAGCTCCTTGCCTCATCATACAGGCACAGTGTGGTCGGTTCCATCTCCAAAAACGACCTGTGAACCCATCTGATCCCTCATTGAGCTACACTCTTTCTTTTTTAGGTTCCCTATCTGATCTGTCATCTCTGGTTAAAGGCTGGGGGATAAGTTGTCCTAAATCACAGATGGGGACCAGGGCAAGGTTTGCACTTGAACCTGCATAGGACAACAGTGCTTGTGAACTCACATGTGTGTATGTGCACCCCACATCATCCGAGCCCTGATTTCTTTCTGGAAACTTTCAATTATGAGGTGGAAACCCACTGAGAAAAGTGAGCAAATCAGGGCGTGAGAGGCTCCAAATGATTAAAAGCAGGTGGTTTGAATGCTGTCTTCAGACATCTGTTTTGACAAAGCAGTGATTTTCATCACAGTGAAAATTTCCACCGACGCATTAAACTTTGACTTTTTTAAGATTCCGTTGAAAAATCATGGATGCGAAAAGCTGACTTTTTTACTGTTACTGAAAGTCTTAGTTTTCTTCCCCCTAACATTTTTCTGTTGCCAAAAATGGGAAAGGTTTGTTTTTCTTTTTTTCACCAAAACCTCTCAAACACTTGAAGTTTTGACATAAACTAAATATTTTGATGAAAACTAAAATTCTTTGCTTTTAATGACATTCATGGGATAAAAGACATGTCCCAACCAGCTCAACTGCTCTGTAAGAAAGGTTTATCTTATATCATCACTATTCTGATCAAAAGCATATTTCCAGAATGTGTCTACTTAACATGTTTAACATGCCAGTAACAACAAAGAGGAATCTCTCCGTAGAAATGAATGATTCTGCTTCTGCTAGGTTGTGAGTCAACAAGTGGGCGTTTTCAATTTGCATTTTAAAAAATACTATTACTTCAGCTATGTTCAGAATCCAAAAAGGTTTTGGAGATTTTTCATGGAGAGAATAATTAATCATTTAAAATTGCTTCTCAAGGGATATGCCACCTTCCCTGGAAGCTGCTGTCTTTACATTAAGGTTTGATGTCTTTCCAAAAGACATGATAAACAAAGCTATGGAAAAGATGCAGTATCATCTGTGCTATGATAAGGTCATCCCATCTGGCCTTAATCTACAGGGACAATGGATGAAACATTTATATATCTATTAATGGGTGAGTAAATAAATAAATGGAACATGCCTAAATAAAACAAAGAAAAAAATAGAGGAACTTGGAATGATAGTATTACTTGGCTAACTACCAGGTAGTAAATCTTGAGGAGCCTTGCGAACGTAATTCATAATAATAGCTTGCTTTGAAGACAGCAGAAGGTTGAAAAGGTAGAATCACTGAATGAAGCATCCTGTTTTCCTCCACAGTTCCTCTCTGCATGGGGGGGAACCCTTAAACACCCACAAAACTGCTGCCTTTAAACACCTTTCTGCTACATCACCTGCATCAGTCCTTATCTGCAGTCCAGGCAGCTGGTGTGGATGACCACTGGCTTTCATGCTGGGCGGGACAGCCTCATCCTTTCCCTGTGCTGTCCTGTCTGCTATAGGGACTTGTTGTCTAGACCTGGGCACTGAAATCATCACCTGCTTGTGGTGGGCTTTCTACAGTCTCTTGCAATGCTGCCCTGATTTCATGTTTCACTATTACGAGAGAGTTCGCAAGAAGAGCAGTAGTGATTCCCCCACGGGCTCACAAAGAGTGTCCACAGCAAGAAATGAATCACAGAATCACAGAATCACAGGATCACTAAGGTTGGAAAAGACCTGTAAGACCATCAAGTCCAACCATCAACTAACACCACCATGCCCACTAAACCATGTCCCACAATGCCTCGTCCACACGTTCCTTAATGAAGTCCATCTCCAAACTTACAATGTCATTCATTCACCTGCAAATCACAATCCTTTGGCTCTTTGGGTAGAAGACAGCTTTCTTGGACCATAGTTAATGCTGAAAGTATCTGCCAAGAGCAATGAGCCAAACAACCTAACTCACCAGCATTGTGCATGTTGAGTTATTGTTTGCATCTGTGCAAACTGGAAATAAAACACATCTTCCCAGGCCACAGTTTGCAAGATGGGTCAGAATAACAACTGAAACAAATCCATTGTTATTCTGAGTGTAGGACTGATGCTGCAATCCAGGACAAAAACAATTATGTGCTTTGCAATGGTATAAACCATTTTGTGTAGCACAAGTTGGAGGGACAGTTTGAAGCTGGAAACCTGTAATTTACCCATTTTGCTGAGAGGAGAACTGAGACCTGGAGAGGTGAGGTGTTAGCTCAAGGGCATACTCAAGGGCTGATCTGTGCTAAGGCAGATGCAGATCTTGGGCCTCTGCCACTGACTGCACACTGTAATGCAGAAGATCTGAGTTCCCTCCAGCACAGGGCACAGGGTGCTTGTTCAGAATTGGAACCAAAATCTGTGTCTTTCTGTTCCTTCTTACCCCTATTATTCCCCAAAATACCTCTTGCTGTGAAACAGTCCTCCACTATTATCATTAAATTTAACATCTCTGATAACATCAAATTTAACATCTTTGATAAAGGACCCAAATGCGTCAAGTGTCTCAGAAGAGCTGTATCTGGGGGCACAGAAGAAAGGGAATAGAAATCTAAGCATCTGGTGGGGCTGCTGGTGCGGGGATCGTATTTGGGGAGAGATGCTTTTGGAAAGCAAGGGGTGATTTGTGGGGGGACAGTGAGAATAGAATCCACATTTTCTTGACGTCAAATTCCAGACAGCAACACCCTTAGGAAGAGTAAATCAAGGGCTGGGAAACAATAGCACCTTGTATGTTAGGAATGTGAGCAGTGACGAGGCGAGGGGGGAGAGAAAGCCTTGCCCCATGTGGAAACATCTTTTTTGCCGAGTGTTGCTAGATTTGGACCTGTGGGCTACCTCCATCTGTTTGTGAAGCAGCCTTTTCTCCTGGACACATTCCTTCCTTACCATCATCATGCTCCCATCGCTGGAGCGACCACAGCCCAGCTCGTGTATCGCTGTAAATACACATCAGGGAGACGTCCCCGACGCCTCTTCCTTTTAGCATCGCCGTCAGATTGGACTGGCAGGCACCATTGTGATGGGAAGAGTCTGAGCAGAATAGTTTGTGGGGAGGATATAGGAGTGACTTCACCAGTCAGCCCAGTCCCGGGGGCTGAATTCATGAGAGCTCTTGAATTTGGGCCAAGCTGTGAAGGTGATGGTCTTTGACAGGAGAGCATCTAATCTCCCCCAGCTTTATTTTTCTTATCCATATAACGGGATGGTGTTCATACCCTGCTCCCAAAATGTTAGAGGCTGAATGTTAACATGGACTATCTCAAGCAGGAGCTGACGAATGACAAAAAGGAACATTTCCTCCTGCGTTTATCTGAATTGCTTTATTAGTTCAGCTAATTTGCTTTGCCCCTACGCTGTTCACTTTCCGCGGGAGATCCAGAGTGAAGACCAGAGCCGGATGAATGAAAAATACCATTTGTGCGTGTGAGTGCGAGAGTTTGAAAACTGAACTTTGTTTTTTCTCCAGTAAAAATTTCCAGCGAAATGTTTCAGGTTTCTCGTAAAATAACAGCTATGTCACACATCAAAAACTGTTTAAAAAAATAGTCTTTTGAATAAGGAATGTGGTGTTTCAACACATCCAAATTAAAAATTCCTGCTGAAAACAAGGAAAAATATATACACTGATAGATTTTAGTATTTTAGGGGTTTCTTTTATTTTTTCTCTTTTAAACATTATAAAGTTTTGCCCAAAAATGGAAGGAAAAAAATATTTTAGCATTTTCTCTTTGGTCAAAAGGTCATTTTTAATGCAATTGTAAAGAGATCTCAACATTAAAAAAACATCAAATCAGCTTCAGCGAACATATATTTTAAAATGTAGTTCTACTATTAAACTTGAAGGCAGCCCAGTATTAATACTGGCAGTGATCCAAATACCAGGAATTAATCTGAAAATACATTAGTAAATGCTTTTAAATAATGAATATTTGGGGGTATATGTTCAGTTATACAAATCTTAAAATATATTTATATTTGTATCTGAATATATGTGCCCTTTGTTAACGGCCAATTGAGAGAGCGGAATTCATGAAATAAACTGTTCATCAGAAATGTGACTAAACCCAGCCAAGATGTTAGGCAGATGCTTAACTTTAAGCAGACCGGCATCCCTGCTATATGTGGGTGATTCACAATCTTCTGAATGAACACAGATTTCCTTGATCCAAAGCTGTCCTTTGCTTTTCATGCCTGGAACAAGCTGCCAACACATGATGCTACTGGCAGGCTCCTAATGAGCAGCATCAGATTTAGGGGAAAAAATCCTTGTGTCGTTAAAAGAACAGCAGATAAGCAGATCACATCTCACCACTGAGATTCAGGTGCTGGAATATCTAGTAACTGCCCCAAAGATCTATCAATTGGGGGGGGGGGGGGGGGGCTCTACGTCCTCCAGTTCTTGAACATCTCTGAAAGGTTTTGTACCACTTGTTTGTGCGATACCAAGACCATGTGGCAGTCAGCGCGGCTGAGAGGCCAAGGATGAACCGTGCCAAGAGGATGAATGAATTCTGGGTGGGTCTTTCAAGGGCAGGGGTAGCTGCTGCGTCTGCTGGGAGTTATGGACTTGCTCCTCAGCCATCAGGGACTGCCAGTTCATCCCCTGCCAGCACCCCGGGGACCTCAGGGCAGTGACCTTACGCAGGAGCATCCAATTGCCTCCCACTTCTGCAAGCTGTCTGGATGTACGGTTTCTGCTGAAAGGAACTCAGAGATGCACAGGAGGGTATTTCAAGCAATTGTCATTACAGTCCCACTCTTCTCTTAGGCTCTTTCCTTGGCATGTACTGTTGGTTAGTGTCAGAGACAGGATGCTGGGATAGATGGGCATTTGGTATATGTACAGTGTAACCAGACTTAAGCACTTAAATTAATGTTCTTTTACCAATTAAAGTAGTATCTGACCCTGATTTCCACTTCAGAGTCTCACTATCTGCCTCGCGAATTTAGAAATCTCCCGGGACAATTACAGAGCTCTCTTTCTAACTGAGTCTTTGGTGAGTCTCCCTGTTAGGGGAGGCAGCACGCAATGGAGATGTGCTGCCTTGCAAAAATTTGCCAAGATAGTGACCATGCTAGAAAACCTGCAGCTTCAGGCTTGAACGCTTTGTTTTAGTACAGTTATTCCTTTAGGAAAGGTCAAACACACACTTCAAGATTTCCATAATCGGAACCAAAATGCACTTTTGCTGTTTGGAAACCACCTAGCACCAGTACTTTCTTACCCACCTCTGAGGTGAAAATCTAGCAATGTTTGGTTTGTTTGGTTTTGGTGTTTGGTTGGGGGTTTGGGGTTTTTTTTTTTTTGCATGCCTTTTTTCATCTTTTCCTTCAGGAAAGGGTTTTGCAGAAGCCACACACTCTACAAAGTGGAGGAATAGGAAGTGAATTGAGCTCCATCATTGTTTTGAAAAGACTTCAGACTTTTCCCCTTGCCCAGGAGATTTCCAAAATGCTGTAGAGACTGGTGAAGAGAGACAGATTTTATCCACCTCTCCAAGGCAGCCAGGACCAATGGGAACACAGTAGTTGCCAAGCAACCTGCCCTAACACTATATACTTATTTAGAAGACAAAGCATCACAGAGCTCCATGACCCACTAAAGGAAGAGGGAGAATTGCAGTTGAGTGGAATTAGGCTCCATGAGGAAAGGGAGCATTTCCTTCTTTAACAGTTACTGTTCCCTAAATCCATGACCCTGGGTTTAAGCGCCTCTAATCCATAAATTTCAAGAATTATCTTTCTAAAAGGAAAAGAAGGATGGCATCTTTGATTCCTGTGTTTGTCCACCTCATGAGGGTGCAGCAAAACACCCAGCTAGTTTTGACTCAGTTACAGACAGTGCAGAGAGCCACTGAGACTCTTGCTGCAGACAAGGGTGGAAAGCCCCTGTAAGGTCCTGTGAAACCTTGGGACATGGGAGCAGGCAACATGCCCCAGCAGCATGCCGTATCACTCCAGCGTGTTGAGGGATCTCTTGATGGACTCAGTATTTCTGAGAAAAGCCTGCTGGCCTCAGGGTCCTCCTTGCCTTACTCCTTCCCACAGGCCACGGAAATGTGCCACACTGGTATCGTCTGCCTGACCCAGCCTGGAGATGACAGCCGTTGTCCAGCATAAATTCACGTCCTCCTAAGGCAGTGTCTCAGCTTATCACACTGGCTATAGCACCGGTGCCCAGGGCAGAGGCACACAGAGAGCTGTTCACCAGTGTCTGGGACCCCTCTGCGAGCAGGTGAGATGTTTCAGTTCCCACCAGAGACCACCAGCACCCTGAAACAGGAGCTCTGACTTTGCCCTAGTTGCTTTGATGGATTAAACCTTCCTACAAACATGCCCCAACCTACCTCCACTCCTTCCCGAAGCATCTCTGCTCCCTGCTCCTGCCTCACCTAGAGCTGACCACAAGGTCTGAAGCCAATTCCCTGGCATCCAGAAAAGCCCTTGACCTGAAGTTGCATCCCTACTTTTCCTGGCAGACACCCCAGGCTGGGGTGTCCTCTCTGTCCTTTACCCAAGATGATTGCCTTTCCTCCCAGAGATCCTGGGAAGGGATTTACCTATCACATATGTCACGGAGATGCCCAGGTGACACCATTGGTAGAAGAACTCTAGCTGCTTCGAAACAACCCTCCAGCCAGCCAGGCCTGTGCTTTGCATATCCTCCAGGAATGATCATGGTCCAGAGGGGTACAGCTGGTAGGAGAGAAAGCAATATCCTAGTAGACAATGCATGATGGCATGATGGTTTATTGCTTTGGACAGAGATCAGTAACATTTTCAACCTGCTTTGCCCCTTTTAACTCTGTGCTTAATTTATTCTGTATTATTTATAGGCAGGTAGGCTTGCACATTCATAAAACGTTCAGTTTCCTGTTATGTCTAGAGAACTGGTAGGAGGTATGGCAAATATATTCATAGCAGCTCAAATCCCCTGTGTGGTTTCCACTGAGTGAAATATTCATCACTTCCTGTCCTAAAGTCAGTGAAGCACTGCCAATGTTTTAACACGAGACCTCCACAGAAATGTCTCCCTCTTCTCTCTTTTTACGTCTGCCTGTGCCATTCTTTCCTTCCTTCCTTTCATCCATCCATCCATCCATCCATCCATTCATCCATCCATCCATCCTTCAATCTCTGAAAGGGTCAGCCAGCACTTATCTCCACTAAAACCAGGTAAGTCATGTTACTCAAGAGAGGTCCAGTCTACGTTTATGCACTTGCAGGTAGAGGAAAGGGAAAGGGAGTCACCTCTCTTCAGGAGAATCTTAGCAAGAACCTCACTTTCAACTGCCTCCTTATGCAGTTGTTTAAACTGCAGAGGAACATTGCTGAGACATGCTCAAGTGAGCTGCTGTTTCCTTTGGAGGTACCTTCAGACCCAAAAGGTCCAGGAGCTGGGAGCTGTCCCAGCTAACAGGTTGGACATCAAGAAGGTCATCACTGGAGTGGTCAGGAATAGATGATGGTTTTCCCAAGCTTTCACAGTGCCTAACCTGTTGGGCTGCATGGCCTCCTGTGACACTCTCTGTAACTGAATCCTACTTGAGCTATTTTCTCTGCTCAGTGTGGGAAAATTCCGTACCGTAATGAGGGTTAATAATAGAAAGTTCTTATTTTATTTGAGAGTTTGCCGAAGAGCAACAGAACCATTTCCGATCCTCTTCTCTCAGAATATGATTCCCTCAATCATGTGTTATTATTCTGGGAGGGGGAGGCAGTGGGGGAACAGGAGGGGGGCATGGGCCTTCTGAAATGAATGGCTAGGCTTCTGAAATAAATGATTGTCACCTCCTTGTTCATATGTATGAATCAGCGGTGCCTGCCCAGATGCGAATGGGAGCCAACACACTCCGCGCGCCATCCCTTGCAGAGCTTCGAGCTGCCTAAATTAAATTTAGTTTCCTTTTCCTTGCCCAGTTGAACTACAAAGCCACAAAAGAAGCAGAAAGGAAATCAAATCTGGAAAATACGCATTCATCTTGAAAGGGATCAGAAATGTGTTGACAATACAATAAAACATGTATGTGAAAAAGCAACATTGATAGACCTCCTCAAATTCTTCTGCTTGGTAGTCCCAGCTTAGGTCAGATTGTCTTGCAACCTTTTCGAAGGCCATAATACCTCCTCCATGAATACATTTATAGGGCATGGTTTAGATGCCAGTTCTCTGCACGATGAGATTTCCTTCTTTTTCTTGTTGCTTTCAAGCAGAATTGTAGTACTCTGTTTATGGAACTGGGTATCTAAGGCTGAGAAAACAGTTGAAACTCTTTAAGGTTTGACTAATGCAAAGAGCAATGGACAGATGGAATGATACATAAATATTGTGAAGGCATGAATGACTTAGTGATTAGATGGATAGAAGTATACACATTGAGGAGAGATGGATGCTCTGGCTAGAAAAATAGTTGGCTAGAACCAAAGGTGGAAGGAGAGCTGTGTAAATCTGTCTGTGTAGAAAGCTGCAGGCAGATGAAATGTCTGCTAGGGAAGCGCTGTGTCTTGGAACCAATAAGACAATAATAACAGAAAAGCTTGCTCCAGTGTGTTTTCTGTCCCCACACTCAGGTGGCTCCTCACAAAATACTTTCTATGTCAACTTCAACTTTATCCATATATTTTTGAGCTACTCAGTGTCCTCAGGAATAAAATGAGGTAAAGAAAGTGTATTTGCACAAAACTTTGAGCTTACAACAGCCTCCACAGATGCTGTCTAGTCTGGTAGGTACTCTCAATTACTATTGTTTTTCTTATTAGTTAGTATTTCTGCCCGCGCTGTTCCAGGGAAGTTGTTGAGATATGGAGATAGTCACTTTTTTCCTGAGATGGATTTGAAGATGTCCCCTTTATCAGTTCCAGGGTTGAAGAAAGAATGAGGATTACCTCAGGTATCTTTAAGCAGAGGATAAGCAAGGGAATTTAACTCTGCAAAACTCTCCATGGAGCTTGAATAATGGATGACTTGAACACTTGGCTTTCGAGCTGCAGTTTAAAGACCTGTGGTGATCCATGGACTTTTCCTACTTGGTCTGTGAAAAGCAACTACAAAAAGCCAATTCAGCCACGTGATGTCTCCAGAAGGTGTGTCAGAGTGATGTGTGCTTTCTACATCCTCAACTGGTTGACACTTCTGTGGGAGCAGTCACAGAAATCTGAAATGGCAAGAGGCTGAAAAGCACAGACCTAGAGCGTACATCTAAGCCTGCATCTACAGTGGAAGTTAGGGTTAGGGTCAGCCTCCTCCAGCCCAGACCATTTACACCACCAATCTTCATGCCAGGCCAAAGCCCACTCCTCAGCTCAGACCTAGAGAACTTGTGGAGTAGGTGAGCTCCTTTTGTTCTCTGCTTTATCACAGAAAAGATAAATGAAGAGATTTCTCCTGAATGCAGCAGCCAGGAGCTGAAACTCTGCTGCCTTAGGACTCCTGCTAGGAGGAAACAACTGAACAACTTTAGAGAAGCCAGGTCTTACAGACTCACACAGAATCATACAGACTCACACAGAATCACAGAACAGTTGACTTCAGAGGGACCTCTGGACATCATCTTGCTCAATCCTCCTGCTCAGGCAGGACTACCTAGATCAGGTTGCTCAGGACCATGTCCATATGGCTTTTGAATATCTCCAGGGAGAGGAGCTCCAAAATCTCTCTAGTCAACCTCTTCCAATGTTTGATCACCCTCAGTGCACACTTTTTTCCCCTTGTATTCAGATGGAATTTTATGTACTTTAATTTGTGCCCTTTGCCTCTTGTCTTGCCACTGGGCACCAGTCATGCTCCCTCTTCTTCATTTCTTGACTTGTTGACAATGCCCTTCCTACTGCAGCCCAGGATACCATCAGCCTTCTTTGTTGCAAGGGCACATTGCTGGCTCATGGTCAGCTTGCTGGCCACCAGGACCCCAAGGTCCTGCTCAGCAAAGTAGTTGTCCAGCCAGTCAGCCACCAGCATGGAGTGGTGCATGGGGCTGTTCCTCCCCAGGGACAGGACTTTACACTTCCCTGTGATGAACTTCATGAGGTTCCTGTTGGTCCATTTCTCTAGACTATCTAGGTTCCTCTGAATGGGAGAGCAACTATTTGGTGCAGCAACCACTCATTGAAGTTTTGTATCATCTGTAAACTTGCTGAGGATGCACTCTTCACATGTTTGCAACTGGTTTCTGGGAGAACTTGCTCCATCACCTTCCTGAAGTCAATGTGAAGCTTAGAAGCTTGTTGTTCCCCAAATCCTCCTTCTTGCCCTTCCTGAGGAGTGACATCTGCTTCCTTCTGTTCCTCAGGAACCTCTCCCAGTTGCCATGATCTTTTAATGATGATCAAGAGTGGCCTTGCAATGCCACCAGCCAGGCCCTCAGCAGCCATGGGTGCAGCCTATCAGGTTCCACAGTATTGCGTCTGTCTAGTTTAAGCATTCCCTAACCTGATCCTCCTCCACTGAAGGTAAGTCATCTTTGCTCCAGGTTTCCCCTCTGCTGATGTACCTTTAGAAGCCCATCCTGTTGCCCTTCATGTCCCTTACTGGATTCAACTCCAGGCAGGCTTCGGCTTTCCTAACCTCATCACTGCAAACTCAGACAGCATCTTTACATTTCTCTTGGATCACCTGTCCCTGCTTCTACTTCTGGAATACTTCCTTTTTACACCTGAGTTTTGTTAGGAGCTCCTTGTTGATCCATGCAGACTTTTTGTCTCTCTTGGGGTAAGCCCGCTTCAGCTGTGTTTTGTTATCATGAGGTTCCTTTTGCTCACATCACCCTTTGCTTGCCAAACTAGTCCACCACTTCCTCACTTGATTATATTGTCATTGTCCTCCATCATTATTTCCAGTTCAAAGCTCTCCTCACCAGGTTGGGCAGCCTTTTTGCTATGATGCTTTTGCCCCACTTGGTCGGGTATATCCCATCATTCCCTAGCAGTCCTCCATCCTCAGAGAGGGTCCTACAGTCATAAGAGCCTAATGCCTGTTGTCAACACCAGCTGCACAATCAGTTGTTGGCCTGCAGGATCTTTCACCTGGCCCCCGTGCCCTTGACCATCACCCACGGAGCCAAGTAGTCCAACTTGATATGCTTCAGGTGTCCATGACCATATTGTTGTTGCCCACGTGGAAAAGCATCAGGCACTAATAGACCAAGAGCCAGACAAGTCTCAGCAGTCTCTCTGTAAAGTCCCAGACCCAAGCCCTGGCAAGGAGCTAACCTCCCTAGACAACAGGTCATGTGGGCAAGTGGGGGCCTCCGTCCGCTGCAGCTGGGAGTCCCATCACTGTCACTTCCCCCAGTGCTCCTGTGTGGCTCAAGCTACCAGCTGGGATGCTGTTTTGGGCAGACCTCACAGCCCCTCGTCTGCTACCAGGGCACTGAACCTATTTCTCTAGTTGCACATCTGCAGGCAGAGAAGGGAGAATGAGGTTCACCACTGGACTGGGATGTATTTCCATTATCCTCTTCCTTTGACCTTTTCAGATCTCAGATACAGGCAGAAGGAATTGCAGTGCAAGGAAAGGGGAGCACCTGGCAGTATCTCTGCTGCAGGAGGAACAGGCAAAAATCTGCTTTTTGCTGTTTTTTGGCCAGCTGCAGCATGCATCTGATGGGTCACAGCACAGGCAAGTCGCTTGGAGAGAAAACATGGGCTAGTACTTCTCTGACAAAAATCCACCACAGTCTCTGAGAGCTGGTACACTGCGACCTCACTCTTTCCCTGCCTTGCCCAAGATCCCATGCTTTCTCAGCAAAACCTCAGCACCCCACTTTTAACATTTTCCCTACTGTCATACCCTTCAGTCCCTAGGACAGAGCTCGGGCATTTCCCTGGCACTGACACCCCAGTTTCAGAGCTGTGCATATTCCCAGGAGCTGCTGGAAGTGACTCTGTGCTGTTCCACTTCCATGCCACACTTCTCTTGCGCAGTCACAGAGTGGTGGTGGCCCTTGCGCAGCACAAGCAGGCTGGTCTGTGCTTTACAGCTGTCCCCAGACCCTTTGTGAGAGGAAATGTCATCTTCTTCAGCAGCTCTTGAATCCAAGAGGAGCTAAAACAGCACTGACTCATTTGTCCAGGCTGCCTGGCATCACTCCAGAGAGCAGCGCAGAGCTGAATACCTCATGAACTCTGCGATAGGATGTCACAAGTGTTGTTTGCTATCCCAAAAGTGGGGTAAAAAGAGATGAGGAAAGGCTATCAGATGGCCCAGAGAAGGTCCACATGGAACACTGTCCTGGCATTACCTCTAAACCAAAAGGATCCATCCAGTGTTATCTCTGGCTTTCCCCCCATGCAGTTCTCATGGGAAAAGGTGTAGCTGCATTCCCAGCTTGGCTTCCGATTGCCTTGCTCTCCGTGCAGTCATTTATACTGGTGCATTCAGCACTTTGCACTGGTACCTACAGCCCAACTTTCTGCACTGTAAAGAATTCACTCCAAAGCCCTGTCAGGATGCCAGCAGCTTTATGCCTTCCCAGGCAATACACCCAAGTAGCTGTAGGCTCTGTGGCAGCCTTGGGCTGGATTTCTAAGACTGCCTTCTTTCTTGAGACCACCACCCTGCCAGGACAGTTGGGATGGAGAGCCTAAATATAATCCAGCTTCTCTAAAGCCACGGACTTGATGGCAAGGAGCTGGTTTAGTTCCCATTTCATGCAAGCTGGTAAATCTTTCCCTGGGCTGTGTTTAATTTCAAGCCCTCCAGGGAAGCAACAAGGTCGCCAGGATTCTTGTTGCAGTAGATGGCTGTGGGTACTTGCTCCGTTGCAATGACTGTAGTGCCACATCCCCTTTCCCTGCAGTCTCCCTTCTTGCTCTCCTCCCACTATTTTGGATGTTAATGAAATCGGTCAGTGCAAAAATAAACAAAAGCCCTGACCTTAGATCTTATTATAGTGGAGCTAGGTTTTTCTTTTTCTTTCTTTTTGTATTTTTAACTTTTTTTTTTAGGCACATTGCACATATGTATTTTTTCCGAATCCAATTATAACTAAGTGGCTATTGTGTGTGTGTCATTGCTGCCCTCTACTGCAGGGAATCAGAAGTTATCAGCCGCACATCATGAACCTGGGGGTGAGTGCAGGGGTCCTCCCTCCGCTGGTCCAGGACTTCGGGTCTCTGCTATGAAGATCTTTAGCACATGAAGCATCTCAGTGAGGTTTGTGTTAGGCTAAGGGTAATGAAAACTCTGGGCTAACAGGACCGGCGGAGGTTGCCTTTTCCAGGGTTTTTCCATCTTTTTTCACCTTGTGGATCCCCGAAGATGTTCCAGTGGAGGCCTGACTCCCTGCAGGAGTTTTGCACATGAAGATCTCCGAGTAGCGCAGACAAACTTGTTTCTCTCAGGCTGAAGTCTGCTTCACAGCCTTCTTAGAAATAAACGACCAACCCCAGGTGTCCATGGCCCACAGCTTGAAATCCAGAGATCTAGTCCTCCGCGCACACCCCCCCAACCTCAACCCTCCTTAAAGCATCCCTGCCAGGTCTTTCTAGAATGTATTCCTAGAAATCACTGTTTTTTCCTGCTGTCCCAACTAAATCGGGAAAGCTTTTTGTAAGAGCTCATGAGCTGGCATGATCAATCCTGTTGGAGACTTACAGTACAAGATAACTCACACGTTTTATTACTTGGGTTTGTTAAAATATTTTGATGCCTTCGGACGATGCTGTATTCCAGGTTTGCCTGAAATCTCGTAGGTCATGTTGAAACAAGAGATTATTTACAGAGCTCTGTGCATCGCTGTTATGAACAGCCAAAAACAGATCAGCATCCTTTTTTACAGTGAACTGTGCTACCCTGCTGCAAGGATAAGAGGGGCATGATGTCCCTGGATTAGGTCAGAAGAGCAGATCAGGAAATGACACATGCTCCTAACAGGATGAAATCCAGGAGTAAAAGTAAACGATAATCAGAATAACCCAAACAAAGGAAAACTCACGTGGGCAACAACCTCCAGTGTGTAAGCTGTAAAGCTTCCACTCATCAGGGGCATCTGGAGGGTAGTAGAGAAAAGGGCTTGGAGGAGTTACTTTATACGTGTATTTATTTAATTGTTTTAAGGAGCCTTTCAGTTAAACTCCAGAACTGGAGGGGAGCCATCAGCCAAATGGCAGCCAAGGAAGAGTTTGGTTTTTAACAAACAGATAAGCTTCTTGGAGATGCTACCGAAAACACTTTTAGTTACTGGACACAGATGTGTATTCGGGCTGGGGAGAATGCAACTTGATCCTTGACTATGTCACTTGCTACAGCTGCTCGGTGCCTCAGTTTCCTTCTCTCTGAAGGACAGAGAGTCTGAGCCCCGGAGAAATAAAACCCAGTATCAATGATGCCTGGGTCTCACTTAAGAGCTGGGGTTTGGTGCGGGCTCCTTTGCAGGGTCTGATTACTTTCTGGGGGCAAAAAGAGGTCATTCAGCATGACAGTGTTTGTCATATTGAATGGCTAAGTACTATTCAGTTCAAAGGAATTTCCTAAGTAACAATGCAGATGTTTATATGAATGAACTTTTCAGAATGTTTATCTAATAGTAACAAGCACTTATTCGCGGTCAAAGCCTTTTACGCACGTTGTCTTAACTCTATCGACACCCCTGTGAGCTCAGCCGCCAGGCGTGATCGGCTGCACTTTGCAGTTGGGAAAGGTGAAGCGGGGAGACATTTCGCTAAATTCACGGTCATCACTGAAACCCGGCAGACATGCGCGCGTGCTTTTCCCACCGATTGCCTGGAGCTCTTCAGCAGTGTGTGGGGTCAGTATGGGAGGGGAAGCAGCACGGGATTCCTTTATCAAGGTAAATTTACAGGCAGCACGTGCTGCCTCACAAATCTTTGTCTTTCTGTCTCTGGCAGGCTTGGCTGGGAAATTGTTACTGCCCTCTGAAAACAATTTGGAGATTTTTTTATTACTATTATTTCATGCTTTAATTGATTTCTTTCTCTTTTGTACCAAATAAAAAAAAAAAAAGTGGGCTCCTACAGAAAAATTGGACTCCAAGTAAAATACTTTTCAGCATAAAAGTAGGGGGTAGAGAAAGAAAGGAGAGAACAATACTAGATTTTCATTCACCTTTTGAGGAAATCCCCCATATTTTCAATCAGAGTGAACAAATGGAGTATTTTTTCCCAAAGGCAGTCAGTTAGTTAAAAAACCTCTTTAATTGATTAATTTAATTACTAAAAAGGCTCTGATTGGCTTTAGCAGCATGTTCCTTTTATGCTTCTAAACGTAACTTACATGTCAGGTGGATGACAAAGTTATGGCAATTAACCAAGATGTAGAAGTCCTGACTTAGGAGTTTAAGGGCAGGCAGCCTCTCCTGAATCACTGAGCCGACCTCTTGCTCTGCAACCATCCACTGCCACAGGCAGCGCTTCGCACGCTGCTCTTTCTCCTGCCGAGGCTCGTCGCCCTCCTGCCTCTCCTCGCCGAGGCCATTGCAGGCTCTTGCTGCTCCGGCGGGCAGGGATCTGCTGCTCCGGCGGGCAGGGATCTGCTGCTCCGGCGGGCAGGGATCTGCTGCTCCCTTCCAGCCCACGTTAACTCATGCTGAGTAACTCCCATCTGTTCTTATGCACAACATCTCCCTCGGCTGAAACGGGTCTTGTCCTTCCTTGCTATTTACCCCGTAACTTATTTATAAAGAGAAATTTCGTCTTCATCTGCTTCTCTTTTGCTAGGCTGAAACAGAAACCCTTTTTCT
The DNA here is from genome assembly GCF_030936135.1 of Gavia stellata. Taxonomy (NCBI): domain Eukaryota; kingdom Metazoa; phylum Chordata; class Aves; order Gaviiformes; family Gaviidae; genus Gavia; species Gavia stellata. The sequence goes on along the minus strand of NC_082598.1, from coordinate 1,226,107 downwards.
CCAGCCGTGGCAATACCAGTCAGCCATTTGCCAGCACCCTAATACCCCTCTTTCTGGGTGACTCCATTTGGATTCCATCATTTTGGACATGGCTCACCAAACCTCTGACCACAGAACCAGGGTCGCCTCGCCGGAGGATTTTCACCTCTGCCTTGTGCAGCAGCATTAATATTCCCCTCTGTCTACTGCAGATACCTCATCTGGAAGCAGCCTGGGATCACAGTTACATTTTTAACAGCACTGGTGTTTGTTCTCAAGGTGAACAAAGTGTTGCTGTTTTCAAAGGTGTTTTATTCTCAAAATGTTGTTGTTTTCAAGGGTGAAACCCCTCCGCATCCCCACCAGATGAACCATTTGCTTCCCTTTGTCACCTAAAGAAAAGCCTTTGTCCACAAGCTAGACCAAGAAAAGCCTGGCAGCTTCAAAGGAAACTTTGAAACAGACAGGCCACACCTTTTCTCATAAATAAAATAGTCAACAGAGCGTTCACGAGACGTGAAGGCAAGGAACACATGATGGGTTACATTCCTACGCTTGCAATTTCAATTCATTTCTCTCAAGGACAGCATGGCCCCATCCAAACTGCCTGCTGGAGCTGGTTTGAGCTAACTTCTGACCCACGGTTGGGCATTGCTATATACACACCAAAAACTACTTCAGGGAATACACAAATGATTAAACCGCCTGGCTGCTTGTAGTCCAGTGCCCAGGCCTGTGGGCCCCACTTACTTCAGTGGCAGTTACAAAACAGGACATTTGGTCGGCGTGCTCCACCACAGCACGTCTTTTGTGTTCGCAGTTGAAGGATAGGCAGGAACAGATCTTTGTTTTGAAATATTATGTTGCTTTTCCCACTCCCAACTGCAAGTCTGTGAGACACCACGCTCACAATATTGATGTCAAATTTGTCTTGAGCGCAGGCTGACCTCTTCTACAGGCAGGGTGAACAAGCAACTCTGTGTTTTCAGAAGAAAAAAAAAAAAACTCTAGGACTACAGAGCAAAAAGAGGGATGGTTTATTTGGGTCTCACCACTCCTCATCACTCACCACTTCATACCACCACTGCTATGTGATGCTGATTTGGAACAGGAGAGAGATAACAATTCCAACAAGGAGCTTCTGTGTCAATATCTACAATGTGGAAAAGTGGGGAAGAAGGGGTTTGAGGTGTTGCAACAGCCAAAATCCCTAAAACAAGAGGTGTACAGTATACTCTTCTATTTCAGCTCTACAAATATACAGAGATGATACAAGAAGGTCACATTTCTCTCTTTCTGAATGCATGAACCCATTTCAGGACACCTGAAATATCTCAATTTCTTATTTTGCCATTCACGATTTTTCAGTATTGTGACAATATTGCTACATTGAGACTTATTCGCAATGTGTTTATAAAAAATAGCATTCAAAAGGGATAAGGATTGTATCTGGTCAGCAAAGCTGCAAGTAACTAGGAAAATCAAATGTTCCCTGCACTGTTCAAAGAAAATGCTGACAGCACTGGCCTGCTGTTTCAGGAAAAAAATCATACAGAGCCCAGTTTGCTGGGAAAAAATAATCATTTGCTCTAAGAAAGTTGAGTCAGAAGTTAGTGGCTGTTACCCCAGCACATATACTTTTGCCTTCTGAAGGAGCATTTCCCAACCATAGAAGGAATACCACAAACGTGTCCAGAACAATTACTTTGAAGATATAGTATTTTAACTAGACAGGCATGTGTGAAGCATCACCACCAAGTCTGTGTGTAATTTTCCAGCCCACTCCCTGTGGTTCCTCTTTATGTTGGGTCATCAGGCTGTTCCTTCCCTGCGGCAGGGACAGTCTTTTCTGGCCATAAGTCTGCAAAGCAGCTAAACCACTTTTGTTACTCTATCAATAGCGGGGATAATAACTGCATGAAGATAGAAGGCAGCAGGACTTCTGGTTTTGCTCAAACGACCTCTCAGGCTAGTTGTGGTCCTCAGGGAGAGGAAGGACAAAGGCATCTCTATATAGTTGAGAGATATCTATTTTTGTGACAGGAGCTAGGATGAGATCTGCATGTGGCATATGTGGCACCAGTAAAGCCCCCTGGAACAAGAACAAATCTGTGACACAGTCTGGATGTACCAACTAGGCTTGGGGATTTAGGTGCACTGCTCCTCTGTTCTCTGTAGGCATGGCCAAAATGGTCCAAAGCAGACTGTGGAAGGCTGGTTCCATCATGTCTAGTTTCAACAAAGCAAAAATGTTATTAGGCAAAAGGGTTCAGCGTGGCACTTATTCAGAGCCCTTTAGGCAAGAGCTCAGGTTCCAAAACTCACAATCCATAATGGCTGGCTCAAGACAAATGGAAAGTGAAGTGCTCTCCGGAGATGTGGTGACTCTGTGTCTGATCCTAGAAGACTGCAGTAATACCAGAGCATGTGAAAATGGAGAGGGTGGAGGAAGAAACACCACCAGAATAAATGTCTACTCAGTGTTTTCATAACTCAAAAGGGGTTTCTTCAGGATTCAGCCTGGGTTTTAGGTCCAGCGAATGGAGCTGTTCCCTCCCTCCGTCACCTCCCTAGTTCAGTTCATAAACGTGATTTGTCTTGTGTCATTTGGGGATATCAGAGAGCTCTCTTTTCATGGTTATTTTTCTTTCTATAATGTCTCACATTTTCTGCTGTGCTTGGCAGTTTCCAGGAGCTGGATGAATATTCAGAGAGGACTACGGTGACTCCATTTAAATTGGCATGATAAGAAGAAATGCCAGACAAACAGGGTGAGTTTCTTACTCCAAGACTTTGCAATCCATAATGAATAGAATCTGAAAAAGACTTCTCCATATGATGCGCTCCACGAGACCATTTTAAACTTTCCCTTTAAATGTTCCTAAGTATTTATTCTAGACTTTGCCTGAGGATAAATTACAGAGCATGCGATTGCCTCCAGTGTGGTAGGACTATGTGTGAGCATAAGTAGCAAGACACATGAGGGTGTTTTTCTTAAACGCACCACACCTGGCTGCCAGTGCAGAGCTTCACTGATGTTGCAAGCCTTAAGCAGAGAGTCTTGTGGTATTACTGAAATTGGTTGATCTGATTTAATTCTGATTAGAAACTTTGCTCCCTAGAATCACCTGGGCTGAAGGTATCATCTCAGCCATGCATGAAGTGCATGTAGAAATGGGATTGTCCAAGAGTTAGTTCTTGCAGGAAAAGGATGAGGTAAAGCATGCCTTTACTGGGGGGAGCCTTCAAAGTTATACTTGCCAGCAACGTGCCAGGATATGAGCATGGGATGGTCAATGTAAGTGTAGATTACTGTTAAATCTCCAACAGCTTTGGGCAGTTGCTGCACTGAAACCAGAAACGAAGCTTGATTCTTAAATAGTAGTCCCTTTGAAGAGAGGCAATCTATGAGACCTTTCGCACCCTTAAGTGACAACGTGAAGGTGTTCCTTGGACTGTCAGGCAGAGTTTCTATCAAGCCATAGGAAACCTGCATGGCTTGCTGAGGCAGACTGATTCAGTGGTGTCTTTTGTGCTTTATCAGAGCTTTTTAGAGCCAGTTTGTCCTTAATAGTATATAACTTCTTGCTCGATGCCAGGAGGGTGCTGAGATTTTTGTTCTTCCTGTTGCATCAGAGATGGCTCTGTCACAGCAAGAAGACTGGAAACACCACAGCTGAGCAGTGTGCCATGGGGACTTACCAGTTTGCTCCTGGAGCTGGTCCAAGAGTCTTGGGACTGTACCCTGGCGCTGGTTTCTAAGACCCAGATTGATTTCCCCCTACCTCTGAGATCCTACCAGGAGTGCTTACATTGGTAACCTACCCCAAATTAGTTCTCCATGGGGAAAGAAGAACATGTCACTTACACCCCCCTTAGCAGTGGTGAGCACCAAGGTGTGAGATACACCACCATATATCCGAGTCTACCTTTGGAGCCACTCAGCCCCTCTCCACTGGTCACATGCAGAATCTAGCTAACCATCCTGCCTAGTCATCTCACTTTTCGACAGCTCAAAAGACTTGTTGCAAATCTCATCTTTGGCTCCTAACTTGGGCGGTTCATCTAGGTGGAAAAATCTGGACTTTCAGTGACTTTGCTGAGACCACACACAGAGTTTATGGACAAGACACTGAAGGCAGCTCTCCCAAGATCCAAACTGCACACCAAATATCTCCGACTTCCAAAGCTTCTGAAAACTCAAGATTCATGTTTTTAACCTTTTTCTCATGCTCAGGAAGTGCACTAACAGTGAGGGAATATGAAAGAGAGAGAAAAAATTACTAAAGCATGCCAGAATCTGTGTGTTATCCCACATCTTCACAACCTGAGGAATTAATTACCCCCAACAATAAATCTCAGGGTCTGGAGATGCTTTTTGCAGGAAATCATAGAACAAGACGAGGTCTGCATTGTCTGACGCTGTGTCATGGTGACCTGACGCCAGGCTCACCTCTCTTCTAACCCTACCGTGAACCTCCCTGTGCTCCAGAGGGAAGAATTCAGCCTGCAGGGAGGGGACTTACCCTCACAACCCGGTGGCCTTGAGTCAGGAAGACATGTGATAGAGCCATCCAGGACGTGCTATAAACAAATGAGCCAATAGACAAAAAATGAGTTGTTATGTCCTGGGGATGAGGACACACACACACACTCACAAGGTTGGGTGGGTTTTTTTTGGTGTATAAGTTCCTGAACAGCACCATTCTCAGAGGAGTTGGAGTGATCCACGTACTGAAACTAAACTGACCCTGACTCACCCTGGATTCATGTTTCTGTTGCTGTCAGCTTGCTGTCCTCTATGGGATATGAGTTGCAAAACACAATTTTATAAAAAAAATACACTGTACAGGCATCTATTTTAAACACAATGTCTATTTTTCATGGCATATTGTAAACCACTTGAGCATTTCTAAAGTGATTCATTCCTTTATCTTCTAAACAAAGAGCTCTGGCTGCACAGGGCTGGAAATTTATGTTTAGCAAGTAAAAGGATTTCCAAGTTAGGACTGAAACAGCAATGTAAAGAGGTCACTTGAAAGCAATGTATTGCTAGAATATAATAGCTTTATTGTCTTTTAGGATAATTTACGTATGATTGAACTATGCAACCGTAAATCAGTATATGCCTGCAAGACACACATTAGAAATGAGAAGGAAAAAGGGAAGAACCTTCTTAACAAAGTTTTCCTCAACTCTTTCAACTGTACCTTGGCTCTGTGTACAGCATTTTCTTGCAAGAAGTCAACATGCTCAATGACATTTTAATGATGAAACCTTTAGGCTATCACACCTAGCAATGAGTTTCATGAACATATAGATAGGTAGGTAGATGGAGAGAGATGAAGCTAAATCCTTTCACAACAGCGTGACTCTCCGTAGACTTACTCTGTCTTATAATCCTGTAGAGTTTGCTGTCTTGATCTAAGTCTACACTTCACTGTCTGTAGAGAGCTCCTGGTTCTGCCCCTTCTGCTGTGCTTCCTATGAAGTTACTTTGACAAAAAAAAAAATCAATTTTTCTTTCTTTCCAGTCTATCACATCATGAATGCAAATATTTCTTTTTTTAATTTATTTCTGTCCTTTCTTAGGAACAGACCTTCCTATTTTTTTCGACCAAGTTTCTTTTATCATTTTAATGTCTGATTTCATATTCTGAACTCATAGTTCCAGGTCTTCCATTTTGTTCCCCAACTCCTTCATTATCACACAAACATTTGCACTGGTTTTGACTGATCATAAAGAGTGCTCTGCATAGATAAAGAACAAAAGGGGAAGACTGGAACTTTTTGAATGTGAAAAATCTGAATCTCATGGGAAAGGAACATGAAACCAGATCAAAATTCCTGCAGAAGAAAATAGAAATAAGCAGGGAATCTTGAAATAACAAGATAAAAAATACAACAAGAAAGTAGACTGATTAGACAAGAAAGCTCTACCTGGGAGACTAGCAGGCTTTTGGGATTAAGTGTGCATTGTCAGGAAGGGTTTGATCTGGTCTACGATGAGACGTATTAAAATAGAGAGCAGAAAGGTTTTCAGCTATGCCAATAAAAAGACAATATTGGTATAAGAAATGCAACCACTACTTAATGAGTATAGTTTAGAGAAAAAAGGTGCTTTGACTATGGCATAAAAAATAAAGGAAAAGTGTCTGAGTTTTCGTTAAAAATGATGATGCTGTACACAGGAATGAATGAGGGAGTTGCCATACTTGAAGATACGTGTGGACAAGGCATTGTGGGACATGGTTTAGTGGTCATGGTGGTGTTAGTTGATGGCTGGACTTGATGATCCTACAACCTTAGTGGTTCTGTGATTCTGTGATTCTGTGATATTCAAAACTCTAATGGACGATGTCTTGAGCAATCTGTTCTAGCTGACCCTGTTTTGTGTGGAGGGCTTGATCTAGATGATTTCCAGAGGTCCCTTCCAAATTCAATCATTCTGAGATTCGGTGAAGGTAGAGTATGAGGTGGAGGCAAAGCAAGATCTAGGCAACCATTAGAGCTGGAGAGGGAAAGAAAGGAGACTGGATCTTCTTGACCCCTGAATGCACCAGGAACTGGCACATGATTCTGCAAATCTGATAACATGGATTTTAGAAATCTTTATCAAGGTGGGACTAGAACTGTTTGACTGCACTATAGCAAAGGCGACTCCTAGCTTTAAAAATAGGAAAATTAATTTTCTGGGAAATTTAAGTGTCTACTGTTCTTATCCCAGCAACACAAAAGTGAAATATTTTCTAGATAAAGGAAATGAAGCTGATCTTGTATGTCTGGAGATCAGTAAAGACTTTGAAAGGGTGCCACATGGGAAGTCTTTAGTTAAGAAGAAGACAGAGATTTAAATAGCAAATGGAAATCACATCAAAACTGTATAAAAATGAGATGAGAATTGGTATTGTTGAAGAGACTCTGGAAGACCTGAAAGAGGTTAGTATAATGGAGTAGTTTAAGGATAATTTTTGGAATGAAATGTATTGACTATAACCTCCCTCAGAAAAGTGGGTGTGGTCTGATGAAATCTGCTACTGAGAGAGAGGTGGGAAGCACTTTCATTACAGAGAAAGTCTGCAATATTGGATAGGAAGTAAGAAACACATGGCCTTGGCAAGTGGCATAATGAAAACAGCAATGTAAAGCCCTGCAGTTCAGGATTTATAGCCAAAATTTCTGCTTTTTCAGTTGGATAGAATGCAAAAAAGCCCTCTGCATACTAATTAAATTTGAAAAAGTGATGCCTTTTTAGCAAAATTCAGTTATTCTGGAGTGACTTATCAAGCAAGGTACTTCCAACAGCGATGAGGCAGTCTTCATGCCCTTCTTGTAGGTATGCTCAGACCTTGCGCTGAGTCCTGGAGATTTTTGATCATCCAAACAGGAGGAGCTGACACTAGATGGAGGGTCAGGAAAAAGAGAAATTGTCTTCCAAGAAGGGACTACATAACATTGATTTATCTGACTTGGCAAAACGAGAGCTGAAAAAGTTGTGATTGTTTTCTAGTCACAGACACGGATGATGAAACAGTGAAGAGAGAAGCAGTGCTGGCAAAGTGGCTATAAACTGGCTGCAGATAAATTTAGGTTGGACATGAAAGTTTGTGACCATGGGAGCAGGGAGATTCTGCTGTTATCCTCTGAGAAGGCTATTTGGAGCAAATAACCTCAACATTTTAAATACAGGCTTGATCACTTTAGGAAAGCAATGATATGTTGTGGTTGCCTGGGTTTGCCTGGGGTCGATTCACTGGCCCATGAAGGACTTTCTGGTTCCATGTTCTTCTATTCACTTTTATTTTGTTTTTTTTTCTGTACGTGTCGACTAACATCTTAGTGTTTCCCTTCCGCATTTCCCTCTCCAAACAAAGATCTGGTTTCTGGTGAGCTTAAATTTTTGTAAATGGATCCAGGGAGTTATGAACTAAGGAACATTTCTTTGGTCTGGTATATTGTTTATTTAATTTTAGCAATCTTTTCAACCTAAAACCCACAGCCCCCCCACCCTCTATGACTCAGTGTTAGGTGTTGATGTGTTCATTCTCTCTCAAGGGACTTTGGAGGGGAGGGAAGGGGGTGTCAAACACATTATGCTAATACCCTCTATTCAAAGGCTGAAGAAAAGAGAAAGGTAAATACACAACGGTTGGGGTCAGAGTGAACTTAGGTGAACCACAATCTGAGAGGATGTGGTCAGAAGGGAGAGATTCACCCGCAGGAGAGTGGTCTTGTCTGGCTCTGCAATATGGTCACAGATAGGATCCTGTATCAAAACTTACAAAGCTCTCCCCTTTTTCTTCCAAGAAGTACAAGACAAGCCCAGGGCCAGGAGGCATCTAACACACCCTCTTGTTCTGGTGAAGAAATCACCAGTGCAAGAGTCTGCAGCAGATCCAGGTGCAGAAGGAGAGGTCAGGGAAGAGTGGGAGACATGGCCAAAGGGCAGCAAACTTAGGAAATATATGTATGGAAGGTGTTGTGGAAGATCAAAACCAGTGTTCACACAGGTGCAACAATTTTTGGCTAAAGACAGAGGCAGAGTTTGCGTTTAACAGAGCAGACATCTCATCTGGGATGGCTGCATTCACAGAGCAGCACGTGGCCTATGTTTGCACGCATCTGAAGAACAGAGGCAGTCCTCTGCACAGTCAAAATATTTGGTTCCCTATTTTCCTGCCTGGTCCTGTTCCACTGATCATGCACACTGCACTTACTTATTATTCTTTCACTCCATTGCATTTAATGAGGTGAGTTTCTCCAGGACAAACTCTGGTGCACGACTAACGGCAGTCCTCACCACAGACATCTTCCTACAGGCAGCAAGTATAAGACATGGGCATTTCTGGATCTGTACGCCCATGCTCTTCTGCACCTTGCACGGTCAGCCACAAGACCTCATGCCACGCCACAGGACGGGCAATGCTGCCCCCAGATATGTCTGCAGATGAAAACACCATGCTAGTAAGCTGGACCCACATCATTTCAGGCACTTTGAACTGCAGAAAACATCAATGCATCAAGTATTCCATCCTCAGGCATATGGTCTTTGCATTGTAGGCAAAGCTTTTTTTAACCCACACCTCTGCCCCAGAGCCAAAGGAGGATTCTGGCTTTGAAGCAATGTTGCTCTTAAATCATGTTTTTTTGGTTCTTTCCATCGTACAGTTGGGAATTGCTTGTAATGCTCTGCTACCACTGACCTGGCTGGTCCCATATTTGAGAGGCTGGTTTCAAGGTTTGGTTTTTCTATGGTTTGCAAATGTCAAGGCATGAAATTCAGACTTACATCCACACCCCACAATCGCCCAAACCCAGAGAGAGCAAAGTTAGAGAAGGAAGAAAAGGGTATTTAGGGAACCGTCACGCTTCTTTAGAAGTCAATGCTCCTAAGAAGTCTCCAGTCTTAGGGCTGTTATTCTTACAAAGAACAAAGACAAAAGCCAGGGACAAAATTAGGTGAGTTGCACCATAATCATTCAGAGGAGCACCTATGGGAGCGAGCTGTGTCCAGAGCAAGGGCGAGAGAGGGGCCTCATTCATAGACAATCAATAAAATGTTCAGACCTGGCTTATTTAGATCTCTTTTGGTACCCACAACATTTTCATGCAAAATCGCCTGCTTCAGGACACATGCCAGCTTCTAACAAATGCGAGTCGGGAAGTAATTTTCTAAGGCAGGGCAAAGGAAGAAGGATATATTATCCTACAGCTGTGGGCCTTCTTACATTTTCCTATGAATTTCTCAAGAAGGGAAGGACATAGTGAGGAAAATGAGTTAATTTATCCTCACTTGAAGATAAGATTTTATAGCTTTCTGAAAAGCATGCTTTTATCCAGCTTCTGGGAAAAGAAAAGGTCAAAGAAAAGTCCTTTTCCAGATAGATGTGATGAGCGGTGACTGGGTTAGCCTGTTTGAAAACAGTTCCTACGTCTCTGTGGCCACTTGCAGCACGGAGTCCCACAACAAAAGAAGTTCCCTTGCCTTGCTTTTGCCACAGATGGCCGTCACCTTTGGTGCCCTGAGCATCCCTTTACAGGCTGGGTTTCAGTGCTGCAAGGGACAGATGGAAAGAACAAACAAAGGCTCCCCTTGGCTATTTGTGTACTATAAATAATATATTTTTAAAGCTGGAAGGGAGCCCAGGAGGAGTTTTTTTGGTCTCAGCCGCTGGTCCCAGGGGAGGTGAAGGTTCTAGTGGGGTTTGGGGCTTCAGGGGAGGCCTCAGACAGCTCCTGCACATGGCAGGATTTTTCCAGATTTCACTTTTCACTGGAGCGAATCATTCAAAAATATTTAAAGAGAAGGGCTTAATTCCGCTGCTTCTGGGGGTTACACCAGGGCAGCCAAAGGACACGCACCCAGCCAACAGCCCCTGAATTGTTTGGTTAGGAATTAACGTGTGCGTGCACACGTGTGGGAGGGAGTGGGGGGCCACGGAGAGGGTCGCCGAGACTTCGGCTTTGTTTTTTGTCAAAACAGATTGCACGTGGATGGCAGGCGGGCTTGCATGGGAGGGGCTGGGGGACACAGATAAATTACTTAGCTGAGCTCTGGCTGGGGATACCATTAGCTCAGTAAATAGCCTTTTTGAAGGAAAACTAACAAAAAGCCACCCCCTTCCTCCCCCAAGCTGGGGGAGGATGCAGCCACTCTCCTCCTCCCAGTCATTCCTCACTCCATCTTCCCTCTCTTTCTTTTATATGCCCTTCTTCAAGTCACCCTGTTTTGAAACCTTAAGCCTCCCCCATACCAGCTACCATCCTCTTTTTACTGTCCGTATTTCCCTTTTCTTGCTTCATATCTTCTTTCTTTTTTCATTTCTTCCCTGTCATCTCTTCTTTCCTTTTCCAAATCTCACAGATTTTTTTTTCTTTCTTTTCCCCTGGGTCTCTTTTGCCTCCCTCCTGCCTTATCCCTTCACTTCTGCTTTCATTCCCTCCTTATGTTATAGCGATGCTGTAGGTTGGTATGCTCAGCCCCTGCCGAACAACCTGGCTTCTCCCCAACAGCAGAAGAGGAGAAAGAGCCATGCTTGCCAAGACCTTCCCTAACCTAGAGGATCAGATGCACCTACCCCTAGCACAGAAAGAGCCAGTGTGAGCGCTACACAGATTTATCCCCGACACCAAGATCAGCTGTGCTGGAACTCAGCTGATTTATATCACCTGGAGGCTGAGGCTGAGCTATTTCAATTTATGCCAGCTGGTGACTGCTGGAAGTTCAGCTGCTATTGCTGGAGGACTGTATCCTGCTCTTCAGGTTTGGCTAACAGCTCATTCCTTTTCATACTGCTAAGCACACAGTCCTGACTTTTTTTAAAAGCTTGTTTCTGCATGCATGTTCACCTAGCTGGATTGAAGTATGTAGCTGCTGATATGGTGCATTTCTTGTGCTCAAAAATTACTCTGAAAGTTCAAAGCTATTCCAAAACACAGAAATGCATACACACTCTTGAGGAACTCTAGAAGCGGTTACCTGCAAACATCATTTAAAGCATCCTTCAGGCTTCTCAGGGGCCCTCTGACATTGCTCAGCATGGAGAAGAAAGGCTAATAGTAGCCTATGTTTCACTTTTTCTTCTCTTTCACACTGAAGACTGAAGCAAGAGGCCCTGGAAGCCTCACCGGCCTGAAACTTTCCCTGGTGAGCTGTGTACACATCTCACGTGCACAAGAAGGTGTTGCCCAGGCCAACTGACTCCCAGTCGCTGTAGGGTGTCGGGGAATCCAGCTCCAAAACAGGCCCAGATCTACAAAGGTAGTCATGGCTCAACTGCCCACTGCATTATACTTCTTGGATTGTTTCCCGACATTGCTTCATGGTGTTTTCTTGCAGATTTGGCAGCCAGGTGGTTTACCTGAGATCCTCCTGTTCTCAAGGCTGCAGCTGTCCTATACGTTCTGTGGTGGGATTTCTCCCTCTCTCTCCTTCATCCCATGGGAATTTGTTCAATTCACTTTGAGTTCAACCCCGTCATCCCATTATCAAGAGCTAAGAGGGCTTTGTGCACACAAATAACCGAAACAGGAGAAGCCTCACATCCAAATAGCTACATTAACTTGCCTCAAAAAGCAAGGTGGTCTTGCCCATCTTCCCTACTAGGAAAAGTCCTTGACTGAAGTTAACTTCTGAACAGGGTCTGGGCATTTCCTGGGAGGCTGTTACTTGGACTTGGTTAAATCCATACAGGAGGAGAGAAGAGAGGGCTAAGGGGAGATCTTGTTCTCTTCAACTACCTGACAGAGAGATATGGAGTAGGTGGAGACAAACTCTTCTTGAAAATGCACAGCAGAAGGGCAAGAGGCAATGACAGAACTTGCAATAAGGGAAAATCTGATTACATATTAGGGAAAAAAATATTTTTGCCATAAGGATGACCAAACACTGGACTGGCATCCAGAGAGTTTGTGAAATCTCCGTCCTAATCTACGTTGACCCTGCTTTGAGCAGCGGGTTGGATCAGGGACCTTTAGAGGTCCTCTCCAAAACTGATTATTCTATAACATTATTGACAAGTCATCGTACCATTGCTCAAGTTTGACTCTTGGCCATAATTTTTTGCTAGTAAAGATGAAACTTTAAAGTTTAAAACAGCTTCTCCATTCTTCTCTACCCTCTGTTGTTCTCTGCATGTCCTCCTTGTCATTTACTCACTTATTTTTTCCCCAGTTGACTGGGTTTTGATATATCTATTCTTTCAGCCAACTCCTTTCATATGTTTCTCCCGCTGCTTACTGTCCCACCTGCTGTGGCAGATGCTCTGGCTTCGCGTTCTTCACATAGCTCAAATACATCCTGCTGGAGATAAGGGGTTGTCGAAAGCTTGAGGAATCCCAGTATTTCTTGCAAACTCATTCCATTTAATCCTCAGGGTTTTGTTTTGTTTTCCTAGGGCATTTGCTTTCCAAAGCATTGAGATATCTTGTTTATACCTTTGGTGGGTTTCCAGCACTCACATCTGTGTGTAAAGGTGGAAAGAACGTCTGAGCTGAAGAGCCAGAGTTTGATCTGTTGGTTGTAGGTTTTCAGTGATCCAAGCTCCTGAATATCAGCAGCTGCCTTGCCAGTTCATGATATTATTTCCTGTTGAATTACCTCGCCAATCATGATTCTGCCAAGACGCATGAATAAGTTCACCTTTAGTAACCTTTTGCCCTCTAAAAGACAATCTTTGAGCTGGAAACTGCTGGGAATCTCATTGTCTTCTTATTTTCATCATAAGTAATTAGCCTCACATTGGCTATTGTAATGCTGGTTTGGTTCCTGCCTGCGGAGCAGCTGAGCAGTTGCTCAAGAGAGCTGCCATCAGCAAAAACGACATATTTTGATGATCTACTCCAGAACTGTTTCTGCTTTCCCTTAGAGGAGACAGTGGTGGTACCAAACAGGACAGGTGATATCATTCATCCTTACCTCACCTCAGTATCTGACTTAATGCATAGGCTCAGGACTGCTTTTCTTGACCCCTGAAGGCTGCTCTCTGACAAAAAAAGACTCGATGATGTTGATTATTTTTCTTGGAATACCCCAACACTTCAGGGTGTCCCAAACTGAATCATAAGGAAGTCTGTCAAATGCCTTTTCAAAATCCGTTCAGTGTGGGTTTTGCCATTTGATACTTAATATGATGGTTATTCTGAGGGTGAAAAATCTGTTTGACACATGATCTTCCCAGGTCGAACTGAACCTTGTCAAAACAGAAAAAAAGGCATTGAAGCAGCAATTTTGAACTGAGCTGAAGAACAGATTTCACACTCTACGAGGCTTAAGAACCACCACAGGAAGTCAACATGGGCATATTCTGGTCTTTGCACTACAGTAACTGTGGTCGGTTGGGTTCATGAACGGCAAACATCTGGATTAGTAAGGATTTGTGGCACTGCATAAAAGAAAGAAGAGAAATCAAATAAAATATATAATAAAGCTAAAAAATATCTCCAGAAAAAGAAGTAGCAACAAATTTTCATAAAACAAAGGACTACAAAGTGAGACTGTGGATGTTAATGAAAAAAGTGATTAAAAGAAAAAGCTGCAGAAAGAAGTGAGAAAAAACTTTGTTGGATTGGCAAAGTCTCTTGCTAACTAGTAATTGGGGAGACGGCTAAAGATGGAGGAAGAGAGGAAAGATACTGAGTTTTGGAGCACATTTAAGAAACACTAGGCTCACGAACTCCTAAAATATCTGCCAAGAAAACAAAGCACCCCAAACTAGCTGTTGTATCATCACAAACCAAACACATAGGAAAAAGAAAAAAAAAGGGGAAAAATAAGAACCCCCCCAAAAAAAGATTTCGATTATGACTGCATTACTGAGATAAATTTTGTGTGATTATGAGACTCTTCATAAAAGCATTGGAAACAAAATATGGGGCCAGAATATACCTCTAATACAAATGGTAAAATAGAGACACCAAAAAGAACATGATTAAAGGGACTGCAGTAACAGCTTTTGGGAGAAGCAGCATTTCTGTCAAAATTACTGTAAAGGGGGCAGAGGGGAAGGTTCCAAACAATGATCATTGAAACAATAAAATAAAACAACCACTGGAAAATACAAGTCCCTTCCAGCAAGAGTTTGAAACGCATCCCTGCTGCAATCTTGCTTACAGCGCAGTGACAAAGGTGTCCCCGAAGTCCAGAGGTTAGGTCTCCCAAGGAAAGTGCTGCTGAGCACTGGCAAGTGGGGTCAGAGCTGAGCTTGCATGAGGGCAGAGGCCGTCTGTGATCATAGAGTCATGGCATGGTTCGGGTTGGAAGGGACCTTTAAAGATCATCTAGTCCAACCCCCCTGCCATGGGCAGGGACACCTTCCACTAGACCAGGTTGCTCAAAGACCCGTCCAACCTGGCCTTGAACGCTTCCAGGGATGGGTCATCCAGAACTTCTCTGGGCAATCTGTTCCAATGTTTCACCACCCTCAGCGTAAAACATTTCTTCCTTCTGTCCAATCTAAATCTACCCGCTTTCAGTTTAAAACCATAGCCCCTTATCCTGACACCACAGGCCTGGTAAAAAGTCTCTCTCCATCTTTCTTGTAAGCCCCCTTCATATATTGAAAAGCCCCAATAAAGTCTCCCCGGAGCCTTCTCTTCTCCAGGCTGAAGAACTCCAACTCTCTCAGCCTTTCTTCCTAGGAGACATGTTCCAGCCCTCTGATCATTTTTGTGGCCTCCTCTGGACCCATTCTAACAGCTCCATGTCTGTCTTGTGCTGGGGACCCCAGAGCTGGACACAGTACTCCAGGTGGGGTCTCGCCAGGGCGGAGTAGAGGGGCAGAATCGCCTCCCCAACCTGGTGGTCACATTTCTTTTGTTGCAGCCCAGGATGCTATTGGCTTTCTGGGTTGCAAGAGCACACTGCCCGCTCATATCCAATTTTTCATTCACCAGTATCCCTAAATCCTTCTCTGCTGGGGCCCAGTGATGCTGGTGTCCCATAGGTCTGGGGAAAAAAAAAAGGCATCTCTTTCTTTCCAAACACTGTAAAGGTTCAGATTGCCACTGAATCTTTTGCTCCACTGTAGACCTCTTGAATTTAGGAGATATCAATGCAACCTAAAGTATTTCAAGAGTCAGGCAGCCCTGTGCACTAGCTGTTTAAATAGCCTTTTTTGACCTAAACTCTGCATTATCACTGAAGTAGTAGGTGTCAATTCCACCCTAGATGACTATATGTTATTTGTAGTGATCTATCTTTCTTTCTGTCTGTCTGTCTGTCTATCTATCTATCTATCTATCTATCTATCTATCTTCTATCTATGCATCTCATGCTGTTGTGTAACCAAAGTGTCCCTTGATAGTCTGAAATTGTAGATATCAACGCCATGTTCAGATCTGATTTCCTTTACAGCCCCATCTTTAATTCTATTTCAATCTATTATTTTTCTAATGTTCACTAGAAATAATACACAGCAGCATCCATTGTCCTCATACATGCATAATCTCTTGTAATTGGGTATTTCCTCCAATCCATACTGTCAGCTCAAAAATATTGAATGAACTAGCTGTCACGATCAGTTAAGCTTTATTAAAAACTGCAACCCAATATCTTTGATGTTGGCTCACTGGGAACTGTCTGACATAATCCCACAAATTCTTTCGAAAGCACGGTCATGGGCATGCCCTGTATGTTTTCCCAAGAAGTTTAGACAGCATAGGGCTGTACTCATAAAATCACAGAAATTAGAGATGAGGAAAGGACTTGTTATTATAACATCGTTTTGGACATTGATGGGCAAATTTTCAAATAATGGCAGAGCTCCAAATAGGATGCAGGTGCTCTGTCTCCTGGGATCAAGGAACTGATCAGTAAAACTCATGCTCTTCTACACATTTATGTTAGGCGGACTGCTGTAGAATCAATATATTTCTTCATTGATAATTTTAATTTACATTTGACGGTACAAAGTTCAAACTCTATTGCAGACAGCTGGTTTGAGTTCTGATTAGAAAACCTTCGTGCCTGTTTAAGATTGTCTTCTGACTCTCATGATATTATAGATGCAAAGCCAGAGTGATATGACATTGGATAATCTCAGTTTTCTTTTCAAAACAGAAGTGAGAATCTAGCCCGTCTGTTGGTAGAAAATGCTCAGCTTTCAAAAGCCAGAGAAGAAATAAAATCAATCCATAATTATCTCCTTTTTTCCTAAACTCATGATTTTTAAGCCAACTGGAAGATGTGCACCAGGGGAAGAGGAAGAGAGTGCTGCTTCATGACTTGTGAGCATTTGGAACCAGTGATAGAAAACATTCAGGCTTTTGTTTCTCTGCACAGAATAACCTTTTACCCTCCAAACCCCACTCAACAGCTTTACATAATAACAGGTTTTGTGCCATACAATGCGCAGCAGCTGATACCCGTCCGCCTGCCTGCCTCCGGGTGCCTGGCATTTACAGCTGGCTCATGCAACAGGTTCATGCTGTACCTAATTTCAAGTTGCAGGTGTGAAAACCGGGTGTAGGTTTCTATCCCCCAGAGAAACTGCACAGAGAAACTTCAAAATGTTGTCACTGGGGTGCTGAGACAGAAACATTTTCTAGAGACGTCACCAAACCACCGTTCAATGACTTTAAAAGCTTGCGAGGGAGAGGGGAGTGTAGAAGAACATCTCCATGTGGCTTTTAGACAAGGGAAATATTGACTTACTGCCTAAAGAAGACATCTGAAGCATTGACTATTCCACTGATGAGCGGGTGGGAAACCTCCAGAAAGGGAGGCGAGATGCAAGAAAGGAGAAGGGGAGAGCTGGAGAAAGGGCCCAAGCAAAAGTCGAGAAGAAAACAAAGGGAAAGATGCTGGCAGTCATTAAAGGCAGAAGACTTTCCCACTGAGCAAGGCTGTAGGCAACAAAAAATAAATAATAACAAATTCGTATTCTGTACTACAAAAAGCCCATATTTTGGCCCTGATCTCTGCGCACTCATCACAGTGACGTCAATGGGAGCTTTGCAGCTGATCAAGGGGGTTTTACAGCCTTCCATTTTTATCCCAGCTCATCAGCCAGGCTACATGTTTAATAAAACATCACTAAAGCTGGAAGTCCGCCCTTTCCATTGAAGTTGTCAACTCATGCTCTAGAACCTGGGGGAACCTCTTGCTGACAGGTTGCCATTTCTCTCGCCATGTTGGTCAGAAACGTGGAGGCAGTTCTTTTTCCAGGATGTTCAGCCATGCTTGGCTTTCTTTTGCATGCCTGGCAGGAGAGCAGCCTCTCCACTGCTTTGCAATCTCTCTCTTTGCAATGCTCTCATTTCCTGTGTCTCAGGGTGCTTGCCAGGACTCTCCGACATGCTGGGCAACTTTTTTCCCTGCAGAGTATCTGTCAGATGAACTTCTCCAAAAAACGTGAGCTGACACAGCCAACTTGTGTTTTTAATCATTGTCCTGATGAACAAATGAGTGCCGTATCTGTGGGAATTGTAGTATTATCAAGTCTTTTCCTTTAAACAGCTGCCCTACAGAAGAGTTGCCCCTTGTGCTACTGGAAATAACCAGTCAAGCCACTCACAGCCTAACTAGGTCCTTTATGTGCTATGTTAACAGAATTCAATTCCATTTCTTGGAGCGTCTTTGCAAGAAAATTATTCAGACAGCTGGAGGAGAGGTCTTGCAAGTGGATGACATTTCAGAAACCAATGAACGGTGGTGGAACAGACACCAAAACACCCCATCTGCTTTCATAACATGCTTGGAGGGGCTCAGAGGTTGGTTGTCATAAGGCTGAGGACATTTTCTGCCTCCTGAGCTCATGCCAAATAATGACTTTATCACTGCTGGGGCACTAGTGTGTTGTTAATGATGTGTGAGGGTGCCCAAAGGTCTTGGATTAGATACTGGCTTTTTCAGACTAATCCTAGGTAAATAAATAAATAAATAAATAAATAAAATAAATAAATAAATAAATAAATTTGCTACTCTCAGTTTGCTCGGCCAGGAAAGGGACTGCTGAGTCTTTATGAAACGTGTTCCTTTTTCTTTGTGGCTGTATCCCCAAGCTTTAGGGAGCCTTCTGTTTTAGCAGAAGACAAGTAATTTCATAGAATCAAAACAGCAAAAAAAACCTGGGCGATTCTCCAGGCTTGTAGCAACTTATTGGTCCCACATAAACCTAAGACTTCAGTCGTGACTAGTCTATAAGGAATTAGTAAACTGTTCACAAAGAGCTAGAGAGTATTATACAATCCAACAGTGCAGGAAATTGAAGTATTTATAGTGCTTTCTACTGATGTGCTTATTATTGTCTGCAGCACGTGATCCTCAGACCCATAACTTGGACATGTTCATCACTTCTGCTGGTCATATATTCATCCTCCATAAAATGTCACTGAACAAAGTCTTAAAAAGGAGTATAACCAGTTTATTAGAAATAAAGAGTTGCCTGTGGGAAAGCCACAGAGAAACCCTGTCAAGGCAGAGTCAGGATTTTGGTACTCCTCACAGCATCACTACAGAGACCCCAGGTATTTCCTACAGTAGTGGTTTCCAGTGTGTTTTTTTTAATTTTCAGAACTCCAGGTACTTCCAGGGGATGTGCCATCCCCACTGAGTGATCAGAAGCTTTCTGACAATAAGTTAACACTTCTTGGTTACCTTGCACATAGACCTTTGGAGTACTCCAAGGATTTCCAGATATCTGCCAACCGCAGCTTGGAAACTACCTTCTTGAAGGCAGAGATTGTCTGTTACATGTCTGGACATCACTTGCCAGAACTTCTCTGTAGCTACTGTAACTAGTATTGCAGTAATAAACACTGCTCCACTCTCTAGAGAGTGAATGTTTCTTTGACAGACATGGTATTGGACTCTCAATACAGGCTGACAACTTGAATATACAAGCCTAATACACAGACGAAATTTGTAGCTCACGAAGATTTATTACTACTCTTGTTCATGGCAGGACTCTGCGCTATCTATGCGTATTTTCAGTCTGCATTCAAAAAACATTGCTTTTGCAAATAAATCAGCCCTTCTTATTTCATACATTCCCAAAAAAGGCCATGATTTGCAGGCAGACAGCAGTCCCCACCAAGTCTTTGAGAGCAGGTGGAAGTCATCTAATACAAAGCCATCAGAAATCAGTAGCTCTGGGAACATGCCACAGCTTGAGGGCAGGATGGGAACTGGTGACATGAAGTCAGAAATGAGAACATTTCAGGGGGAGGGAAGAGCCGCTCTTCATTCAAAAGTGGAACTCATTGATGTACGAAGAGTTATTCCCAACTTCCAGGAGGCCCCAGCATCAGCTCCAAGCAAAACCTACCGGGTTGCTGGAGGACTTATGTTTTATTTCAATTTTTTTTAAATACAAGTAAAAAAAGATTTTCATGTCGAGTAACATGAGACAATTTGTGTGTGTCTGTGTGTTTTTCCTCTTAAGTCAGTATGTTTTTAGAGAAAATTGTATTCATGAGCACGTTTGGCAAGTTGAGCCATTTAAAAAAATATATTGAAAAAAAGAAAGACCCAAACTGATATTTTGGCATGCCATCAAATCCCATTAAAAAGAGAGAAAAACCCGCCCTAATATCTTTTTCATAATCCAAAATGCAGGGACATGTTTTAGTCATTTATGGCTTATGGGCTCAGAACTCCCACAACTGCTTTGAATTACGAAGAGTTTTTGGTCCCATTTTCCCAGATTTCATCCTGTTACAAATGCTTGTTTTCTTCTTCCCTCTCTCCTTTTTCAATAATGTGACATATGGATTTGTGTGCAGATTTAATCAGTTCAGCAGCATTCCCATTTTTCCCCTTTTCCCCATCTCTAATACAGGTGACAGTGAGTGGGTTTCACAGCAAAGGTGAGAACTCGCCTTAGGAAGAACTCCCTTTTGCTTACCTTGTGCCTTGTTTTGAGTTAGAGCAAGAAATGTTCTGGATGTTGGATCTGCCATGTAAAATACGCCGGGCTGGGCCATTCAGAAAATCAGACTTCTTATCATTCTGGACCATCCTGGTCTTCAGACCTGCAAATGAATGTGTGGGCTTCTCCATTCTGGTGGAACACTATGGATAACCCTGGAAAGTGCAGGACTCTCAACCTGCCTGGACAGAAGCCAGCTCATAAAAACATAAATACGGCCATAGATTAGAGGAGAGGTCCATCTAGCCCTTTATCCCATTTCCAGCAGCGGTCTTGGTGGATGCTTAACACAGCATAAGGACACGGCATGTACAGATTGAGCTTTCTTTTAGTCTCTTCTCCAAGCTTCTGGCTGCCATTATATCCAGACCTTGCAACTTCTCTATGGCTCGGTTCTGCATTCTCAGTTGTCCATAGGAGTTCTGCTCTCTAATTCAGCATCTGGTTATGCTAAAAGAGAAGAGAAAGCATGGAGAGAGCAAAATTTATTAGGAGTACTTTTTCAGGTAGGAGTGGTGGGTTTTTTCTGTCATTATGGTTAGGATCCTCTAACGCTTTAAAAAAAAGTTGAGTCACGTGTCAACATGGAAGGGTTAACTGTGTCCACAGAAAATTTCTCTTACACTAAAGAAAAGGAAACTATGGAGCTGACTTTCCCCAAATCAGTAGAAATATTTGAGTTTACGAAGACATGACAGTAATTTTAAACCAACTGTGCTCACACACAGGTAGTGAGATGTAAAAGGTAACTCAGCATCCTCTTCCATGGAAATATAATACAACAGTATCCTACTTCTGGGAAAAAGATGGGAATGAATAGCAAGGACAAATGGCAGCTTTTCCTTTTTGTGAGAGTGGTTTTGGGACTGGCAATGAAGAAATTCAACTTAAGCCTCACTTAGATAAAACCGGAGTCCTTCTGGCTCCTTCAGCCAAAATCTACCGAAAAACTCAAAGCAAACTCTCAAAGGACAACCTGGCTGTTTTTTCCTGGGTCACTCAAAAGGAGCTCTCTGTGGAGCGATGGCACACGGGTTTAAGCACAGAGGATTTGGATGAAGATGTCTAGCCATAACCTCAGTTCACTGGGGAAGCTGAGGTGGGCTTGTGAGGATGCTCATTGTGTTAAAAAAAGACAGGTTATTTTTTATTGTTCTTTTTTGTTAAAATTTGATATCCAGAAATCTTAACCAGCTACAGAGCCCTCCTCTTACCAGCTATAAACAAGGGCAAGTTCATGAAAAATATCACTCCTTTTTTTCTTTCTTTTTTATTATTAAAACAATTCAGTGAGTTCAGAATAAGTTTTACCCCCTCGTAAAGAAATAAATTCACCAGAAATGGGGCCCTGAAAATCTTAGTAAAACACAGACAGCATCGTGAGGTTTTTGCCACAATGTTTTTCAGGGATTTAATAAGGATCAGAGGCCAAAATCCTACATATTTTCTGGACTAGGAGCAACAAGAGCAAATACCCATCACTGAAATGGCATATTCCCACTGCTCCTAGAAGACTGTGTTCTATTATTGCCAGTTAATATTATTATTAATTATTACAGGTGGCAATGCTCAATTATTATTATCATTATCATTATTGCTACTACTGCTGACCCTAGTCATGACTAGAAAATGCTTTTGCTAGGAGCTGTATGCAAGTACAGAATAAAACATTCCTGTCCCCAGGGATTTTGTGCACATTGGCTGCTAAAAATCATTGGCAAAAATCAGAAAGGAAGGGACTTTCTTGTTACATAGAGAACAATCAGAGATGTGCTCTGCTGTCCACTGCTTGATGGGCCCAGTTTTGGGTCCCCATCAAAAAATTGTGAAACCGGGGAAGTTCAGTGGTGGCCACAAAGACAGTCAAGGGGCTGGAGCATGTGAAATACAAGGAGAGGCTGAGGGAGCTGGATTTGCTCAGCCTGGAAAAGAGAGGTTTAATGTGGGATCTAGCATTTTTAATGAGATACCTCAATGGGATTCAGAGAAAGGATGAGGCAAGCTGTTCTTAGAGGTGCAGTGTAAATAAGAAGGAAATGGACAAAAAGAAGGAAGAAGTTTCACAATAAGGGTGGTAAAGCATTGAGACAGGTGTCTGGAGAGCTTATGGATCACCATCCTTGGAAATACTCACAACTCAGGTGAACAAACCGCTGAAAAACCTGATCTGACGTTGGATGAACCTTGCTTTCAGAGGCATTGGTCAGAGATGACCCCGAGATGTTTCTCTATGACTCTTCAGAGCCACTGGCTTAGGTGACAATATCACCTCCCTGCCCTTCACATTGCATTTTACCTCCACTCTGCAAAAAACAAACTCCAAGACAGGGGAGCATCAAAAACCAGAGTTCCCTGCTGTTCCAGTCATCAGACCTCTGCTAATACGTGCTAGTTCACTCATGCAGACACACACACAGAGCTCTGCTGAGAGAGCTCAGTCATGTCTGTCTGCAGCCTTGTGCTAGCCCAGCCCGGGGATGTCTCGTAGCTCTCCAAGCCTGGCTGAGCCGTGACAGCCAGGTCCACATTCACTCTGCCCACACCCAGGAGCCCCGTTGGTATAAGGGCTCTTTAGACGCCGTTTCTCAGCTCTTACCACAGTGAAGCCCATTGTAATTGAATGTCCAGCATTCTTACCCAGACTGTCAAGTCTTTCCATTTTACCCTCCAATTGGTTTAATTGTAGCCCTAAAATATAAAGTGAATTTCAGTCCACAGTCTAAACAACTTATGCACTTTACATCTTTGGAAGGTTTTCTCAATCTATCCTCTTAAGAGTTTTTGTGGCAGAGAAAAATAAGATCTAGGTAGATAGGGACTGTCCGCCATGGAAAAGGGGTGACTGACTATGATAGATATCTATCTGATAGACTATGATAGACAGATGGATATCTTAGATGTTCACCAAATCATGGGTGACATGAAGAGTAGAGTGTTATCCACCCCTTCTCAGAAATCAAGTAATAAGGGACAGTGAAAAATTTAAAGGTAATAATTTTAAAATACACAAAAGGATTATTTTTGCATAAACTGCATAATTTTGCTGTCAAATGCATTCTCACATGACATTTTTAGGGTAATAGGTATAAATGACTTTTCCAAAGTGAACTGAGGAAATCATGGAGATAAAGCCATCATTGGCTATTAAATGTGATCATTTGGCATAGGATGTCCCTAACTCAGTAGTGGCCAAAAGCTGGAAACTTGTGTCTAGAAAAAGGGCCACTCTTGCTCCATTATTCCACTTTTTGCTAAAACTTAAGTCTGGCAGGGACAGGATACTGAGCTAGATGAACCTGGAACCTGAGCCAAGATGGCCATTCTTACCTCCTTACGAGATGGCAATTGGAAGTGCAGGATGAGGTCCTCAGCTGGTTTATATTGACAGAGCTCCATGGATTTCCCTGGCTCTGGGCCACTTTACGCCAGCCAAAGGTCTGTCCCGCAGAGTTCGGATCCTTGTAACTAAGCGTTTCCCTCTAGTTTACGATGATGAAACAATAGCAAAGTGCCCATCTGCTGCTATCAAACCATAAGCCAACATATTTTCCACAGTCCTATGTTAATGCCTGAATGGCCATGACAGATTTACTACAGATTTAACATAATAAACTTGGGGTTATGTTTTAGTAGCTCTCTGCCTAGTTAGTGGAGTGGAGTGGAACTGTAATAGGCACAGCATGCTAGGCCAGGACTAGGTCTCGTGACTCAGTAACATGTGTTTTATTGCTCCTTGAGTTCCTGCTGAACAGGTTGTTGTTGGACTCGCTCAAGTTTTTTACCAGGTGAAGGCAACATCCATCAAGAAACAGTTATTATTCTGTGATGCTTACAGGGCTTAAAGTAATGGATGTGAGCATGATCTCATGGGGTACGAGCCACCTGCCAAGGCCCCCATGAGGTGCTGGGGTCCTGTGAGCAAAGCAGACTTCAGATATGGTCCATGCTCACCTGGGAGGCCCCACAGGTGGTGTTGGATGTCCTGCAATTATTATAAAATGAGCAGTTTGAAGTACTTGGGGTGAACTCAGGAAGGAAAACGTGGTGAATTTGGAGGTTGAGCATGATCAGACCAAGCTTCCTTCACTAGCTGGTGTTTGTTGGAGGCTTTGCCATGGCATAAAGTGTCCCTCATGCTCTGTGTGATGCTGCCAGCACAATGTCCTCCAAGGCTTTGCTATCCCTGTTCCCTGTGTGGTGGCGAGGCTCCCAACTCTATGAGCAGAGCTGGGGGCAGAACCAAGCCCCAGCTTCCTTGTCCTGTTCCTTAATCTTGTAAGGACTGGTTATCTGTGGTCTGTTCCCTCGGACACAAGCTTGCACCAGAGTAGTGTGAGTCTGAGTTGCTTGTAGAGAGCACAGGGGAAAGTTGGAGTGATATGGCTCACAGTGAAAATATAAACTGGGTTAGCTAATCCAGTGGACCACCCTATCGCTTTCCGCAGGAAAGGCCTTAATGCGGTTCAGTGAATTTGTTTCAAAGCCATGGTTTTGGTTAATTTGGAAAAACTTCCCTGCATGTCCCAGTGCACATAAACCTTTGTCTGAGTAAGCGCATCCGTTTGTTGTTGTGTTTTAACAATCCGCCCAAATGGCCCAGATGGATGATGTTGCTTTTTTGCTGTTTGGTTTTCAAACATAAACATTGTACCTGGCGACTAGGTCAGAGCGGTGATGTGCAACACCTGCTTCATGCTCAGTTTGCATTTGGACAAGAGACAGACTGTAATGCCCTGACTGGTACAATCCCAGTGACTTTCACCACGGTTTCTCACTCTTTCCAGACTGGCGCTTCCATCAGAGTAGGGTTTCCTTTACTCAAGGGCACACAAAATCAGAGTGACCCCAGAGCCCCTTGCACCAACTCTCCAGTTCCAACACCACCTCTTCAGAAATGCCGTTTATCTGCACTTTACCCAGCCATACACCATGGCTGGACTAATTTTTCTGCTGATACTTACAACCGGGGAGAGAGGAGCACACACAACCTTCGGCCCACACAATGGTCTTTTGGATGGCTGTTCTCTGTTCCCAGGCCACCAGACTCTCTTTGACGAGTGATTTATGTCCAGGAACTTATGAAAAAGATTACCACATGCAAATGTTAACTAACCTCGATTACAGGGAAGGAAAAATTAATCCACGCTGGCCATTAAGTATTTTCTAAAGAAAATAGTTCTAATCATGAACAGAGATGGTTTCCAAGAGCCAACTCTCCACACTGGGCTCTGCAGTGTGGCCTGGATGCAGTAAGAATAACAGATGTGGTCATCTTCTCTCAGCCCTTTGAGAACAACAGTACCAACCCAGTCACACCGATATGATGTTACCAGAAAGCCTTGGGATACGAGGGTGTTATCTCTGACCAGCCCGTGAGAGCTAGGGCGGGGAATGTTTTCCCATCACGTCCAATCTGGGCAATGATACACAAGAGAATGGTGTTAACTGACGTGTAGGTGACTTCATTTGAAGTGTATTTCTCACATTGTCCATGCCCGGTGCTGTTATGTTGGAGTTATTTATTCCAGGCTGGATATCATGCTCTCTGTTCTTTCTCACAGCTGTTGATTAGAAAAACAAATCTTATCACTTGAGCAGGAGAAACTCCAAACACCTTGCAAAAGACCTTTAATAGCATTGGACCCATTTTACAGGTAAGGAAGCTGAAGCACAGAGAGGTGAAGTAGCTCAAGCGATGGTTTCTTTGCAAAGCTGCACCACATGTACACCTTTCCTTCAATAATAGTCCAAAGGGTGGATTTGGGGGGAAAAAAGAATACTTTCCTTACAATGAAATGCAGCTGCCTATGGGGTGGGGCCCAAGAGTTCTTTGTAATCAATACATATATATTACAAACATCTGTCCCCTAAACTCAGAGCCCTTTCCTGTAAGATTAACATAACACTCAACAGTTACAGCAAGTTGTCAAAATCTACAACTAATCATCCAGATGACTACAGGAGCTTTTACAGCTCTTTGTGGCAAGGGGATTCAGCAAACGGGGATGGAGGAGCACGGAACTATGGGCACATAACCTGTATTTCTTGTCATCAGTCTTTGGATGACTCATTTTTTCTCACAGTGCCTCTGTACATTGCTCATCTGTGGGAAATAGGTGCAGAGGAAGATGTGACTTTCCCAGTTCCTGAAAATTTTTGATATATTGAAACATTTTCCCCACTTGACATGAAGGAGAGGGAAAGAAGAATCTCCAAAATAATCTCAAACCACAAACCATTGGGGAAAACAAATTTGAACCTGCTAAGTAATTTCATTTTAATAATTAGGAAACATCCTGTTGCAGTTTAGACCACAATGTATAGCTTCTGCACTATTAGTTTACATTCCAAAACAAAAAAGACACTTGCAACCAGAGAAATAACATTTATCTTTTTCTTGAAAGGAAAAATATTGATATTCTTTTTCAAGTAACATTCATGCTGACATCTTTCTCAAAGCCAACACATTCTGGGAAAATATATTGATATAGAAAAATCCATTTTTTTCAACAAAAAAATAATAATATAATTACTTGCCAACTCTCAAAATTCATTCACAGCTATGGAAAGTAAATTATCAGAGCCACGAGTAATTTCTACTACTGCAACCATGCTGTGTGTGTTTGAAGGAATGTCTGTGAGCCTAAGTGTTTATATTTGACTTTCTGTCCAGTAACTCCTGAGTAAGTTTAAATCTTCAGCCCCTTTTCAACAGATATGGGGAGCAGAGGTCTCAAAGATATTGTTTCAAACAAGGTTGATGAAAGCAAGCAACTAGGAAAAGGTTGTGCTGTGACCTCAACCACTACATCAGATACTGGAGAATCTACACACGGAACATTATGAATGCTCCAACTGCAGGACAGTCTTCTGGAGGATTTTGCCCTTTAGTAAACGTTGCTGCCAAGCAGCCATTGAATACACTATCAGAGGAGACCGGATTTCCTTCTCATGGTCCCAACAGTCCTCATTTCCACCTGACTGAAGAACGGAGACTGGGAGAAGCCATCAAACCCATGCAACGCAATAAATGCCGTGCTTCAGCACGACTTGGAAACACCAGGGAAAGTGCTCTGAGAGCAGCTTTAAAAATAAATAAATAAACGAAGAGATCTTTGCTTTCTCACATCACAATCACTGGACCAGCCCAAATCTATAGGGCCTGGAAGATAAGGATGTTTGACTCAAGGCAGAGATCCCAGCCCTGGGACCCAGCGATGCCCCGCAGTGAGCTTCAGCCTGTTGCACCCACCGAGGCCGCCTGCAACTTGCCGGCGGGCTGCCAAGCAGTCATATGCACCGGCGATGGGCAGGAAGCTGTCTGTCCTGTGGTCGTGAGCACTCCAGAGACAATGCTTTCAAAGCTACATAGACATCTAAAACCAGCCCTTCTGCTATAAAAAGAACAACATAACATTTGGATGCGAGCACACAGACTTTTGGGATTTTGGAGCCTTGGATCCATTGGTAATAAATTCCTAAAACACACAGCTCACCCTATGAATCGCTTTCGCTAATTCAGTAAGAACTGCAGAAGGAATCTGGAGTTTTGGATTGCCTGTCCTCTAGAAGAGAGATATAATTTTACATTTTTGTTTAGTATGGGAAGTGTACGCCTACTTGAAAAGAGTTAAACTATTGAAGTGCTTCTCAAAGTCGCAGCCAGATGCTTCAGAAGGACCGGGCTGTCGGAAACATGCCATCAGCTGTTTCTCTTGTCATTGTTTGGTTTTTTCCAGCGTGGAAAATTCCCATAAAACGGACCCAGGATAAAATCGATCTGATGATACAAGAAATTAGCAGGGCTTTATGGGATCTTAGAACTTGAGAGTTTAATAAAGGAGGTCTTTGTATAACTCATTAACAAGAATCCAGTTCTCTATTTGAAGAAAAAAAAATCACAGGAGGGGACCTGCTTAGAGCCAGCTCTAAGCCAGTTTGTGTAGATGCCACTTTTTTATAAATTAAGAGATACCAACAGCCCCCTACAGACATTCATCCCCCCCTAAACCAGGAGTAATCCAGGTGTGGTGACACATCTGCCGAAGGTGTCTCTCCTGGAGTGTGAAGGGAACACCGAAGAGTAGATTCTGGTGGACTTTTAACTTTTAGAGATGCTGTTAGGGAAGAATAATTTCACCTAAGTATCTAAAAATGGAAGCAAAGCCCTGGTGGGCCTACTTTCCTGAATGCATGGACTGCCGTGGGAGCTGGGCATCTGTACATCATAAATGTCCGCCGAGTGCTTTGCCTCATCATGTGATTGTGCAAATACCTTTTGAAAATCCAGCTTTCCCCTTCTTTGGACCTCCGTGGTCTGTAAGGGAGATGATAATCTTGTTTTTCTGTCTCCTCGAGGTGCTAGAAGGCAAATCACACCAAATACTATGAGATGCCCATGTAATCAGTCATAAGGCTGCATACTCATACCCTATGTGAAATCACTGTAGGTATTTCTGGTTTTCAGCTGATTTTTCCTCTCTGACCTTTTTGCACACATTACCCACCTTGGGAAATACTGGCAATAGTCATCATAATCATATCTTTTTTTAGCTTTCCCATAGCCACTTATGCAACTAACTTAAGTTTTCAAAAAAAACCCAAAAAAACAAACCAACCCCCCCCCCAAAAAAAACCCCACCACACGTAACATAGGGATTTTGAAAAATAAGTAAAATATTTGGAAAAAAAGTAAAGATTTTTTTTTTCCAATCAGCAGTTCTAATGTAATCCTACAGATGTTCAGACAAACTATAAGACCAATTGTTTTCTATTTGTTTCTCTCAGGCTTTTCTTTTTAGCCACAAATGGGAACCATTTCACATTACAGAAGTTGAAGGCTGTTCTCTACTATCACCATACTCTGTATATTTCCCACTAACAGGACATAAATAATTCCAGCAAAAAAGCACATTAAGAGGAACATGATTGCCAGAGGATGCTGCTTCCCTCCCTGGTTATAATTACAAGGATGTGTGGTTTTGCTTAAATGGGAAAACAAATAGATTTCCCCAGCCTTTCCCTTCCCCTCCATCTGAGTAGACACTGCCTTTATCATAAGCTAAAAGAGAAATATTTATAGGAAAGCCTTGTTAAAATGCTGGCATGGTATTACTGCCTCTGGCTGAGCCATAAACTCACTTGGGGGAAAAAAAACCGCCCTGTGAAGGATGCCAGCAAAAAGCCAGTGTGTTGTTTAACTGCCAGGCTTGAACAATGCACGGGTCTCGCCTCAGATCTCCAGCCCGGCCTGGATTTCCCCTGTCAACAAGTCATTTAGGGCCAGATGGTTCGTGCTCAGGGCTGTCTTGGGCAGAGCTGATCCCTCCTTTTGGGGAAGAGCAAGGGACCCGATGGCCACAGAGGGTCCCGTACGCCCGGTTCTGTGTCAGATTAATTTCCAAAGAGGGTCAAGCAGGGAATGGGAAGGTGGAGAGCTGAAAGGTGCAAAGACGCGCTAAATGCTCGCTTGAAGCCGCAGTGTTGTGTCCACCGGAGGGGACCACGGGGGGAATGGCCATGCAAGCGATCCACTCCAGAGGACTGCGACTCTTATCCATGTCTGTTTTCCCCAAAATCCCGGATTAAGGTCCTGCAGTATAAACAGGCTCTTCCCGGTGGTCGCAAAGAACGCCTGGAGCTGCCCTCAGCAGCAGAAAGCAGGGTGGAGAAGCTCCACGTTGTGAGGGCATCTGCAGGTGATCAACGTCAAACACAAAATGCTGCCATCCCATCGATCAGGATCCCGATGCTGCTGATGCACGTCTTGCTGCCTGCCGGCTCCTCGCCGGCTGTGCGGAGCAGCAGCCTCTGCACCGCGCTGCAGGTGGAAAGCAGCGAGTCTTGCAATGCCTGGAGAAAAGTCCTTCCACCGGCACCAAAGCAGCTGGTCCCAGGACCTTCAAGACTTGTTCTGGAGCCACTCTGGCAGCCCCACGTTCCTATAATGGGCCACAACCTGCCATGGAGACAGACTCTCAGGAAGTCTGACCCCGTTTCCAGAGCAGGAGGCTGAAATAGATGACAATCCACAGTGGATGGAAAGCTCAGCAGTTCTTCAGCCAATGGTGCCAATAAGAAATGTTTTTAAATGCATATACGTGCTTTCACTGAGTGCTAGAGGCATCAGTGGGGAAAAGGCCAGTCATTCCAGGGGTATATTTAGTCTCTTTGCTGTTCTATTTTCTCGCTCTCCCTGGAGGAAAGATCAGAAAGGTTGTCTGTTGCTGTAATGCCTTCCCCCCACCACTGCTCCCATAAATCTGAGCAGGGAGCCACACGCATCACATGCTGAGAAATTCCTCTGCAGCCAAGGGCCAAGCCCAGACCGCTACCGGCTGGGCAATGGAGCAAGGGGCTCTGTGCTCTTCTTCGATGAGGATCCCTCGCCGGCCTTATCTATAAGCAACAGTGCACAAGGGGACTTATGTGGGAAAAAAAAGCAAACTGGTCAAGTATGGGCTCAGCTCTTCATGCAGACTCAGCAGCAGATCCTCATTTAATTTGAGAATGGTAGTTTTTGCTGACCCACCAGTTACCGTAGTAGATTGTAATCCAGATTTTTTCTTCAATCTGGAAAGCATGAAACAGCTTCCAAACGAGGCTCTTCTGCATAGGGGAAACTGAGGCACAGTGAGCAAGCTTCTCCACCTTCCTTTCAGCAGGCCAGAGCTGGAATAACATGTCATACTTCTGAGTCCAATCCAATTTTCCAAATCCAGTGCAAACAGCCAGCACAAAGCCCGCATAAGCACTTCTAGGATTAGGCCAGGAATGCCAACCAAATCCTCTGCTAATCTGCACCGTAAAGTTCATGAAATCAGGCTTCCTCTTGAAAAGTTTCTTGCATCCAGCTGTGTCAGAAACACCTTCCAGAAAATTAATCTCCCCAAGCTGGAGATTCACTCCCAGGCAAAGCCAATCCGTCAGAATGGAGTAAGACTTCAATGTAAAGACGGTCTTTTGGGCACTTTCTGTACAGAAATGAACTTGCCTGTAGGTAAGTGACAGAGGGACACATTTTTCCTTTCAGAAGCTGCTCAGCATCACTGCTAGCTTTATTTCAAAACGTAATGAAAGCCCCTGAATTCAAAGACATAGAGTATATGAAAAATCATCTTCAATTGCTTCTGTCTGAAAAAAAGGATGGACGCAGATTTGGTCAGGGTCTTGCAACTACATCTCCATCCCCATATTTGTACCCCATGTGTCTGTGTTTACATGGAGTTGGTGGTCAAGCCCTTTGCTACACCCAAAAGGTGAGCTCTGAAGGAATATGGGGACTGCAATAGCCCAGAGGACTGCTCAACCTCAAGGCATGGGATTAACACAGGAGGCACTTGGTGATTTTGTCTGGGCTGGGCTGTGAAAAATTGCGATTTTGGGCCTCTCCAGTTCCGTGCAACCCTTCTGTAGACCTGCCCCGTCAGCAGCTTAGTAAGACAACAACCCCATATCTACAGGGAGGTACCCCTGATAGGAGAAGTCAGAGCTCTGGATTATAAAGCTGCTGAAGTGCCTGGTGGACAGTGCCATCAGTCTTGGCTTCTCACCCTGTTCCCTGTCATTGTTAGTGGCTGCAGAGCCATGCCTTTGTTTTCTCCCCTGGCCCAAGGGGTAGGGTCCCACGGGCCGTTCAATACCCTTTAGATCTTGCAGCGTCTCACCATTCATGCATCCACTGCCTCTTAATGAACATTTCAGATGCTCTGCTGCTGCTGCCAGTGAAACTGCCGTGTAGCCGGTGCCCCTGGGAGCCAGGACTTGCCAGAGCAGTAGCTTGTGCGAACCTTCCTATTGTTCAAGCTCAGAGCTAGCGTGGCCATTGTTACTTATCAGTGGCTGCTGTTTTCCATTACAGCATGCTCGAACATGAACTGGATATGAGCACTGGGCTACAAGCCGGGCTCCTAGGCCTCCAGAGCTCTGCTGAAGGTCTGAATTGCTTCCAGCTCCTTCTTAGAAGTCGCTCTGTATTCAGTAGAGAATCACACTCTTGGGCTCTTCACTTCTCAACTTGTTTCTTGCCAGAGAGTTCAAACCAACCCTACAGTTGTTCTTGTTCCACTAGAGCTGAGAGGATTTTCCCAGATGCTTGTGAATTGCTCAGAGCACATCAACAGGCACAGAAGGTTTTTCAGGCCAGAAAATACATACTAGCTCCATCCCTCCGCAGGCTCAGAAATTGAAATTGCGCATGGATGGGAAAGTACAATTCTAAATTCAAGCATACTTTGCATTCCTAGAGCATCCTCCTTCCTGGGACTGGAAAAGGCTTCATCACTGCTAACCACTTTAGCTTAATGGTGGGTAAGCATTCATTCAGAGATAGGTTTGCAAGCAGGTTAGAAGCCTCCCCTCCTGTATCCTCTTTTCTGCAGCAGTGAGTGCCCTGTTACACAAGTACTGCTCAAAGAGAAATGCGATCATGATGAGGTCTTCTGTGGCATCCCTTTTATTTAGCGTTTAGAAACATTGCAGAGAGAGAAAGGGCACATTGTTCAGCTGGTGGAAAAATTGCTGGGAGATCAGAGTGTAAGTCCTAATGACCCTTCAGCCTCTGTTACCATCTCAGCCAAATTTCTTTGATCCGAAGATGCCCAGCCCAAGTCCCTTCTAAGGCCTGATGTCTAAAGATTTTTGGAGACTAGCTTTAGGCTTTCAGAAGGGCCTGGCCTGTGGGAAAAATTACACAGCAGAACTTGGCCAGATTTTTATCTGAGCTTTACTTTCTATAACTCTTCCTTCCCTATCTGTAAAACAGAGAGAATAGCGTTTCAGACCTGGCCTCCGAAAGCACAGCTCTCTGTGGGTATGGATTGCGTCTTATTCATGAGTCTGGCTGCTCTGGGAAGGTAGTAAAAGATCATCACTTCACAGGAGAGCTGACACTGTTAGTAGATAAGGTACTTAAAGAAAGTCATTTATCCCAGTTCAAGAGAGGAGAAAATTAAGAAAGTAAAAATCCCGTGTCACGACAAATTCTGCACACTCAGCAGCTGGTCCCAGAAACAGAAGTCATTTGATAAAGCAAAAGGTGAAGGGGTGTGGTTCCCAGTAAGGTCTAACTACACAGCATTATGAAAAAAATCAACCTGTAGCCTCTAACACCCTTTTCCACTGGGTCTGCACTGCTCCCTTTTGCAGTTCCACAGGAAACATGGGGACTTGTGAGAAATTTATTCTGCTGCCTAGAGAATGAAATTCCATTTATCTATAGGACAGATCTGATGTGTAAAACTTTCTCCACCTGTACTCACTCCATCAGTAGTGCTTTACAGGGTTGCTCTGAGCTTGAGACGAGAGTTCTTCTGTGCAGCCCTCCTCAACCTCACTGCCCCATCCTGTCTGTGCTAGCAAAAGGTACCTCTATTCTTAAAATTCCACATCTTTTCTGAAAAGCAGTGAGCAGAGCTGTAGCTGAACTGCTAGACAAGTGGACCAGCTTAGCATCAAACCAAAACAGAGACTTGTTTCTATTTTTATTGTGCCGAACAAAGAATACTGTATTTTTATTTCAGAGCAACTCCAAATGTTTTGTTTCACTCCAAGGTGCTTTGTTTTGTTTTCAGCTTATTTAATCCTTGAAAAGAATTGTTTAAATTCCATGCTGAGACAAGGAATCGTTTTGAAACAGAGAATTCCAAATGCTTCATTATTATTATTTTCTTTTAAAAAAAAGGCCTCTGCACTGTTTTTCTCCCAGAGGAAACAATTCCCTGAATTTCTGTATCATTTTAGTCCTATTACCGCTGAAAAAAAAAGAGTCGCTCAGCTCTCACTGCAAGTCACTGGAAGAATTAACACCAGATGTGGCTATATCCTGAAGCATGTTACTTTCGGGTTGCCATTAAAAAAGCACCTTCTTTCCTGGAATTACTTTATCTCTGTGTGCACAATATTCTCATCAACCCAAAAGCTAGGTAATGGCTTTCAGAGGGGGCAAAAATAGGATACAAAGACTTTTCTTTAACAACCACCAAAGGCATACCTAGAAGACTGGAAGGCAGAATCCCGTAAGTAGAGGAAGGTCTAGAAAGACGTGTTTGGGGAAGGTAAATGATGGATCTGGGAGATGAACCACCATGGTGTTTCTACTTAGACAGCCTACAGTTGGCATTCAGAGCCACAAGGCATTCCCAGCTCTCCTGGAGAGGACCCCAGTGTCGCTCCTGGACGTTTGCTCTCCTGTTGCTGGCTCCTGCTCCAAGCCGAGGTACCTGCTTCTCGCTGTGGGGTGGAAGAAATTGCCTTAAAATGGCCCAGGAACCTGGAGAGGAAACGGTAACTCCCCCATCCTGCTTCCTGCAGGAGCATGTCACCGTCGCTCCTTTGGGAGAGGGACATCTGTAGCAAGCTGCATTCCCATCTCCGAGGAGGTGGGAGCGGGGCCATGTGATCCCTGGAAAACAAGCCAAAGTCTTGAATTTTAGAGAGTCTAGGCCCTTTTAAAATTAATATTTCCATTTGCACTTGATTTTTTATGGGTGCTGGGGGTCATCAGGATGAAGCGACATTTCCCGTACAGGCACAAGGTGGATTCAAAGGGCTCTCTCCTGTCACCAGCACCTCTTCACTGCGCTCCTCATGTCCTATGAAAAGCCTTGTGTGCTTCTCCACAACTTCTTTCCAATCCCCGCTTAGCACAAAACATGACTCACCCCTGCCCAGCCCTCCTGTTTGTCTCCCCCACATCTGGAAGCCATCTGGGTCACACTGCTGAGCCTCCCCAGCTCTCCCTCCCCGCTGCACAGGCAGCCCGGGAGAAGAAGCCCTGCTCCAGCCACGGCAGTCTCGCATGAGCCCCAACCTCCCTGGCTCTGTCTCTGCGAGGCTGAACCACCATTCCCCACGCTCCTCCAGCAAACGATTGTGGGCTGGTAGGACTTATGACTCTGCCCATGTCGTAGAATCACAGAATCATAGAATGGTTTGGGTTGGAAGGAAGCTTTAAAGGGCATCTAGTCCAACCCCCCTGCAATGAGCAGGGTGTCCTCTGAGCTCTCTTTCCCTCACAGTCGTCCTCCATATGTTCCAGCTTCTGCAATGGTGGGCTGTGGGCTTATGGGCTTTTGGACACAAGGCTACAAGAGGAGCAGTACAGAGTTGGATGAAACGTTCGATTATACCATCTCCGTTTGCAGTTTCTGGCCAACAGCAGATGCTTCAGAAGGAATATAAAAAGAGGGAAAACAGAAGGTGATACTTCTCCAGAATACTCTCCCAGACACCAGCCTATTCTGTCTTAGGCCTTCTTGCACCAAAGGAGCCATTTATTTTGTTCAATAACCTGGCATGGGCATTTCTTCTCCAGTTTCTTTTTTTTTTTTACGTATGTAAATTATTAGTTTCTGCATCATCTTTGTTCAGGGAGGTCCACATCTTCATGGCACACTATGAAAAGGACCACCTTCCTGCTTGTCATCTTCTCATGCGCGAGTGGCATCATTTTCATGGCCACTTCAGGCCACTCCACTTTGCTGCCAAAAGGCTGTCAATGGCACCCAATTTTCACACCCACGCTCATATTCCCTGCACTTCATCAATGACTTCAGAGACTGCCCGAAGGAGGCACAAGGGAGAAGAGAAAGCGAATGGCCTTGTCCAGGACACCGAGCTCTGTGATCCAAGGGTTCCTTCATGTCCGTGAAGTTGTGAATCACTGTGCTCTGTGGATCCTTGGCTGTTGCAGCAACCCTTGAGGGAGCCAAAGACAGCTGTGAGCATAATTTAGAGCTCCCTGGAGGCCGGTCTGGAGGTCCTCTGAGTGCCAGACCAACTTGAGTTGGCCAGAGGAGCAGGCACAAAGCCATCTTTGCCCAGCTTTGTGCCAAGCACAGCTCTGCTGGAGCATGAGGCCAGAGCAATTCTCTGAAAAAGCATCCCTTCTTTTTTCCCTTTCTGTTTTAATTACTGTTTTTTCTCACACATTTGCTTTCCTGTCCTTAGATGAGGTGCAATGTTAGTGCACAGCCTGGGGCTGGGCCATGTAATGCGGTGAAAACAATTTCAGAAGAAGAGGGGAAAATCAGTTGTCCCTGAGACCCCAAATCCTCCTTTAGGTCTTGCCATTTTCTTCCTTGCTTTCCAGATAAATGCTAACTCAGTTCAAAGCATATCCTGCAGTGGAGCATCCCTATACAGATCCACTGGATGCTGGTACTGTGTCTAAGCTCACATGATGCGCTTGTCTCCACAGAGACATTAATCCGGGTCTTTCTTTCTCTCCTTTGCCTGGCTGCTAATTTTCACAGCACTTGTAAAAACTTCAAGCGGTATCAATAGCATGTAGACAGCCACACTGCCCATGTTGGTCCCTTCTTGCGCTAATGATCCATGCTCCACTAGCTGTGCAGTCAGAGAAACAGTGTGTGACTCCTCTGAACTCTTGTCTGTCTGCTTTCTGATGAGACGAATGCATAGTAGAAGTCATCATTTCTCTCACCTATCATAGCTCTGCTGGAGGCATTTGCAGCCTGGAGGCATCAAACATACGCTCAGCAGCTTTCAGCTGCTTTGTTCAATGGTCTGAACACTGCTGTACTCTATTTATCTAACTAATTTTTGAAAAGTTTGAAAGTTGGGAGGAGGAAGGGGAACAGACACACATGTTGAAGATGCACTGATAGAGAGAGCGATTTCATTAGGAAACGTTATGAGAAATGGCTTACCAGGATCCTGATTATACTCCACTGCTGAAAGAACCCAGTAAAAGGGAAGGTGTCCACAGCAGTGAGATGGGAAATGTAACCTCCTCCCAGTCCTTGCTGGAAAAGCTGCTTTCAGGGCTGAACCAGAGGAGAATTCCTGCAGAAGGCTGCAACTATGGCCAACCAGGGACACCGGGGTCAAGAGCATGTCAGTGAGTGGTCCCCCCCTTGAAGGTCAATTGCGTTGCACATGGAGATGCCTGCAACAACCCTACAGCCCAGAACAACCCTGCGGTGACGGCAGCCTCTGGCATCCTTTGGTCTCTCTGGCATCACTCTGGGACATGGACTATTTCTCTTTCTCTCTGCCACAGCACCATTGCTGCCTGTGTCACTCTGGGATCTCCTCCTGCTTGTTCAGGGCAAGGTAAATTCCCTGGGGTGAGTTGCACCATTGCGGTACGGCTCATTTTTCCCCTCCACTTTCTCATTTGCAAGCTCTGCAGTGAAAGCTATGCTTTCCACGTAGAGAGTGAATATTGGGCAAGGTGCTCCGTTCCAGAAATAAACTTAAATGCTTTCCTAATTTCCTAACATAATATGTTTTTCCCTTTTATTTTAATAAAAATAACAATAATAAAACAAAGCACCCTTTCTCCGTTTCTTTTTCTTACACAAACACATAATCCTGGTGCCTTAATGTCTCATCAAGAAAATCCAGACTGGAGGCTGCAGCCAGGACTCTGTGCCACCTAGATATTTTGGACACATATTTGGACTCACATACGCACATACGCACACACTTTGCCTTCCCTGCCTCAGCAGGACAAGACTTCAGATCTTTTCTTGCATCCACAAACTTGAATGGATACACTGAGCCTCAGCAGGGAAAGGTCATTTCCACTCATTGACATTCAGGCTGTCGCCCCATTCGTACTCTTCAAGTGATATTTATATTTAAAGAGCATCAGCCTGGCTGAGGAGAGACTTTCCATTCGTCAGGATTTCTGGGAAGAGAGAACTTTCACACCTGTAGGAATACGGGGTTTTAACAGAAAAATAATCAAATTCTAATGCATCTTCTCCTAATGGGCTTGCCCAGTTACTGGGTTGAAGCTGCTGGCTGTCCTTTGATATGGTTTCCCAACAAAAGAAGGGGTTTGTGAGCATGCACCTTGTGCATGGGTGTGTGTATCTGCCTGTCTGCCAAACCATTCTCCCTCTCCTCAGTTAATAATTTTTGAGCCGTTTGACCAATTTCAATTCAATTTCATAGTGGGACTGCATGTTTAAAAAAAAAAAAATTATGTTCCTGCATTAAAACAGCCAGGTAAAAAAAGAAAAATCTAATTAGTTAACAAATCAGGGGAGATGTCAAAAGAGCTCAAGCCTTACCAGACACAAGAGACTGATGCAGTGAAAGAGGGAGCTGCAGGAACAGCTGTATTCACTTCACTGCCCTGGGAACACATTCATGCTTTTCCTCCATGACCTGAGAAAAGTGCAGGAACAAACATGAAGACCAGGGTGCGCAAAGACGGATGCTGAGATTCTACAAGGCACATGTATTTGTACAGCTCTTTGTACAATGGGATCTCAAATCACAGATAGGAATCCTACTCACCACAGCAGTAGAGATGATTTGGTACATTAATAATTCACAGTAAAACACGGCTGAAGACCGAGTAACATCTGAGATGGGGAGGGAGATTTAGACAGAGTAAGGCAGTTGGTCAGGTCTCCCATTCAGTCCCACATCCCCATAGGAAAGATACCCAGGGTGCTAGAGTTGCCTAAAGATGAGTCTTTCAGGGTGTAGATGGGATGGGAACAGAGTCCCAGCCAGCCTGTAGAAGTGAGCCCCTCTATCACAGCTCATGTTCCCACTCCACAAGGAAAACAGCCGTTAGGTCTTAATGGCTCAGCTATAGCCATTGTGGGATGAGGCTGGGATGGGGGAAATTATAGTGGGTATTACACATCAGAGGGAATTTTATAAGACAGAGCAGACCTGAGCCAGGCAGCCCAAGAGCAGTTCGTGAGAGTCAGATTTCTGTGGAGATGAGGAAGAAGAGCAGACTTGATTTAGGAGGTCAGGTTGTAGCAGACATATTCTGCTCAAAGGGTAGATTAGCTATGAAAAACCCTAGTTCATCAACTCTGGGTTCTTCCTATCACAATCCCCATCTATCCTCTTGTCCTCTGCCTCCCCAACCTGTCTCATGCCACCAGCCAGAAATAGAGGTCCCGATGTTGTACCCCATTATCCCAATGCTTTTCACAGTCCATTTCTCTGTGTGCTCCCAAGGCAGTGGTGAGCACCACCCTCATTTTACCAAGAAGGAATGACTTACCCCAGGTCACCCAGCAGCCCCACAGCTGTGCCAGGAACGAAACCCAATCAGATAAAAGTGTCAGAGAGAGAACAGCCAAACTGTGCTCCGGAGCGGTTGGCCAGATGAGGTAACAACCAGGAAAAGACACGATGGAGTTTGGCAGGATGCAGGAGTCACACGCGCTTCCCACTTTGGCAGAAATCAGAAGTTGCTCAGGCTTTTCAGGTCTGCTGGCTGGAGCATTCACCCAGCCCTGCACATGTTCACAGGAGACATTTGTCGAGGGTCTGTCCCCCTCCCTGAGCATCCCATGCCTTCCCCACACACACAGGAGAAGATGTTAAGGAAGTTATGACACAGGCAAAGTGAAGTCACCATTGAACTCATCACTGAAGTGTTAATTATTTTGGAACCCAGGTGTGCCAGAAATTGCCCAGAGAGGTTGCGCAGTCTTGGTCGTTCGAGGTTTTCCAGATCGGACTGGCTAAAGCCCTGAGCAACCTGGTCTGGTCTCCTAGCTGACCTGCTTTGAGCAAGAGGTTGGACTAGACACTTCCTGAGGCCCATTCCAGCCTGAACTATCCCATGACCCTGTAAATTCCAAAGCTCATCCATGCCTTCACCATCCACTGGGTGATACTACCCAGTTCTCTGCAGTAATAACAGCAGATAACCTGCAATAGCATAGATAGACAATACATGACCATCCGGACCTGCTGGCGTGGAGGTACGTGTCCCACACACCTCCTCCCTCCCAAAAAGCAGTAATGCTTGGCTGCTTTTTTGCATGCCTTACCTTATTCACCATGACTTTCCCTCAACACACAGCAAATGTGAGGTAAGTTGGTTTCATATAACATGTAATGAGAGCACACTGCATTCAGGTCATGGCAGCATCTTGCTCAGCCATCGTAACCTGACCATGCAGCTATTGCTCTTCTGCCTCTGCTCTTCACCCTGGGACTTTCCAGAGTTTTGCTAACCCGTCCACGAGGATTTTGTGATGTGAGCATGCTGCTTTCACTTCTGACCTGAGGAGGACCTCGGACCAAACATCTCAGACTCCAGCCATCAGCCGTATCACCTTCCTTTCTTATTTTCCATCATAAACTCCCCCCTGCTCCCCCCCCTCTACTTCCAGGGCTAACTCATCCATTGCCGAAAGTCCTCCATCACTCTCCCTTCCTTCCGTAATCCCTAAGACAGCAAAGCATTTGATCTCTCCTCTTTGGAAAGGCCAAAGGGATAAGCCCTGGGCCTCCTTGGCCCGTATGGTGGAACAGATTTCACGCCAGGTAATCCTATTGTTCCTCGTCCCCCTACCTGACACAGTCTCGTGGTGTTTTGCTGCGAGATCCCAGACGTTATAAGAAGACGGGGGAAGTTCAACTCCGTACTGACGGCTCCAAACACATTAGTATTAAATTCTTATACAATCAAAGCTGCCCGCAAAATAAAGCCAATGATCTACCTGATTTGGATGTTCTTGGCACAGGACAACAGACTGCAATTTTCCAACAGAATTGACTTGTTATAACACAAGGACTTTTTTTTTTTTTTTTTTTTTATGTCAGCTTGTTTGCCCTCCTGCCAGATTTTGTTAGTAATACTGTGGCATCAGGCCAACTTGCAGCTTGTTTGGAGTTCATCTAAAAACCTCTAGTAAAGAAAAGGAGATAGAGGTTCCACATTTCCCTTGAAAGATGGAAAGCTTCAAAAGGCCAGTTGTGGAGGCATCAATCCGACTGTCTGGGGTCCCAATCCTCAAGCAATTACCTCATCCTGCTAATGAGGAGTTTGCTTCAGGCTGTGCTGAATAAAGTTCTCATTCTGACTCTGGATTTTAGAGGAACAGTTGTTCTGTCAAAGTTGGCCAAACAAGTTCTCTTACTGGTGTCCCTGTTTATCCATCCTTTTCAAAGTACAGTTCTCTAACAGGAAGATGAAAACCAATTTAAATGTGCTCTGATTTTCCAGCTCAGGATACACCATCTTTCGGGCAAAACAGCTTCCTACCACAGTCAGTTTTCATTT
This sequence comes from Gavia stellata, assembly GCF_030936135.1. Taxonomy (NCBI): domain Eukaryota; kingdom Metazoa; phylum Chordata; class Aves; order Gaviiformes; family Gaviidae; genus Gavia; species Gavia stellata. The sequence continues at coordinate 1,184,740 of NC_082598.1, read as the reverse complement.
GTCGAATTTTTATTTTCTCCTCTTTTTCTGAGACAGACTTTTTTCATGAGTGTTTCCCAGTGGTGATAACCAAAACAGGTGGTGTTTTTAATGCTCTTTCTTCAACAAGCTGCTCAGCGAACTGGGGACAGAACTTTCAAAAGGCGGATGCCATTTCTCATGGCACAATAATGGTGACAGGAGACAGTTACATTTTCCATGGAAGTTTTCAGAGAAGTTACGTTCACTTTCTCAGTAGATTCTGCTTCTCTTGTTTTTGGCCTCCTTACAAATACTAAAGACACCTGGGAGACATCACTTTCTTCAGACTTTGGCTTGATGTAAGCCCATTACCTTTGGGCTATTAGCAGATGTGAACAAGGTATTCATGTAAAGCCAACTCAGTAAACAATTCTGTTGGTGATGTAGAAGAGTGACCGGACTCCAGATCCCTCCAAATCCCACACTTCTGTCTGCTTTACAAAAGTCAAAGGCAGTGAAGAAATCTGTTTTTCACAACATTAGCATCTTTAACTGAACACAGTCTGTCTGCAGGGTGTTACAGTTGGGTGTGAAACAGTTTTCCTATTCTGTGAATTTTATTTTAAAATCTCAGCAAGCTTCCCATCATAAATTGTGATAAAAAGCTGAAATATTCAAAGAGCTGACACCCAAAAATCAAGTGATGGGGAAAGGAGGACTGTGGTGTTTACTGAAATTTTATGGGTTTAAACTTTTTAAAGAAAGCTTAAAAGCTTTCATTTTTATTTCAAACATTTTGATTTATGTTTACAATTTTATTGCAATTAGTCTTAATTTCAAACAAAAATCCACATAATTTGGCCATTTAAAATATCATATTCATAAAACATGAAATATCAAAACAAAGCAATTTCAATACTTAAAATTTGACATGAATCAAGAAGTTCCTCTTTTCCCTTAAAACACTCAGCTTGAAGGCAGAAGCATTTTCTAGCACTTGGAAACACACCTTAGCATTATCCAGTAATAACACGGAAAAAACCTGAGACTTTGCCACAGGAAAGCTGATGCCATCTCACAGCTGTAAATGCATACAGTTGTTTGGGGTTTTTTCTCCATGTCTCCTCCCAGCATACTTCCAGCCACGCCGGCGTTTAATTCATGTGAAAAATTAGCAGTTCCTTGCCTGGGGTATTTCAGAAAAAAACAATGGTGTAGTGTTTCTGCTTGATCAGTGGCTCTATCGAATTCTGTCACTTGCTGGTTCAACGCAATCTAGGAGATTGTCCTGGGCCGACACTCCTCCTGTAGAGGGTATGACCAAGGGACATGAGCATTAATGCTCAAAAGCTCCATGAGTACTGGATTTCTGCTTCCTTCTCACTGTCCCTGTTGAAGAAACAGCGAGGAAGGACACCGTCTGCTAAGTTAAATCACTCAGGTTTGTTTCAAACCATGGCGTGGCTTTACCATGCGAGCAGTCAAGGACGGGACCGAAAAGTACCTTCCTAGTGCAAAAGTCTTTGCAAAGTCCTCACAGCATGGTCTTAGCGCACTAGCACATAGTTTGTGGGAGCTTGTGGTGGGTTTTCCTTGTTCCATACGTCTTCTTCAGAGGTACTGTTCGAGGACACAGATTCCCAGGTTGGCATTTCCACACAAAACTACTTTGTCTTATTTTTCACCACAGTGTATTAGACTGAAAATACCTTTCATTGCCCACACTGCTCGCAGTTTCTAGTCTCCCCTTTGTCTTTCTCTTTGTGAACATCAACCAAAACCTGAACTCATACTGAATTCATTTCCTCTCAGTACCGAACAATCTGTGCAAAAGAGAGTAAGCTGACCTTCTCCCAATGAATTAGGAGCTCCCCCTCAGCTTGGACCTCAATCCTGTCTGAATACTGCAGTCCTCAACAGCGCTGCAAAAAGAAACACACATGAAAACGAGGACCATGCATATAAGACCTATTGGCTTTAGGGGTTTCAAATCATCCTGGTCCCTGCAAAACCCCACTGACTCCCTCACCTACAATTCAAGCCAGTTAGAGCAGCCAGCAGATTGCTCAAGTCTCTGCTGAGTGTCCAGGACCTGAGATGGCTGCCAGATGATGCAGACAAAAGTCTACATGGCCCATTATCAGGAAATCAGGACAAACCATCAACAACCCCAGTGTTCCTGGAAAGCCTGGTCTACATGAGCATCAGGAGCCACAAAGGGGAGTCGAGAGGGGGAATCATTTATGGAGGGTGGAATGGATGAGACATGGAGTCTGGATACAAGGAGAATTGGCACCTCCCATTCAGCCATGGGAAGGTTTCCTAAACAAAAGTGCTGGAAACCCCAGAATATATAAATTTGAACCGTCCAAAACCAGGAGAATGGTTATGTTTGGATCTAACCTTCATGACTGGGTCTTGGCTTTAAAATAGCTGTCTCTCCCCAGGTTGGATCACACATCTCTCTGAAACAGAACTGCTCAGCCAGAAAGCAGTTACCTCAAGGTAGGAATCAATGGATGAAATCCTAGAGTTAAGAGGAAAGTTACTGCTGGATGATCATACTGGCCCTTTACAAATCTGTTCATTAAAAAAAAAAAAAGAATCCTCTAAGTTTGGAACTTTGAAGAAGTTTGGATTCAAATTCTGATATTTTGGCTGAACTCCAGCTGTAGAAAATACAAAGCAGCTAACCATCCTACAGCATAAGCTGGAAGTCAGAAAGTCCTTTTTCCAGAGTTTAAGAAATGCAAAGATCAAGTTAAGGGTTTTTCATACAATTGGTAAATCTTAGAAATTTTAGAGGTTTAGGTTTGGACAACTGTCAGACCCTGCCTGCTTATCATGGTTGCATTTGCTTCAAACATCCTTGATTGGGAAAATTAGGCAGGAAATATTTTTCAGTGTCCAGCACTTCCTGAGTTGGAGGAACCAGAAATCCCACAAGAACAGTTCTTACTCATGGCATTATTGTTACCTTAAGGCTTGACCCAGACAAAGCTGGTAATCCACAGAATCCAAGCAGAAAAGCAAAAAATGAAAAAAGTGCAGACTTTACCCTAGGGCAAAGTACTCCTGTTCGCTCTGCATAATGTCCCAAAGCCCTGTGATCTGTAGTGTGTATAGCTGCTTCCAACATTGTGGTAGGACTGGAGAAAGGTTATACATTCTAAATGTGAATGTATTCTCTTCTTCTCCTTTGATGCCTACAATGGTAGGCTGTTGACAGCTGCTAGTATCAGACATGGTTTCAGAAAGAGAAATAAATTAGAAATAAATTAGAAATAAACCCAAATTCAGCTACACTTTTTTTTTTCATTTTATTTTTATTTTTTTCCCCAGTGGAAAATAGTTGCAAGAAATCATGGATCAAAAGTTTCACAGAGCAAACGCTTGGCTTGCTACCAGCTTTGGCTGAAATTCATCAAACACAAGGACATGAGTGTTCATCTGCAAAGTGAATGTTCATCTGTGAATTTGCATGTTTAATACACCCATAAATTTCCTATATGCTTGAACTGTATATATGCACAGTGGGAAGATGACAACCTGTATGCAGTGGAGAGATGCTAAGGAATTACGCACTTGAGCACCAGGGAGATGATTACATCTTCCATCGTGTCACAGGCTGTGCTATATACTATTTAGATACTTCTGGACTAAGCTTGGCGATTGCATACGATTTGCACTGAATTCTCTCAGTCAGCTGAATCAATCGCATGTGGTTGAGCACATGGATTACAGAAACATCTATGATGGTTCCCACCTGGTGTCGGAGAGCTGCCAAGGTTTCAGCCCACCAGGTGGTGATCTGGGATGGGCACTCATGCAAGGGGCTGCCCTGGCTTGTGACAGATCTGTTAGTGCTCCTTGCAGGTGACTAGACTCGGTGCCACCACAGCTGATAGCATAGGGAGGGCACACAGGTGAGAAAAAGGCTTTCACTTGGGTCTTCTGCGCCTTGGTCACCTACATCTGCAGAAGGGATTCAGATTTTCTGCAGAAGCGTTAGGAGGATGAACCCATGGTGAACCTCAGGCAGGGTCCCTGAACCTGCTTCTACTCAGAGTAGCAGGGGACAGTCACAGTGACTGTGATCCTGTGATTGTCACAGGGCTGGGATCCTGCGGGCCAGGGACTTTTCCTCTTCTCTCCCCTCCCCTCCCCTCCCCTCCGCTCTCCTCTCCTCTCCTCTCCTCTCCTCTCCTCTCCTCTCCTCTCCTCTCCTCTCCTCTCCTCTCCTCTCCTCTCCTCTCCTCTCCTCTCCTCTCCTCTCCTCTCCATTCTCACCGGGGGCTGCTGGTGGCAAGTGCTCACCCCTACCCACTACAGATCCTGCTCTGGGACTGACTTGTCCTGGGAAATTAGGGCTTTTCTTAGTCAGCGCCCCAGAAAGCTCCCATCGCTGGTGGGGTCTGAGAAGAAAGGCTGTAAAGCCAAGCCTGCTTGCAGCAGTGGGAGCATTGCCATTGCTTTCTTTGGTTCTTACACTTCACACTGCTCTGGTTTGTTTTTCAAGTTATTCTATTTTCTTTATTATGCCCAAACATTTTCTTTTCCCCATAGGGATGGAAGATGCCAGGGGCTGATACCAGGACCACATGCTCACAAAGGAGCTGCTGCCGCCTCCTTCCTCATTTTTCTAAACTCTTGAACTGTTTTGGCCCAAGCAGATTTTTCTGGTTATTTCCAGGAGAAAATTATCTGTGATGTTAACAAGGCACTGATGGAAAAGTCAAGTCAGCTGGAGAGCCTCTCAGCACCCCATCCTCTTCTTCTTCCACTTCTCTTCTGAGTGGGTCTACAAGAGCAGGGAACGCAATCAGTCTGGTCGTGCATAATCCAGAGCCTGTCCCATTTCCTCCCTCTTAAAAAAAAAAACAAACATTGCCCTCCATTAAAAAGATTTCCTGGTTAAGAAGGAGAGAAAGCACTGGCAACTAGGCTGAAAAAAAATACCCCCACCAAAGAAAAAAAAAAAAAAAAAAGCATGAGGAAGATATAAAAATTACAGATGATGAAAGGGTGGCACAGAGCAGATACAGTGAACAAAACATATGGAAATGCCACATTACCCAGGTGACACAACCAGAACCAGGTAAAAAAGGGCTTTCATGAGGGATTTTAAAGTAACCTTCTGTAATGAACCAGCTTAAAAATCCGATTAGTTACTCTCTCACCTGGTGTCACCCTGTCAGGGTGAATCCTTATAGGGTTGGTACTTTTAGGGGAGATATAGGAGGGAGAAAAAAGTGTATTGGAAATTAAACTCACAGAAATTCAACCTGTGGGAGTGATGCTGCAGACAGCATCTACCCTGCAGCTTCTTACCTGAGCCTATCAACATGACACTCCCTCCTCCTGCGTCCGCTATTTAGCAGACAGCAAATAGGAGCCCAGAAACACCAAATCTCAAGCCTTGTCTGACTTCTCTGGCTTTCCTTCTCCTGCTTGTATAAAAGGGCAGCCACTGCCACTCAAGAGCAACCCACCAAGGTCTTGCTCAAGGCAGGTGGGACTGGCCCTGGATGCAGCAGTGGGAAGCCTGTCCCAGGGAAGGGGACTCCTCTAAGGGGACTTGTCAAGATCACAGAGGGGAAGGTCGGGTGAACTAACATTTTCTGAAGCCCCATCCAAACAACTGTCCCCCAACCCTCTTATTTCTTACAGCAAGGAGCCATCAGCCCCCAACATCTGAAAACGCTCTTTCCAACCATCCGTACGGAGTGTTGGAGTTGCCTGACTTGATTACGTGCAGCAGCTCCCTGAGGAGCAGCTCTCCCCCGCAGGAGCTCATTCACAGAAAACATTCTGCGGGGAATTTCTCCTGGGTGAGAAGGGGAGAGGGTGGGATGAGGCTAGCCCTGGACGGGTGAGGGCAGTTCTTGGGATAAGGGTTCAGAGAAGGGTGCGTCGGCGGGAGGAGCTCCGAGTCTGGGAATGCAAAATTCCCCTCTTCCAGTGGGGTTTCTTTGAAACCCTTTGAGCGCATGCTTCTTCCTTGAACGCCTGTGCCAAGAAAACCCGTTGGCTGCAACATCAGAGGGAACCTAATGCAGAAAAGATTGTGAGCCCAAGGGGACAGAGTTTCTTTCAAAAGCCCACCCCAGGCATGTACCCACCGACGCCTGCACACAAGTCTCACACACACACACACACATGGCTGCCCGTGTGCACACATAGCTCAGCCATGCATAGCTGGGAGCTGCCCAGGGAGGAGAAAACACTTCAGGGCTGTCCGAGCCATGGAGAAAATGAAGCTTTCCTAATGCCAAAGGCAAAGCTGACTGCTTGGATCAGGCTGCAGCAGGCTGTGGATTTCCCTCCAAGCTCAAGCCGTGATTGAGATGTGCTGACCAAGACTAACCCAGGAATGTTCCTATACAGTTTAGGATGACGTATGTAAGCCTACCCAGTCACATAAGCAGTGTGCACATACTCAGGGGTTCCCACACAGCCGTTCGCTGGCACACTGGCACGGTCTGTACCTTACAGCATCTCTCTGACCACTGGAGATACCACAGGGGCCAGCCCAGCAACCCTGGTGCCTGTGGGATGGGAGCAGTGACCCAGGACAGTGTGGAAAAGACAGCTGTTATTAGTGGGGCATCCCCGGAATGAGATGTGGGACGCGGTCCCCAGCCACTTGTGGTCAGACAGGCATGGCAGGGCATTTTGCACAGGCAGGGAGATAATAGCAGTGTCACTAGCCTAACTCCTCTCTAAACAGGGAATGCTTTTGACCAAACACAGCCTCTGGAGCTTGGAGCAGATGCCTTCCTCGATGGAAACGTCTGTGAAAATGCCACTGGTGCAAAATGGCAGCTGTGCCCCTGACAGGTCAACACCCGCGCGGCAAAGCCATGGACCTTGCTGCAAAGCAAGGAACCTGCCCTGGGCCATCTGCAGAGACCCATGCGCTGCTTTCCTGAGAATTGCAAAGGCTGTACCTTCCCAAGGTAGAGTTAGTCCCTGAAAAGCAGAAGATGGTCTTGCTAAGTTTAAGATAGCAGGCTTTCTTATCTATAGGAAAACACCTCTGGTCCAGGTCTGCTTGGTCCTGAGCCCCTTCTTCCCGCTGGGACATGTTTGCCCTCCCGTGGTCTCCTTGTGCCTGTCCGGGTGAGGCCTCTTGCCATCCCTGCTCAGGGACGCAGCTATCAGAAACTCCCTGATGTTTGCGCAGCTCCAAGCACCTGGACCCCGGCCCTGGTACCTTCCCGGTCCAGGGAATGCAGTCAGGAGGGGAGAAAGAGAAAGAAAAGGAGAGAACGCAGAAGAAAGTAAACCAGCCCAAGCTCAGACGCTTCAGAGAGGCCTGGGAAAGCCGCCTGGCTTCCCCCAGAACAAAGGCTGTGCCGCTCACATCTCTGAGGAGAGCGCAGGGAGGAGTCGGGTTGTTTTCTCTGCAGAGCCATGCTAATCCCTGCCGCCTCAGCCCGAGGAGCTGGGCTGCAGGCAGGCTGCTCGAGGAGGGTTTTCCCTCTAGCGGAAGACCACAGGAAGGGATTCCCATCCCAGCAGGAGACAACTGAGAGCCCTCCAGCCCTGAGCTTGGCCGTGTGTTGATGTGATGCTGGGAAAGCCTGTCCCTTGCAAGTGCAGCCTCGAGGACCAAAACCTTCCCCGGCACATGGAAGGCAGCAGACCTCTGTCTGAAGAAGTGACCTCAGGCACTAGGTGAGCTTCTGCTTCGTGCTACAGCCACAGGGCAAAGCTGCCTCCGTCATCAGCACCTGCAGAGGTAAAACCTTTTATCGGTGTCCCCTTGCCCCTGCTAAGTCAGTCAGCAAAGCAGCCACGCAATGCAACAGGAAGGTTTGCAGCCTGGATGCGTGTGCCAAAGGAATTTGGTGAAGCCACATCATGTTCGGTCTGTTGACTTGGATCGGCAGCTGGGGCCAAATTACTGGAAGTAAGTCAGGGCTTTGCTGGTAAAAGGCCATGTACTAAAAGGATCAGCAGCCTGTAGCATGTTCCCTGAGCTGTCAAGGTTGGGGAGCCAGGGTTTCATCCCTGGTCTTTAAAAGCAGGAAAAATTTACCAAGTTTTATTTTGTGGAAAATGCGTCCAAGTAGAAACTTGCAGTAATTGTTTAAAAAAAAAACAAACAGAAAATGAAAAAAAAAAAGAAAAAGAAAAAAAAGAAGAAAAATAAAAGAAGAATAGAACAGAAAATAATCATAAAAGATCATTAAAACAAACAAATAAACAACAACCTGTTCTTGGGATGACAAACCTGACCTCTACCAAGTAACACTCCCCAATTTTTCCAAGAATGTGTTTTTCATAGAAGCATAAAATAATTTCCATTGAAAGAGATTTCCAGAGGTCCTCTGGACCTCTATTCTCGCCCCATCTGAAGGCAGGATCCGTAATCGGGCTTGACATATTGGTCATCACGCACTATTAGTCACCCCGCTTACGGGTGCGGGACGAGGTCCCGTTACGGCCAGCGCTCACCCGGCCCTTGTGCCGCCTCTCACGGAGTCGTCAGGAAAAGTCCTGAAGGCAGCCTGAATTTCTGGATAGTGATCATGAGACTGAGTCAGAGCTCCTCTGGGCTGAGCGGTCGTAGAGGCAGGGCCCATCTGGTTGTGATTTTGGAAACGGTGGAGATCGAAACGATCTCTCGTGGGGAAAGGCTGGGAGGCTTCTGACAGGCGATGGGGTGGCGATGCCATGGTCTGAGAAGCAGATTGCCATCGGTGGTGGGAACCGCAGAGACATAGAAAAGCTCCCCCTTCCTGCCTACCTCCATTCCCTCCTTAAATGGGTGAGCAATTGCCATAGCCAGCTCTGAAATGACTTGGACTTGATGAATTACAGGTCTTCTCCAACCTTAGTGATTCTGTGATGACCATGATGCCAGCAGAAACATTGGTCTTGAGGTGTCACGCTCAGGTCTTTGTTACCTGATAGCTTTTCTCCCTTGACGGACAAAGCCCCAGTGCTGGAGCCACCTTAGGGAGACCAGCATTCCCAGCAGCCAGCAGTTAGCATCTCCTAGAGATAGAAATCCTGATCTGGTAAATGCTGCCATCCTTGGGTTACACAAGCATATTCTTTTTGGCTGGTGCCGTGCCTCAGAGCGTGAGTTTCAGGAGAGAGGTTGAAGCCCAAGTACTGGTAAAAAAGGAAATTGTAGCCAAAGGAAGAAGAACAGGGATGAATCAGATGTGGGGGATGCAACATCCGATTCCCACATCTGATGGTGGGATAAGGGGGGAGAGAGGCTCTACAGATTCATATGACCTGCAAAAGGGTTTGCAGCTTGGTGAGGCCGTTGCTGGCAACCAGCCTTGGAGACTCACCATCTCTCATATCCTCGACTGGAGTACGGTGACGGAAATGCTATCATCCCCCAAACACCACTCAGTTTTGAACTTTCCCAGGGAGGCATTTTCATGCACCAGCTGCTGACCGATGGACACTTGATTCACTGACCCAGGGGTTATGAATAAACAGGGAGAGAGAGGTGATGAATGTAACTTAGGATGATACAGGGTGGCCGGGCCCGGGGTCAGAAGGACACAGGACCTCTTTGACAACAAAATATGGGATTGACATGCAGAAGCTCATTTCCTTCTACAGCCTTAGAGACCTAATTATGCAAGATTTAAGTGACATATCTTCTTTTTTTTTTACTGCTTCTTTCCTTTTTTTTTCCCCCTCTTTTTTTTTAATGTTTTATCCCTGCAGTTCATTCAAAGCAGATGCTTTGACCCAGTTAAGCTCCAGGCAAAGTCTACTTGGGATGCTCTGGATGAGTTACCATCCCAATGATCCAAGAGTGCTTGAGTCGGCATGCTGGCAACGTGCTAGTTCGGAGCAGGCTGAGCTGTGTCGTATGGAGAACATTTCCTCCCGGAGATGCCCACTGCCAGCCAGACCAGACTGACTTGGACCAGCTTCACTCTTCCCCAGTGCTTGCCAAAAAGCTGGGACAAATCATGTTTCAGGGGATCTCTCCAAAGGGCTTCCCCTGGCTGCCCAGCCTGCAACGTGACTCTGGTTTCTACCTCCTATGTCCTTGCTTCAGCAAGAAGGAAAAGCACTGGTGCTGGTGAGACCTCCAGCGAGGGCTATGCCACCATGACCCAGGGCTCTACAAACCTCCCTGTGTGCTGGTTGCTCCTTCACCAAATGCACAGAGCAGCCAGAGCATCTCCAGTGATATTTTTCTTATACGGCCTTATTAAGCTGCAAAAGGACCTGCACCATTAGGATTTACATTAGGGAGGCTTTTCACAGCAGTGTGAGCTCTTTACAGCCACTGTGATTTCTCTCTCCACCATCAGAAGGAAAGAGAGAGGCTGAGATTTCAGGACAGTCTGCCTGAATCCTCTCCCTTACCGGGGCTGTGAGCATTGTTTCCTATGTCTGCACAAAATGCCAAAACTAGTTCCATCTATCTATCTATTCTGCTGTCACCTTCCCTGCACAAAAAGTAATGTCATTTAATTGCTATACCCCACACTGTCCAGCCTCTTCTGCCACTCACTCAGTCTCTCTATACTTATGTATGTATGTATTTAAGCATATAAAGAGCAGTGGTTACGTTTGACCCGTCGATCAAGGGTTCTCAGAGAGAGGCTGATCAGTTTGACCTGTTACTATTAAATACCTTCATTAAGGGTCGAGATGAAAGGGGAAGAAATCCCAGCAATGAAATTCAAAAGTGGGACAAGGATGTGGATAGGAAAAAAAATAAAGAAAGTGTTCTGGAGAGATCGGTAGCATGGTCAGGAAATGAATACACAAAAATCTTCCACTTGGAAAATGAAAGTTAAGACTGCTGGAGAAAGATGATCTGAAACAGCTATTCAGCTCAGAAAAGTAACCTGGCAGGCACGAATTTTGAAACTAATGGAGCAGGGTCAGCTAGGAGCAAGTGGGGCAGGCAGAGTGCCTTGTCACCCCCCTGAAATCCTGTTTCTCAAGGGGGGGGGGTGTGCTGTTCTGAGGGGGGGGGTGACAGTTAGGACAGGCAGAAAACATTTCCTTGAAGTTGTTTTTCATTGGAAAATTGGATTTCTAACACATGAAAATATTTAGCAAAACAATATTTGCTTTCCCTGACAACCTGGCTGTATTTTTGCTTTTTTTTTTTTTTTTTATAGATGTATAGATTAAAAGGTGAGAAGTGTCTCTTCTAACCTTTTAATGTTATTTGTTGATTCTAACTGGGGTTGAATAATTTAATCTGTTTACTCTGTATTGTGCTTCACTATTTGGGTTTGGATGAAGCCTATTGCAGGCAGGTATCCTACAGATTCTCAGGTAGGGAGAAACCTCTGGGGTTTGGGGTTAATTGTTTTCATGTCATATTTTACGGTGAGTTGAAATACTCTGCAGATACTTTTGGTGTACTCTTCTACAGAAGGGTAGAAGAGCCGTAAGAAGGAATTTAATAGCCTATGTTTCCTGACTTGTATTAATCATTAACAGAGATATTGGTCACTGCCAAAGACCAGAGACACCAAGATCGCTAGGCCATGAAAGTGTCTCCTTGGAGATGCTTATTTTAACAATGCGGTAAAAGATTCAGAGAGTAATTCAATCCCACCCGTCTCTAATCTTTCCTCTTTCCTTCCCCCCATCGTAATACCAGCTTAGATGAGCTAAGCCTGTCACTCTTCCCATGACACAGCTAATACCACACTCCCTTTGCCGCAGCCACCTCAGAAAAACAACGTTTAAGCCTCCTCTGTACCTATCTATTGTTGTGGTTGAGCAGCGTGTCTCCAGTGGGACCAGCCGGCTTCATACAGTGCCATCGAAAAATCAACACTTCATCACGGGAGCGAAACGTTTTACTGCTGCAGATAAAGGGTCAGGAGATACAAACTGAGAAAAAGAGAGGTGGAAAGAAGGGAAGGAGGGAGGGAGCGAGGAAGGGAGGAAAAAAAGAAGGAAAATATATCAGTTATTCAAATGCCACCTTCATAACTCAGGAATCGCCCTCGATCTATCTGTCATTTGAAGGCACAATACCAGTTTCTGCTCTGGCTCTTCCTGACTTTACCCCATTTCAGATGGATCCGTTACGATCCATTACAAAGGGATAATTTTTTATTCATTTCATCATATTCATTCAGCACCATAGCTGTGGAGCTAGCTACGCACACTGCAAGCAAATATCACCCACCCGGCAGCACAGGGCGACAGGCTGCAGTGCCAGTTCACCGGACAGGCTACTATGGAGGGCAGAGGATGATTGCTATCAGGAATAAAAATCAGGACCCAAAGACCTGAGCTGTGGCAATGCACAGGAAGGTGCAGGTGATGCAGGGATGGAGCCCCTTGTGCAGCAGCCGTGTGCGGCAGGCAGCCGGGGCACACCGCTTTTGGGGGTGCGAGGGGCTCTCCTCTGAGCAGAGGGTCATCCTCGACACTTCATTTTTACCTGGCCAGAGATGGAGGAGCTGGCACCCCCCGCTGCAAAATTGTCCTGGCCTCTGTCACAGCTGAGACAGATACCCAAAAGTGATAATCCTAGCAGAAAGGGGGACCGTCCCCCTACTCACTCCCTGTTCTGCAAGTCGCAACGAGTTTTTTAAGAGGGGCTAGAGGTGCAGAGCACTGGCATTCAACCTCTTTCTTTGGGACTGAATTTGTGTGTTCTGGAGGGGGGCAGGGGGGTTCTTAACCGAAAAGATAAACAACCAAACAGCCCAGCCATTCATAGGAAATGCTGAAAAAAGGGCAACTGTTGACCTGTGTGCTGTTGAAATAATTGACTTTTTTGTTCAAACAGCCTCATCTCAGTCTCCTTTCAATTCTTCAAGTCCCAAACCATCTGTTCTCTGAAACCTTAAGGTTAATAAGCGTTAAGAGCTCCTCCCCTAAGATTAATAAGAATGAAGAGCTCTCCTTTTCAGGGCTTTTCTCCACCTACAGCACGGTCCACTGAAGAAAGCCAACGTGTGCAAATCCATCTTCTCTACACACGTCTCCAAACCCACCGCTCCAAATCCATGCATGCAGAAGGAAAGTAAATAAAATAACATCTCCGTCAGCTGCCAAAAAATTCCGCAGTTTCTGAGCTGTTGCAACTGTATTCGTCAGTGAAAAAAAATTTCCTGGAAACCTCACTCAGATGGTGATGGCGGGAGTGGGGGGGCTGGGAGGCGAGGGGCGGAGAGAGTGCGGTCAAGGCCAGGGCAGAAGTTCATGCAGTTGGTGGTTTGCGAAAATGTGTTTTGTTTGCTCTGGATTAGGCTGTGGATTCTTAAAAGAAAACATGTTTTAGTAAGCTAATTTCAAATCAGGAGGGGAAGGAGCAGGGTCAGGGGGAGAACAAATTAGCATCTGGATGTCAGCAGAGTGAAAGGAGGATTCAGTCCTGGAGGAAAGCGGGTTACTGGGGCTGAGGGCAGCCAAATCACCTTGGTTATACTCCCCCTTAAAAAAAAAAATAAAAAATTGCAGCCCCAAACAAGCACACACAGCAGCAGCATCACACCAATGCACGCGCAGCCCAAGAAGCAGCCCCTCTCCAGGCAGCCGCTCCCGGGGCGGCCGGTGGCTCGCTGGACGGCAGGGAGGATTCTGCCAGGCTGTCACTGGGACGGCGATCAGTTCACACTCGGGCTGTGCACAGGCACTCCTTGCGATACACGAGCAGCTTCTGCATCTGGCGTTTTGGAGACTGCCTCCTGGGAGGCCATTTCCAGGATCAGATCAGAGCCTGATGAAGGCAGGGTGGAATTGTCCTATAAATCCCTTCTCAGTACAATCACGCCTGTTGCTGTGGGTGAGGGGGGGGGGAATAACCTCCTCCTATTAAATGCATGAAAATACACGTTTGGCCCCAAACAACCTTTGTGGCTTCATCCCCCCCTCTGCTTTCTGGCTAGCCCCTGGCTAGCAGTGAGTGGCAGATGTCTGCAGCTTCAGACACGTGCACAAAGCCATCGCCTCTGCTCGGGGAAGAAGAACGGTGAAGCGGGGATAGATGCAAGCAAATACAGCTGCTGTGACCAAGAATTTCCACGCAGGCCTGAATATCTCACCCGCAGATGAAAGCAGAAAGATCAGCCTGATGACATGGAGCAGAGGAACCACCTTGAGTTTATCAGAGTCCGGGCATCATAGCCGGAGACTGAACTTGTCCTGGGAGGACTCTTCCCCCTCCGTTGGTGCTTTTCCAGAGCCCTCCCTCATCCTGTGCTGAAAGGCAGGTAATACTGAGGTTGGACGTGTGACTGGGCTGTTCCCCAGTATCACCGTCCAGCTCTGGTTGATGCACGCCATGCTCAGGCCCCTCTCAGCGGCACAGAACAGGCAGATCTGGGCAGAGGACATTGCACATGATTTGTACAACGGTAGAGCATCTCCCTGAGATCTGAACTCCTCTGTATGTGATTCTGAAGAAGTCATGAACGTCTGGCCTATTTTATTAATCTTTGTACTTGTTATTCTTTTTTTTACCTATTTTATTAATCTCTCTAGATGTTACTGTTTTTTTTATACTACTACAAGAAATACTCTGACTTCTGCAAATGGGTATATTCATCTTGTGACAAAAGGAGAAACATGAAGGAAAAGGAGTATTTTGGTTTGTTGCTTCTTGGTTTGGCTGTAAAGATCAGTGAGTGAGACTTCTGTGACAGCAAGAAGAGTCTAAGTTTAGCATTCAGACCTGTCCTGTTTTCTCAGCTATAAATTTACACTTTTGTTACGATCACTGAGAAACAGGAAAATTGCTCGAGTGCTTCAGGTCAGAAGTGGAGCCTTTTGCCCCATCTCTGAGAGCGGGCACCACTAGATGTGCAGAGGAAATGTAAGAAGCTCACTTTTATGGAATAATCTCTCTGTAAGGAAAATAATTTTGTGCTACTCCTTTAGAGATCAGCCTTCAGCAGTAAGTTGTATATTGCATCCCAAAGGCGACACTACTTTTGAAACCTTAACTCTGCATAGTTTTGGAAATACCTGTCCAAGTGCTCCACAGCATAGTCACATCACGGTGAAAGCAGAGACTGTCACTAGACACAGACCATGGCTTTTTACCCTTTTTTTGCACACGTAAACATTTGTCATCTTCTTTTTCATCTCCTCTGGCCTTGCCTTCTCCACTGACACCTTCCCAGTGCCCCATTCCCATTCTGCTCCCCTTCATCCAGTTCTCCAGCCTTCTCTCAACGCTCTCATCTCTTTTGTCCCTTTCCTGTCAGTGCAAACATGCAGGTTTCTCCTAAACCTGAAGTCTAACCTGTCTCTCCCCATCTCTTCTCCTACACATCTTTTGCAATCCAACATCCATCTACTGCCCTTCACTGAAACCGCTCCCATTACATTCTTTATCGATCTCCTCCCAGCCAAGCTTTGAGCCCACGTTGGATGCATGAATGGTGTGGACCTGCCTGCCCCATTCATGTGGTCTCTGGGCATACTCTTCTCTTTGAGATCTTGTTCCTCTTGATTTCTATCACTCTTCTCCCTCTTGGTTCTCCTCCCACCTTTCTAGCCACCTACTTGGTGTCCTTCGCAGGATTCTCCTGCTCTCCCCACTCACTGCCTGTGGGACTCTTACAGGGCTTTGCACATGGTTACTTTTTCCTCTCTCCTTCTCTCTGGGGACCTCATCCACAAACACTCCATCTGTACTGATGACTCACAAATCCACCTCTGTCTTCCAATATGTCTCTCTTTCTGTCCGGACTGAAATCTTGACCTGTCCTTCTGGCTTTTCCTCGTAGATGTCTTGCCAGCAGCTCAAGTCTAGTCTAGACTGGGCTTTTTTTTATAGTTAATGGGGAAACAAAAAGGAACTTTGAGGCATGATTCACCTCATTCTCATGTAGATACCTAAAATAAGTTGAATTAATTGCAGCCTGTGAGTTCCTGTTTCTGCCATGGAAATCTAGATGACAGGTAGGGAAATCCACACTGTTGACACCTATGTTTGGATGAGATGAATTCCAGCTGGTGTGATCCAGGTTACAAATCAAGCCCTGCGAGGTTGCTCAGATGAATGTGTGACTTTGGGCTTTACGTTGAGGGGGTGGTGGAACACTGAAGCCGAAAAGTTTAGCAGCATGCATGGCCACCAAAGGCCCTCATGGGGCAGCTACTCCAAGGCCAAATGGGAAGAGACGGAGAACAAAGACTCCACATTCCTCAGGAAGGGATGATTTACTTGTGTGCTGATATTCACTAGTATTAAGAAGTCTCAGGATTTAAGATACATCTAGTGTTGGTTGCAGGGAGGATAACACAGGTTTTGCAGCCTGTTTTACTCCCAGGACTATCCTGTCCTCCCTACAGGGCCAAAAGTGCCGCTCACGGATTGCATATGGTAAAAGTATCCATGAAAAGTGGCAGCGGTGAGGCTGGCAGCCTTATGCAGCATGCCACCTGAGTGCTAGCACTTGTCACTGCTGGGGAGATTTTCAGACAATGACACCTGCAGGATCTGTGATTTGCCTTTGGGTAGCACGAACGAGACATTTCTTGGTTTTCCGTTGTGACTTTGTTGGTTGTCCATTACAATCCCAGTTTGACCTGTGTTTGGATAGATTGAAGTCATTTTATTCACCTTATAAGCTGACCTGGGTAGAAGAATGATTTCCAGGTAAAGGTGACTCATGCAAAGCTTTCTGTTCCCCTCAGAAGCAGCAGTATCCTGTGTGGGAAAGCCCAGCTAACATTTAAGTAGCCTGCCAGGGCGGGACAAGATGAGGAGTCATCTAGACAAAGGATTCAATGCATATTCCCCTGGCAAGCAAAGACAGAGGTGACCTGCGCCACTTTCATGCTGTATCATCCACACCTGCATCTGCCCTCCCTCTGGCTCCCTCTTCTCTGTCCAGCCCATCTTTCCTCCTCCTTTTCCAAGGTCTTTCTTGGCCAGCGTCCATGTAGCTCGTGGTGAAACTTCTCACAAACCTCTCAAACCTTTAGCACATGCTGCTCCCCACTTCCAGAAAGATTCCTCCTCAGCATCCTGGTTTAAGTCAGTCCCCTCCAAAGCTCTTTTGGTGCAGACCCTTGGCAATAACAAAGCTACTGGGCTGCT
This sequence comes from Gavia stellata, assembly GCF_030936135.1. Classification (NCBI taxonomy): domain Eukaryota; kingdom Metazoa; phylum Chordata; class Aves; order Gaviiformes; family Gaviidae; genus Gavia; species Gavia stellata. Next base: position 1,167,753 of record NC_082598.1, on the reverse strand, counting down.
AGGAAAACATTTGTCATGCTGGCTAAGAGTGGGCTTTGTTTCCTTGAACTTCCAGCTTGTGATCATAAGTAACATGCATGTCATTGATCATAAGTGCTGTGGGGAAAGGATAATCTCTGCCTCTGCTTGCACACCACCAAGACCAGGGCTGTCAGGCAGCAGAGGAGAAAGAAGAGGAGGAGGAAAATGCCAGGGTGACTGGACCAGTGTACAAGTAGCCCTTTCTGCAGTGATGATGCAGTGGTAAAACCTGCAGAGAAGACAGCAGTGGAATTCTTGGTCCCTCAGGCTGGTTGTCCCTTCACCTGGGTTTTCCAGTCTTGGCTGTGGCTCATCAGGGGCTCTTTCAGCCTGTTCCATCCAGCCCCTTTGTCCTGGAGGGCTGGCGCCTCCTTGGGCTCTGCAGGGTGAAGTGCTTCAGAGTAGAAGTAGAAAAAAAAATCAGTTTGGGCTGAATGTGGGGTGAGAGTTACAGCCCATTCACATTTAGATCCCTTTCAGTCCCTCACATGACCACATTTCTTTGGTTTCTCCCCATATCCCACCTTTGCCTCCAAGTCTGTAACAAGTTAAACACACACAAACCAGGTCAGAGCTCAGTGAAGCTCTTGGAGGTACAGAATAAGAAAAAGCCTCCGTTCAGTAAAGTTTACAAACCAAGGAACAAATCCTGCCAGTGCAGGCATGGCAGCATCTACACTTTGCGTCTGTTATTCTTGGGCTGAAACCTTCTCAACCAGGGACCTGTTACACCTTCTGCTCTGCACTTCTATTGCAGGAGAGATGTTAACACCACTGGAGAGAATAAAGGGGTTGGGACCTTAACTAGTCCGATGAAAAAGATAAAACTAAAATGCATATCATTGAAAGATGAGTGTAGGTCTTGTATTTCCCTGGGGCCATAAAAATGGATTTTACGTGGCCCATTCCTGTGAGGGTGACTGCTGGGATTCCTCCCACCTTACTTAAGGAATAGGATTCAGTTCCCAGTCATAGACCCCTACGTTAAGGTGTGCATAATGCAGATATCTATACGTGCATTGAGCCTCTGTGCTCCCAGACAGCTGCCAGAGACCCAGCCAGTGTAATCTGCAGAGCTACAAAACACACTAAGTGGAAACCTCTGTTTGTTTTCTGTTGGATTTCAGAAAGACAAGTGGTTGCATGACTTTTCTCAGGGACACAGGATCTTCTGGTGTCCTCCTCTCAAGTTCTGTCCCAAGGAAATTACCTCCTCTGAATATATATCTGTGGTGTACCTGCACAGAGCAGGAGGAAGACCATGATTTTTCTTTGTCAGTGTATGAAGGACAGGTCTGGGGGAGAGACATCAGGGACAGCTGTAGTGCTCACACCTTTGTGAAAGGACAGGTTGCGCTGTCTGCTGTGTCTTGGTGGCCTTTCCAGCTCAGGTTGCCCTGGTTTCAGAGCTAGACCTGAAGTCTAAAATGAGAACTTAATGAAGAATAGGGTTTTGACATTCTCCGGGTAAAATGGGGCTTCCAGTCTAAAACTGAATACCTCTGAGAGTGAGGCAAGGAGTGCATGGTGCTGGAAATAAAGTAAGTTGTTAAACTAGCCATGAACGTGGTGACTCTAGTTCTGGATCATTACCCTGCCGGCTGGCAGCAGCGAGGTCTTCGGCTTCTGAAGGAATTTCCACCCTGAGACTGGTGAGAACAGAGTGGCAGTAGCCAAGTCTCTATGCATGAGAGCATGAATTAGGACCTGCTAACTGCCATGGCCATCGTCATGATGGGAAGGAAATTCCAGCAGCCACCAAGCCCGTTTTATGGGGATGCTGAGGAGGTGTTGGGGGAGGCAAGGGAGGGAGGCGGTGGAGTTAGAAGCAATCGTGATAAGATGCTGAAAGGGGAAGAAATGGAGTAAGGAGATGGAGGTTCCACCAGACTTTACTTTTTTTCCCCACTGGAGGACAAAAAAGGTGGTGGTGGGAGGGGATTTAGAGGAAAAATAAACAAAACCTGGCCTGCATTCAGCTCTTCTGAAGGGTGCTAACAGCAAGGAGCTGAATCTGCCACAGATGCATTTAAGTCCTTCCAGCACCATGAATTCTTTTTCCAGAAGTTTCCCAGAGTAAGTAGAACTAGTCCAAGACCCAGAGAGCTTTGACATTTAGCTATAAATCTACATGTCAGCAGCCTGGGAGTGAAAAGGGGAAAAAAAGAAGGGGAAAAAAAAAGGAAAAACAAACCATGTAATGAAAGAGGGATGAGCTCAGTGCCTGCAGGAGCGAGGCTTGGAGCTGGGGCACGACGTCGTGAGGGGTGGCCGGAGGGAAGGAGGGACAGACGGGGCTGGGATAGATGGCAGTAGTGCAGCGTGGCCGATGGACGGATGGGACCGTGCTCCTCCGGCGGGAGAGCCAGCGGGATGATCAATAGGCGTCGAACACTAATGGTACCGTCTGGAAGGAACAGGATGGTTAGTGTAATCCGAGTCCCGTTGGGGAGCAGCCCGTAGGTCACCCCGAGCTGGCCACCCGCCACGGGTATTTTATACGCCTGAACGTGTCTTCCGCGAGTGAACTTTCAGAACTTCAGGTTTTGGTAGAGTTTTTCTTTCTCTTCCTTTTTTCCTTTTTTTTTTTTTTTTTTAATATAACAGAATCTCTGTCTGTGCTCAGGGGGAATAATGGATGAGGGCTCGAGCAGCTGCTATGGATACTGTTTAGATTCAGGGGGTGTTTTCTTGAGGGGATGATTGATGGCTCCTTTCAAGACAACCAGGAACATAAGCCTCCCTTCCCCCTGATCCAGAGATGGGCTGCACACATCCAGTGGCTGCTTCAACAGGCGGGATCGAGGTTAAATCCACCCAGATGCAGGCTGTGAAGGCAGATAACCAGTCTAAGAATCCTGCAACCCTCAGTTGCACTGTCCCTCGGAGATTAAGGCCTTTCAAGTTGAAGCAGCCAATATGGTTTCGATCAGTCCTGACAGATTTTACAGGAACTGCTTTTGTCTTGCTTTCAGCCCTCAGATGCTTGTGTTAAGCTTCTTCCAGCTAAGCGAGGTCAGGCTGGGTTTCCAGGGAAGGGGTTCAAGGAACAGATAGGGGAAGAGGGGATCTGCGTTGCATGCCAACAGGAGCACTCTTATCTAGTGTAGTGTTGCAGCAGGGTTGGCCAAAAGAGACATCTGATCTGAGGTCCTCAGGCTACAGGTCACTGGGTTTCCAAAGTGCTTTTCCCTAGAGCTAAGTTATTTGTCCCACTGCCCCTCCTGAAAGCCTCTGGTACGGATTTGGGGAGGTTGTAGTTATATTCAAGTTGATACTGTGGAGTTTTGCGAAGAGCTGTTAAAGCAGCCACTGCTCTCCATCCCAGGACTTCTTCTCCATGGAGGGGGAAACAGCTCTGGTTCCCCCAGTCAAAGAGTGCTTTGGGTGGTCAGGGTGAACTGCAGCCCAAATGGCCTTCTTGGCAAATGCCTTCCCGTGAACCTTCCTTGCCTCCTCGGTGTATTTAGGCTGCAAGACAAATGAAAGGTCCAGTGTGACAAGACATGAAAAACACTTTCTTTTGGTGGCTCACGTGTGTCTCTGAGGCATTAACATTGTTTCATGGAAAATATCAATGTGAATAAACCACGTCCCCCTTTCTTGCCACATGGGTTTAATTCCCAGCTTAGAACCTTAAAAGAGAACCCTGCAACTCGGAAGAAGCGTGCTGTGCCTCTGATTTTTTCCATGATGTCTCATGACACAGACAATGGGACAGACTGCATCTTAGCAAGGCTGTGGATGACACCAAACTGGGGGGGCACTTGTTTTTAGCTGGGACTTGGAACAGACACCACCAGAGGTCCCTTCCAATCTCATTTATTCTGTGATTTTATGATGACCCCTTTAAATGTAAAAATACAGCTCATCCCTGGACCACCAGGTTGCAGGTGAGAGCTGAGGATAAACCATGACCAGTCCATTGAACCCAGCTATGAAATGATGGGAGAGGAGAAGCCACCTATGGCTGGAAATTTTGCCACTCTGTGCAAGGAATAAAATTTAAGTCTCTCTCTATTCCAGCGCTCCTCTAAATAATTTCTCATGCTTTCTCTCACTCCACATCCCCCTCCTGAAACCCCTTTTAGCCTAAGAAAGCCTCTTACCCTAAGAAAGTCTTGCTTTTCATTTAACAACAAAGAGGTGTAGGTTTTGGCATGGGGAACAGCATAAAGCCTGAAAATAGAGGGATGAATTTCAAACCATCACTTTATAGATGGCTTCTGCCATGCGTGCTTCCATGGGCATTTACAGACCCTCCAGAAAAATACTAGTTCACTTGATATTTCAAATCTATAGAATTAATTCACAATCCAGAGCTATATGAAACTACTGGAAGGCTGGAAACAACTTCAAATAGCCATCATCTGATTCTTTTGTTTCAGCCATGCCGAAGCTTACCTAAAGCATCTTTGGAAGAAGGTGAGAAGAGAGCAAATCTGCAGTATAATGACGGGACACAGGCCACGTCTAGCCAGCAGGTCTGCAGTGAATGTGCCAATGCATCCAAAACGATGCTCTGGTGCAATCAGACAGAGCAGCAGATCATCGGCACTGAGCGTAGATCCAGAAGACTTCGCCGGTCCCTGACACCTGGACCAGCACCCATTCACATCCAACGGGGAATTCCCAGCCCCATTTATACACATACACAGTGCCCCAGGTCAAAATAGCACAGGTGAACTGGAGTCTATCAGGGTGAATAAATACACTCAGCTTTCAGCCTGGAACAGGAGATTCTTCATGCCATGGAGTTTGCATCTGTGTTTCTCTTGGGCTTGTTCTCTAGCCCAGACCTGGTTCAAGGCAAGTTGAAGTTCAGATGCTGCAGGGAAGGAAGATAGTTTTTACATTTTTAACATGGTAACAATTCTTCTTTTTGCAAACTCAGAGACAGCAGCGGCCTTCACATATCAGAGAGCGTTTACTTAGTAGCAGGAAGCCTGAAATTTGATGCTGTCTCCACAAAAATCCTCAAGTACATTTAACAATAGCCCTTGTTTATAGGCATCAAGCCGTTTGTTTTCCCCCCTTTTCCTACAGTGATGCAACAGCCACTGCTGAAGAATTTTCTTTCTGAGCCAAAGGCTGCTTTTCGGTGTGTTTCAGTCCACAGAGTTTTTGGGTTTATTTCCAGATTTACGGGGAGCAGATTCTGGTTTCATCAGCTAAATTTCTTCTACACTGTTGGAGGGAGGCTGGCCTCTCCACGAGGTGATTCGTCCTTTCTGGAGCTGGTATTCAAAGGGGTGCATAAATGTAACTCAAGAACAAAGTTGGGAAGCGAGAACATGGGTTTTCAGCCATGTTCCCTGCTACAGATTTCCTGTATGGCCCTTGGCTCTTCACTTAGTCTTATTGAAAGTATCTCAGCATCCACCCACCATGGGAAATGATCAGTCTCTTGGGGCTTCTGTTTGCATCGTCAACGTGGATGTCATCACAGTGTGCCCAAACAAGAGTGGGTATACTTACTGAGCACAGGTCATGCCCAGAAGATGCAGTGAAAGGAGCCGTGTAAGCACATCTGAAAGATTGCCAAAGGTGCGTTTTGGTGGTGGAGTCCTCATTCAGGCAGTGAGGTCCAATGGGCACTGATGCGCTGGACTAGGACTCCAAAGACCTGCTGCTCTAGGCTTGTCCCTTGGCTCGGTGGATAAGAACAGACAAAGCACCCTGTGGGGTCAAATCTGTGATTCAGCTAGCCCATATTCTGGGCAGAGGCAGTGGCTATTTTGGACCATCTTCTGTCATCTTCTACCCCCTGATCCTCCAGCAACAACAGCTGCTGCTCTGGGGAGGTGACAGTGCCCATCCCTACCTGGTCCCTTTAGAATTCATTTATTCCTTTGTCCATCAATTTGTTTGATCCCTTGCTGATCCCATCTGCCTTCTGCGGCAGCCACTTCCAGACATTTGCTGCCCTCAGTGCAGAAGTACTTTCTTTCATCTATTTGAAGTATCCACTGGTTTTGTTGACTGCCTTCTAGCTCTTGTATTACAGGATTTGGTGAACAACAGTTTTGCATTCAGCTGGCTGATTTACTTTTTCCAAAGTTTAATTATACCCACTACAGCATCCTCCTCTCCAAACTGAAGAGTACCAACCTTCTCGGTCTCTCCTTATAGGGCAATTCAAATACCTTTGGGCAAGTCACAGTAAGCTTTCTGTGCCAAAGTTTTCAGCCTTGGCATCTAGGACTTCATTCTTGCTAGCATCCTTCGGCTGCTGCTTTCAGTAAGATCCCTTCTCTCCAAGAATCTCCAGCACTTTCATGAGCAAATGAAATGAAACAGAATAATAGCAAGCTCCTGTTGGTAGTGCAGGACCCAGGACCTGCAGCTGTGCAGGTCTGAATCCACCTCGTGGAGAGGCAACGGACTCTTACTCTGTCCACGTGAAAAATTATCTATCATCTCCTTTGTTTTTTTCCCAGAAGAGCTGGGACTCCAGTGGCATTTCTGGAGGCCCTCCCTGGGTTATTCTACAGACACGTGTGAGAAGACATTCCTCAAGAAGGAAAGGGCAAATGAGGAGAGCGTCCTTGTTGGTTTGCAGAAGAAAGCTCTTTCACCAGCCTAGCCCAAAAAAGCCACTTTGCAATGCAATCCATGAGTGGACTCCGAAAGGTATCTGAGGGCTGCACCAACTGTCTCATCTCCTGGGTGTCAGGGAAAAGAGCATTGCCTGTCATCTTAGAAACAAGACATCCATTCCCCTTGGGAGACTAGAGACGGCCTTGCTAAGCTTCACCTCTGAAGGACAGCTCTCATATCATTTCCCCTGGGTCAGAGAAATGGGCAAAGTACTCTGCTGTGACAGGGCAGTGCAGTGGGGATGGCGAGGGGGAAGAGTGTATCATGTGGCTTCCCTGACACGTTGCCCCCTGACTGTTTCCAGAGCCAAAACCAACCCTATCGCACAACCCTGGTACAGCACCATCTCGTGCTTAAAAGAAAAAAAAAAAAAAAATCTCTGCAAAGGGTAGGTGTCTTGTGCTGCATGTGCAGTGAAGAATGATAGAAAGAAGACATGAAAGGAGCATCTCACCACCTCCCTAGGTGAGTACCACCTCCTGTCACCTCCCTGTATAGGACTTCCCTGTACTGTTGTGGCCTCCTTGATTTGTAATAGAGTGGGCAGCATGGATAAAGCATCACATAGACCCAGATTTGTAAAGCATCTGTATCTGCTCTGTGAGCAACACAGATCCTGATGCCTCCAGGAGCTGAATGACAGACCTCCCCGCACCGTGCCTGGAGCCAAGGCCTCTAATCAACCATTTTCTTATGAGGGTTTTCAGTGCTTCTTTGAACTTAGCTGCTTGCAGCTGTTCCTAGGAGCTTGATAACAGCCACGGACAGAGATAATGGTTTGTTACATTAATCTCTGTGTCCTTTGAGGTTGCAAGTGACATCTTCTGCCTATCCTCCAGGTCCATAGGGCACTTTGAGGAGGAATGCAGTTATTTAAAAAAAACTGAACACTTGCCATCTTTCAGCATCAGACAGGAGAAAGAGAACAAAAAATATGTGCTACGTATACAGTTCTGTTGGATGAAATGCTGGATTAGGATGTATTCTTGAATCTGTCACCTTCACAGCAACACTTTTCCTATCCATGGATTTATTTCTGATCTTTCTTTTTTTTCTCTTTAGATAGCAGTTCTTCACGGTGTGAATTATTTCTTGCAAACACACTTGGTGCTATGCTTTGTCACAAAACAAGTAAATTTTGGTCATAACAGCAGGAGTGTTCACAATAAATAGGCAGGAGACAAGAGAAGCCACAGTCATGCCTTACCCAAATGGTCCTTGCAGCACTTTGGGGAGGAAGATCTAGCCTGCAAAAATTTCACTAGGCTTTAATCGGACTATGTTCAATAAGGGTTCATTTCACACTTCATTAACTTGAATGCAGCCACACGCACCTCACTGTCATCATTATGTCGAATGTCTGGTTTCCCCTTGGCATTTGGGATCTGCTTGAAGACCATTGTGTTGTCAAGGTGGATGTGCTTGACTGTGGGATCTTGTACTTGCTCTGCTTCATCAGGCTGTTTGAGGGATGGGGCCGGGGTTGTAGAGAGAAGGCTGAGATTTTGTATTCAGTTTCAATCCATAAGGAAAATAAAAGTATGCAGAAAACCCTAGACCAAGACAAGCCCTGTGGAGACCAGCCCTTCTTGTGAGCTGGAAGATCTCATTAAGTTGACGGAGGATGTCAACGAGTGCTCTTCCCTGCAAGGGCTGATCAATGAATATGTTTGTGGCAAGCAGGGCTACCTGGTGAGATGTACAAAGTGAGTCACTGCAGCAGATGAGACCCACTTTCTCCTAGCACATCTCTCTCATGTCCTGCATGTTCACATTAATGTGAAATTTTACCCTTGCTCATAAGCCCATCAACTGCAGAGATGCCTGATAATATACCTAAAAGAGGTCTTGATCATACTCAGATTGCAATTAGAGGTAGCACATGGCTCCCTGAACTTGACTGTGCAGATGAAAGCACAGACGGCAGCGAGCAGGACCCAGAATGGGCTATATCTTCATAAAAAAGTTTTGGGGACCCATATGGTGCCAGTGCTATGCATAAATGAAACACACTTTTCGCTATGCATCCATCCAGCACCTCTCAGCAGCCCCAAATCCCCTTTAAATAGACAGGCAGGAAGGAACGATCCTTTATCTTGCAATGCAGTGAAAGGCAGCATTGTTGGGCCGGATGGTTTCATTACCCCCTCGTGTGCGATCCCGTACACGAAAGCTTATGTTCCAAAAAGTGAAAAATGACCTGTTATGTGTGTGCATGCATGCATATACAGCTTCCCTCCGCGTCTCTGCAGCAAGGCACCCGAGCAGGCTTGGTTAGTTACATACCTTTTCTAAGGGACAAAGCCCCACTCTGAGGTGCCGCGTTTTTTGGATTGGCTCCGTATTCCCTTGTCTCCACCAGACAATTAGGAACAGGCCTCCAGGAGTGCGCTGTGCTCTGAGAAGCCCAGAAAAGCCTCTGCCAATCCCCCGGTGACCCCACGACCTGGAGGTAACATCCATACTAAGCTGTTTTTAAGACAAACAGAAGGAAATACTTAGGTGTAAAATTACTTGGCAGAAGCCGATGCGTTTCCTTTTTTGACAGGGGCAAAATAAATAGAATAATCATCCATGATCCTGAAAAACCCAACCACCCACTAAGAGAAAAGGGGGGCTACATGCTCCTTTTGGATGATATTATGTGCCCCCTTGAACTGGAGAAGCAGGACTGCCCCTAAACTCTCCTCTGCTATGCAGCTGAGTGCACAAGAGGAGCAGGGAATGGGAGCCAGCCAGGTTCCTCTTGCTTCTCCATCACCCTCTTATCAGGAACCTCAGGGCTAGAAGTCCAAGGAAAAGGGCTGGGATACTGTCCAGCTTCTCCAAGATCCTTTGAGGTTTTTTTCAAAGGATTCTGGGCAATTTCAGGTAGCTTCTTCCCTTTCCTCCCTCTTCCCAAATCCAAGTCATGTGGAAGCAGCAGAGACCTGGTGGGGAAGAAATGCAATGAGAGATTTGCCAACGCGGCAGCCCCCATCCTGGTTGTCCCAAGGGAGCCCTCCATCCCATCTGTGAACCTAGAGCAATGTGAATGCAACGCAGGTCACAGGGAACACGGGGGCAAGCCTTGGCACCACTCTTTGGCATTTGAGATCTCACTCTCTGAGCAATGTAGGAGACGAAGGCCAATACCACCCCTCTCCAAGTTTGTTGTCTAACCAAAGCTCACCTTCTAGACAAGCCTTGTGAGTCAACAGAGGGACAGAGACATCTCCAGAGGGTGCTGGAGATGGTCTGTACTTAAGACAGGTCTGTACTTAAGACAAGCAAGGCGAATTCCCTCCTTAACATTCAAAACATCTAAACTTGCAGGAAACTCACTCATGGAGGCAGAGAGAATGCGAGAAGCTGAGGATACCTGAGCAGCCCAGCAAACTTGGTGGTGTTAGTTGATGGTTGGACTTGATGATCTTACAGGTCTTTTCCAACCTTAGTGATTCTGTGAAACTTCACTTGTTTGGGAATTGTTGCCACCAGTTTGAATTTGCTTATGGGTTTTGTTTTGTTCTAGATGGAAAACAATGTATAGCATTAAGATAATATTACACTAGACCATGCTATGTAATGCAGCTAACATCAGGGGCCACAGGCAGCAGCTGGTGCTAAGGCACTGCTCAGCCATACTCTTGGGAAGGAGCACAAAGCCACAACCAGAAAGGAGCATCCCATGCATCTTTTCCAATGTTACTGTTTTGGTCGGGGATGTGTTTTTATGGGCAGATTACCAGTGGAACTGGTAAAACCAGTAAAAAGAGAACCCGGTTAAATTTCAGTTACGATAAGGATTGGCTCAAGCAGAAGAAAATCACATCCCAGACTGAAATGATTACACTGGCCCATAGCCACAGGTAAAGGAAGGCGCAGGCTATCTGAATGAACAATGTAATTCTTAATTCCCTTGTCTTTTCTCCTAACCAATTCTTTTTCCCCCCCTTGCTTTCCCAATACTTGGAGAAAAAGCAATGATAGGAAAAAAATAAAAAACCACAACACCCTCCTCTGCCTAATGTAAACAGGGGAAAACAGTTAATACTCTTGTTTAAGGAAATAATTTCTTTCATTATGCAGCAAACATTCTAAAAAAGACAGAGATTTGACAGCTCAGTTAAATCCCAGAGGCTGAAAGTTTAGATGTAAATTAAATGTATTTGATAAATACATTAAGAAAATAACAAGTTGATAATTTTCATTTTAATTATTTCTTTAATGTAACCCATCTGGGTTTTTTCAGATGTTGACACACATAACAGTGACAAAAACAAAAAAAAAGGTATTGAAATTCTCTTACTTCCATCAGCGTGATCTGCTGCTTAGCGCCACCGAACTCCATCTTCAGATGTTCACTATATGAATTGCCTCCCTGCTATACCACATCTTCCCTTTTCATGGTTTTCAGTCTGATGTAAATACGTAGCTTGATGTTTCATCTCTTCTCCCCACAAGGCGAAGGAATAAATATTTGCAAGTCAGATACAGTAATTTTTAAACAGAAACTATCAAGTACATTTTTAACCATTGGTATAGAACCGTCTAATGATTCTCCAACCTAGTTTTCAGTAAAGACTACAATTGGGCATAGTTTCAGAAGGCTTAGGCATTGCAGTGCGGATGTCGGCAACTGCGTAAGTCACTCTAACCTCCTTTTCAGATTAACAGAGAGACATATATACCTTCACCGATTGAGAGAACTCAGCCCCAAACGATCTGCAAGCAGGTAACATGAATTGGTCTAGGACTCAGTACTTTTTGGCTGTAAAAGAACTTTAGGCAAATGACTCTAATGTAAATGTTATGATTCAAACAATCTGATATTCAATGCAATTTATCATATTTTATTGTTGCTCTGAACATGTCATCTTGCTCAGTGATCCCATCAGATGGGATAACTCTCTGGCTTGTGTCACAGTGGAGAGTAACCTTAAAAATTAGGAAATGTTTTTCACTTTGCTAATGGTGCTCTGACCACCCCCAGCCCCTCTGCTGAGCAGGGTTACAACCCTTTTTCTTGTCTAACCACCTTGCAGTACTTCTTAATCTCCAGAAAGCTAGACCAGCATCAGTCTGGAACAAGTTCATTAGCACACATTTCAGCTGATCTGGGAAAATAAACAGGGAATAGGATTGGTCAGAGATGACCTTATAATAATACAGATGATGATATATATTCACATTTTTTGCTTTTGGCTTTCTGATGAAAGTGTAAATGAATGAAGTGTAAATTTTCGATGAAATTGTGGAATTTTTTTTCCTTAGGGAAAAAATAAAGTTTCCTTTCCACTTGTACCTGGGAAAGTGAAGCTCTTCAGTAAGCTAATCAACACATTTTTGAAGGACAAATGTCATCTGGCTTGTGTCAGATAAGTCAACCTGGCATGAGCCCAGCAGGGAAAGAAGTTACATACTTCCTATACACAGTGTCAACTTCAGAAGACTAAATTCACTTAGAGACTTAGGAACCCAAGGTGGAAACATCCTGGCTTCATCAGGTGCAAGAAATGTTCCTTGCAAAGTCATACTCGTGTAACTTCGGGGAAGAGTCTGGGAATTCCCCGTGGTGTCACCATCCTGGAGAAAGCTGGGCTAGCAACCAGTAACATCTAACAGTGAGGCTTTGAAATTATTTTGTCCAAATTGCCATGGTTCTCTTTACACAGGAAAGAGGGGAAACACAGTGACCCCTGCACACTCAGAAAAGACACTTAAGACACCCCCAAAGTGCTCCTTACTGGATACCACTGGCTCTGATTTTGATGCTTTTTTTTTTTTTTCTTTTTCACACAGCTCTTTAAGAAGCAATTCTCTGCTATCAGTCCTGCTTCAGAGATCCATCTTTTGGCAGGGGATCTACATCCACACTGAGGACTCAAGCTGTTATTGGGAAAAGGCTCCTGGATCCTGAGTTCAAGTGTACTCAAGCCATAAGTACTTAGTGAGTGAAAAGGCAGAGGACAGAGCCTGGAAAGGCAAAGGCATTGATAAAGAAGGAAAAGAGAGAGAGAATTGGGGAGAGGAAAGTGGGGCTGGGAGTGATGCCTCCTTTATATATGCAGGATCAAGTAAAACATGAAACAGAAAGGTCACCTGCCCCCAGGTAGGACTGGATCTCTCTAACCCATCTCTGGCAGAAGTTTGTCCAAATGTGCCATTAAACCCCTTGGCAGAACTGGGAGTAAAATTCCCTCCAGTTCCAAGGAAACGCTCTTGGTCAGGAGCTGAGTGGCAATTTTTAGCTCACTGTCAGCATCTGTTCATCCTACAGCCAGCTTCATGAGAAGTGCCATCAGAAATGTCATGTTCCGAGAAGTGCAGTTAGGACTTCCTCCCTTCCGCGCTTCAAGTGGTGCTCCTGGCAGAACTGCAGTCATGATTTCATGCACATTTAGGGCTCATCACTAGTGTGGAAATTCACATTTCAACATCAGTTTTTGTCTCTTTTAGGTGAAAGATTTGAGGGTTACTTTGACAGAGCAGGAGAGAAAAGGAAATTGCATTGCTGAGGAATATGAAGACAGTTACAACGCACTGCCAAAGCAGATACTTTCCTCCCACTCCTTCCAGAAGATGCTTTATGCTTGAGCAATTGCAGGCCAGCCGGCTTGTGCGTATGCAATCTGATGCACTCCTGCGTCATTTTGTTACATGCTTTTCTTCCCCTGAATCCTAGCCCCATTTAGTGCAACAAGTGAACAATCTGCAGGTAAATGGCTCTTTGGTGTGGTACGATTCGGTTGCCTATATGCAGGCAGCATGTACCATTTGAGGGTTCGTAAGGTTGTCAAGCATCACACAAGATTTGAGAGACTCATGCCTTTCTAGAGCAGCATTTGGAGGCTGTCAGTGGGACAACTCTACAGCATCGTGAATCCAGCCAGCAACTGGCATGCAGACAACAAAATTCATCCTTCATATTAAGATGAGGTCTAAAAACCCAACGTTTTTAAGACATTTTAAAGACCAAGGTTGTTGATTCTACAGGGTAAAAACAACAAAAACAGCTGAAGGGTGTAGAGTCTACTAACATATGAATGTCACTGCAGGGACTGAACTCCAAGTCCCAGTGGTTTTTAAAAATAGATTATCCAAACACCTGTGAGGCCTCTTACACACAGATGATGCTGCCTCCAGAAAGGAGGCTGGGCCAAGTGACCTCTCAGAGAACTTACCAGGCGTATTTTTGCGATTCCTACAGCAGGTCTGTGCTCCAACCCTGATGAGATATAGGAATGCCAATGTGATGTCACAGGTCAGAGTCTCTGTATTTCTTGGAGTTACTTCGTTAAATTGGAGAACCACTGACATCAGAAATGAAAAATAAAAAAAAAGCTATGCTAAAAGGAGATTGGCAAGATTGCAGAGCCAACCACCCAAAACAATAGGAAATGCCAAAATTCAGACTGCCTTTCTCTTTCCTGGACTAAACTACCCCTTCTTCTCCTCGGTTATCATGGACCATGGTTTATTACTCAAATTGCTTTTCTTTCATTTCTCTTTCCACTTCTTTTTGAAAGGACACTGACACCTCAAGACACAGTATGTCAGCTAATACATTTTCCACTACCAGAGTGGAAAAGCTGCTTACGTGTCTTGTAGAGTATTCATTTGTTTATACATCCCAGGATAGTACAACAGCAGAACATTGCTGACTCATATTCACAAGGTGACTCATTGTAAACCCCAGATCCTTCCCCTCGTTCTGTCCCTAGCCAGCCTCCCTCCATCCCTTTTAGGCTGGTTAACCTCACCTAAGCATGGGCATTTGTGTTTGTACCCATGGACTCGCAAGCTCTTTTTCCAGGCTATTTCTACAGTTTGGGGAGTTTGCTTTGGACTCCTTTCCAGTCTGCTGGTTCTTCCCAGCCCTGGCCAATGCCACCTGCACATCTTACACATAAAGTCTGTGTTTCTTTATGCAGGTCACCAATGGAGGTATCAAATTGCCCTGGAGAACACAGCAGCAAATAAGCCCGTGAATTTGCTCTTGCACATGTTTCTGTTACTTCACCCAACAGAGCTGCTGACACTAGTGGATGTCCTCTTCTCTTTGGACCAGCAAGAGAAGGGGATGGGATACTTAGCCAAGGGATGTCTGAAGAGTCAGTGAAGCCATGAAAGGATGACACTGAGCAGCCTTGGCAGGGAAAGTTGTTCCAAGTTAAAACACTTCCCTGTGACCATGATGGCATCCATCACAAGATGAAGGCAAACCTGTTTCACAGCAGCATCAAGCTGTATCTTCGAGAAGACTTCTTAGTTAACCAAGGCGTGCTGGTTTTCCGTGTGAATAGCAAACAGTACATCTGTAAGACAAAGACCAACACAGCTTGCTGCCTAAATTTCAAGATGAAGAGTGTTCAGTTTTTAAAAAACTGAACAAAAAAACCCCACTACACACAGGATTTCAGAATTCAAAGGAAACATTCCCCTCCCTTTTTTTGTCCTCAGAAGTAACTAAACTGTTCCAGCTAAAAAATTTAAAGGAGAAAAAAAAAAAACCAAAATAGGAAAACCACCACCTTCACATGCCCTCCCAGAAGGGGGAAAATGGGGAGGAAAAAAGGGAGCTAAAATGAGGTAGTACCAGCAGGCTAGCATAGAGTGAGATTTCCTCCTTACTAGTTATACCAAAGTCTCTAAAAGCAGAAAACAGAACCTATCCTGAATTAACTGAGTAATACACAACAGAACTAATTCCACCCAGGGAATACAGTGCCTACAAGAGAGACGAGCCTACCCAAGCATAAGTGGGCTACAGTAATAAACACACTGAGCTTCCCAGCCAAATTAAATCAGTTTTTCCCTGTGTAGACTCGTTAAATCCCAGGTGGCATACATTTAATCCTCTCAAGAGTAACTGCTGGGGCCAAATTACCTCATGGTATAAATCAGGCAATGGTGTAGATTGTGTACACCTGATGATGTAAATGTCTGGGAGCTGCAACCGGGTAAGGGCAGGCTCATTTGGTTCCCCTCACCCATGTACATGCTGAGCAGTGTTTGCTCCAATATGAAGCCTGTCAAAGCAAGCCGTTTTTTTCAGTGGTTTCAACTGGGGCTTGGGTATAGCTGCCATGCAGTGGGCACAGCTCTCTGGGATGAGTTAGCAAGAGTTCAGCTTAAAGTAAATGCCAAGATATCCAACCACCCTGGAATGTTCTCCCCACTTCATTTGTGTTTTCTGCATTCTGGAAAGGAGAGAAATAATTTACATCAGCCTTTTCCCTGCTGCAGATTCTGGTCCAGTGTATCATAGGGTTTGTGATGATTTAAGGGCATGGAGTTACCTGCGTGCTACTTCCTTTTTCTGCCAGCTACTGCCTTCCTTCCCCTAGATTCATGTGGGAGGTTGTAGTAATTTTCCTATGATTTTCCATCCTATTTCATTTGTGACCCAACATCAGCATTTTTTCTTTTTTTCAAACCATAGTTGCTTGTTGGACGGAGCTCTTGCTGGAGTGTTGTATCACAGCTGCCAACTTTCTTTCATGATACTGTAATTTTGAAACTCAACCAATAGGTAAACTGTTTCCAGTAAAGCTCTAAAGCACAGACCATGTTTGCTTCTTGCCTCGAGCTGGCTTGGTTTTAAGACCCTCAAAGTTTGAGGAGCTATGGTGGTGTCAGTGAGACAGATAACTTTGAATGTCTAACAGTTCTCTCAAGTATTGTTGAGGTTCTGTGGTGTCTGTATTCAAGAGACCTATTCAGACTATGTGCTTTTTGTGGGCTCTGGGTTTTGAAACCATAGAAATAGATATGGGAAATACCCAGAAATATCTCCAGGACTTTCGCTAAAGGTGTTTCATACCATTGGTCATCTGGACAACCTGCTCTGAGCAGCATGTTGAACTAGATGGTTTCTGTAGGTCTCTCCCAACCTATGTGGTTCTGTATTTCCTCTATCATCAGTGTGTTATGTGGAGGGGGAGTGTCATCGGCACTTAGGCGAGGAGGTCTGTTCTTTCAAACCTTTCTTCCTTATCTTGAAATCCATCTATCTCCTTGATGGCAAGTCCTGCAAATTGCTTTCTACCAAAAATGATAGTGCAACAGAACATGAGATCTTGGCCAACAAGTAGCAGATGTCACCAGCTGGAGAAGCTCATAATTCCCAAATGGGGAAAACAGTTATATAGCCCTGGCTGGGGCTTAGTTAAAGCAGACTGCCATCTCCCAGAGTTTCCATGATAAGTGCTGGAAAAGAGCCCAACCTACAAAGTGCAGATCTGATTACAGTTGTACTATGGTTTTGCCATTAGAGGCAGAATAGGTAGGAACGTCTAAACTTGTGGTTGCCTGAAACTTTTCACTTTAAAGCCCTGTTTTCATCTGCTTACAGTGCTGTCAAAAATGAAGCAAAGCACCATGAAATGCAGGGAGCATGCCATACACTGGATTTCCCTGGATACTCCAGCCAAAATAGTTCAGCCAAAACGGTTTCTGAGAACAAGGCTGGGGGGAAAAAATACATTGTTTTACCTATGGTAAATGATTCTGGAAACCTCCTCCCTTTGGAAAGCTGCAGTGTGCCTTTGACTTTGAACAGGCCCTCAAAATTTAGCAGGGAGCACCCTGCTTAATATCCCTGTTGCAGATGTGTCTTTTGGCACTGATGAAAGAATTTTCCCAGATTTGGTTGAGTTAAAATTGCAGAGCGTGTGTGCACTCAACAAAGCCTTGTAATAGAAGTGCAGTTAAATTCTCTGCCCCACCCCGGCTCCCTCCCTACAGAGCCTGCTCCGATTTAGGCTCTTGAGAGGCTGAGCACTGCCAGAGGTGGAGGTTAGGTGAGTCTCATGTCTTTTTCAACTTTGTCCATTAGGGAGGAGAAAAGTCTCTGACTGCCTCTTGACTGATGCTGGGCACAGCCTTCTGCTCCCTCCTGGGACAACTCAGGGCAGGAGTTTCTCTCTTTGGCTTCGTTCCTCTGGGCAGCAAAAGTAGATAATTTCCTTGTCTTCAGCTGCACTGCTGAGACTACTACAAATATTGCTAACAGCTTGTCAAGTGTAAGAGGCTCTTCTGTACCTTATTCCCTCTTCTGAAGGTAAAGATCTATGCAGTAGAGTGAGGGGCTTTGTTTGTGTTATGTTTATGCCACTGAGTGTTGCCATTAGAGAAGGCTGGCATCTGGAGCAGAGGATGGGGAGGTTTGCAGTGGTCCTTGATGGACTTTCCTCTGCAGTCTCAGACCTACACAGCTTCTGATAACAGGCAGCTGCATCTGAGACAGCTCCAGTTTTTGTTCCAGGGCTTTAGACAGTCATTGGTTCTTGTTGGCTCAGCTTCTGGGGCATTTTGAGGATAAAGATTGAAACCTCTAAATTAATCTAGGGTTCTCTGAGAAGGTGTGGTGGTGAGCAGAGTACAAGTGTTGCTGTCTGACGGTAACACATGTTGCCAGGGAGGCAAAACGCAAGGTTTTGCATCAGTTGGCTTGTGCTGCCCTGAAATGTCTTTCTAGCCAAGGCCAAGACCCGTTTGGCTATGTGGCTCCAGCAATCTAGATCAGGGACCCTCTGGTAGCTAACCTATGTTAGTGTGCTGGGTTTGTACAGCCTTTGGTGAGAGGTCTCGGGAATGGCAAGCTTGCACAGGGTACACTGGCTTTTGGGTGTACCCTAACTTACCTCAATCTGTATTTTCTGAAGGCACGTGCAATTTTTCCCTCCGTGCGTAATTTTTCATTGAGTACAAAATTTCTTTAACAACTGCCTCATTTGGAAATTTTTCTAACTGGAAAATTTGGAGTGTAGTATGAAAATGTCAAAGTATCTGTCTAATCTGGTTTGCTGTCCATAAGAACAGTCAAAAATGATTAGCTAATCCATCCATTTCTTTTCATCAACAGGTCTCCTAGAAGCAAAGAAGCAGGACCATACCATATTCCTCTTTGAGAATAGCAGAATGGTGGGAAAGAATGACAGAACTGGTCATTAAGAAAAAGTGAGTTCACCTATTTCTTGGAAATTATTCCCAAGGAAATACTTAACTCTTATACAATCACACATACACACATGCATGTGCACACACACACACATCTATGGATTTAGCATAATGTCTGAGAGCAAGGACCTGCCTTCATTACGTGCAAGAGAGAGAGAGAAATCAAGAATTAAGATCTGGAGAATGAAATTCAAGACTTTCACAGTAAACATGTTCATCTCTGCAGCTGCTGCTTAGTTGCATGCAGGGCTCTAGTTCTGTCTCCACCACTGATCTGGTGGGTATCCCTTACTACATCCAATCTGCTTAGACTAAACGAAAACTATGGCTAGGGAGTTATGACGTCCTAAGAAATCCCTCAAGGCAGATATGAAGGTGCCTATACTCCTTCCCTTGGATATGAGACACAGCCAGGAAGCTGGCAACTGCTTGGAATTAGGCACCAGACTCAGGTGAGTTACACTGACATGGGTGAATTACACTGACATTTGTCTCAGTTGCAGACTCCCTGCCAATGATTCTAGCTCCTTTCCCTGCCCATTTTTCCTCCAAGCAAGAGAATTTCACAATGCACAACGTCTTGGAGGAACATACCTACAGTTCAGGTTGACATGCATGCCTGGAAGAAGGCCAGAATGTCGCAGCCTTCCCCTTTTTGGACATTTTCCTTTGAATATTGTAGGTGACCCTGTATCTTGCTCCCCCTGTCCACCACCCACCCTCTGAGTCCCATTTTAGCTTTCCATGGTGACCACTGCTCAGGGGACATGGGACACAACTTGCATTTGGGAAGCTCAGTCCCACAGCTGAGCCCCTTATATCTAAGCAGTGCTTGGTGTGACTGAATGGTTCTCTCTGGTTTGGTTCCTCTGTCTGTTAAGGGCGTTTGTAGGCAGAAGCACTGCAGTGACCATTGTAGGTAAGGAATAAATGATGAAACTCTACCTTGATGTTGCCATGATGTACCAAAATAGAGCATTTTACCTCTGCAACTGAGAGCAAAGGCACGTTGCCTGCAATGGAGGAGGAAAGAACGAGGGTGAGCTCTCTCTCCCCAGCTCTAGTATTTCAGGCTGGGATTTAAAGAGCAGCCAGAGGAAATTTGGCCTTGAGTTCCTACTGAATTTAGCCATTTTACTGATTTAGGCGCCTCTGATTAAAAAACTAAGAAGGGAAACCCTTGGTTTTGCTGCTTCCAAAAAATGCTTGCCGGAGCCCTCCATTCCATCAGAGACAAGCGCTCTGAGATGTCACCAGGAGTTTCCCGGCTTCAGCCAGCAGGCAATGCTCTTCACTGCTGTGTTTTTCCCTTCACCATGACTCCACCCTGCTGACCTTTAAGCGAAGTAATGGGCTGACGAGAACACTTCCAAAGCAGAGCACTTTTCCGACTGCCTTACAACCCCTCTCTTTCCCTCTGTCTATCAGACCCAATAAGTATAAGCCTCAAACACCAGTCCCACCGGCATCTGCCAGGATAGATTTCCAAGTTTTTTTATGGGCTTCATAAAGTTGGGATCAGGGGGATTTTTCCACAGGACTTGAGTAGAAAGAAAGACTTTCTCCACCTCTTTTTTTTAACTTCATCTTTCGTTCTTTCATTTGGGAAACGAGCTCATTTTGAGAATAAAAATAACCCCTTGATTTGTGTACTTCTTCCTTAAAACAGAGCGAGACTTGTTGGTGGATCTAATAAAGTTTTTTTTTCTCTCTTTCTTTCTCTCATGCACTGTTAGGCTGTAATTTTATCCAGATGACTTTGCTACTAATAGCCTTCCACTTTGTGTTTTTGTATTTCACACACACACACATCTGCCAGGCCATCTTTTCTTGACGTATCTCATATCTTTTCACCTTCTCCTGAAGATCCACTCTGAAGATCATCGGACTCTGTCAGCCTCTTCCTCCAGTCTGCACCTCCTCATTTTCATGGCTTATAATTTCATCTTGATTATTGTAATGTCTTCCCCTTCTATTTGGTTAACATATTTCTGAGGCGTCTAGTGGCCAGCACCTCAACGCTGTACAAGAAGACCAAAGCAAATGGTTAA
This sequence comes from Gavia stellata, assembly GCF_030936135.1. Taxonomy (NCBI): domain Eukaryota; kingdom Metazoa; phylum Chordata; class Aves; order Gaviiformes; family Gaviidae; genus Gavia; species Gavia stellata. Next base: position 1,147,135 of record NC_082598.1, on the reverse strand, counting down.
AGGAAGAGCCAGCCAGCCCAAATAAATGGTCAAGCCAAACCAAGAGAGCTGGTAATGAGGCTGTCTCCACTACCCTCTCCCAGTCCCAGCTGAAGGAAAAGAGATCCATTCACCATTAGAGCAGAGAAAAAGGCTGTAACAAATTAAGGGAATGAAAAGGATGGAGGTGCAAAACATGTTGTTGCTCAAGAGCCTGTGGTGAGGGACATTGGTTACCCACCAACAGGAGGGGTTTTTAAAGATGTTGGCCTCCAGCTGAGAAAGTCTTGTTCACAACCTGTTCCCGAGTGCCAGGTCTCTGGCACCGGGTCCATCTTTTCTCTTTGTGTTTACTCAGCACTGCTGACCTCTGTGGGGTCATAAGGCCATGACTGAACTTCTTTGCCATGCTGGTAATGCAGATAATCTGGAAACTAAGAGCAGCTCCACTCTGGTCAAGCCGCTGTGCCTGCCAAGGAGGATAAAGAGCTGGTCAGCAGGCCTGGAACATACCAGTACGGGATTTAGGAATGGCACGTTCATTTTCCCTCTCCACTTGTGTTGTCCCAGGAGAAGTCAGCACATTCTTCTGCCCCTGGTTCATCATCTGCAAAATAAGGATGCCATTATTTTCTTCATTTGCCTTATTTAGGCCATAGACATTCAGAGTGTGGCCTTTGCTGACAGTGGGCCTAGCAAGAAAGAAGCAGTGGCATTTATTAATGATGCTGGGAGCTTCTCTACCAATGTGTGCTGGAGACTAGTCTAAAGATTGGAAAATGATAATAGTGGTCACATCATGAAACACATGTGTTTCCTGGGAAATGAGAGAGGAGGAGAGCACTCAAGTCTTCCCAGCCCTGATTCCAAGATGCTGCCTCTAATGCCTTCTCTGATGTTGCTCACAAGCGCAAGAAGTTGAGGATAAGGTTCAGTTACCTTAAGTCAGATATCTAATTCTATGTGGGATGTCATGGGGTACCCTAAACATTTATAGGCCTGGTGGATATGAGAGAGAAGCTAAGGAAAACCCTTACCCTTCTGGAAAGGCAGAGGGAGGCCAGTGGGAAATGGCAGCAGATGCATTTGCTTGGGCCACTGAATTTCACCTTGAAAGATTGCTTCTCCAGAGGGCGAAGTAGGCATTGCCTCTAAGTCTTGGTTGCTCTGAATTCCTGCAGAGGATTCAGGGAAGAGGGCAGTACCAGCCCGGCGAGGTCCATCGCAGGGCAATCCTTTTCAGTAGAAAATGTGTTCTGACTGGCGGAAGACAGTTCCTTGTTCACCATTCCTTAACCTGTATGCGATCAGAGACTGATGCTAAAGCTTTTGAGATTTAAAGTAAAGCTCAGTGAAACTAAACCCATCTGAGGCCACAGAAGCCCACTGCAATATAACAATATTTTTTCTGTGCACACACCTTGTCATATAGCAAGCAGTAGGGATTGGGGAAGAACACGTCTACTTGGTCTGGCAAGCATAGATACGTCAGCTGCCCAACACCATGTTACCCCAACTTCTACCTAATCTCGTCCAAGCACTTGCACATTAATCGATCCATGTTGTGATCATTCTGTGTGCTAACTTGTCCTCTCTGGCAGTGCTTTTCAGAAAAACCTGACTCAGGAGCAAACATTAGCTCCTTCAGAGAGGCTGACTGATATTTATGTGTGGGTTTAGTTATTGTTACTGCTCCCTGGTTGAGGGCCCCAACTTTTTCTCCCTTAAACACAGGCTTCTTACCCATTTTATTCTCCAGCTGGCAAATCTGCCAGCATTTGTTCCTTGACAGCGTGTTTGGACTTTTTTTGGGAGGGTGTCATGATGACATCATAACATCGTTGGAGCACTGGGACCAAAGCTTCAGCAAAGCAGAATCTGTGAAGGTTCAGGGAAATGTTCGCTCCAGACACGGCAGACTGCCTGCACCATGAGGGTCTGGGGTGCTCTGTCTTTACCTTAGCCATCTTTATAACCCAGATGTTTTGAGTTACCCCTTCAGGGTCAAGGGAAACCTTCCAGTGTCCCTGGCTTGTTGGCCTTCCATTTTTTTTGAGGGGGTTTCAAGTCTTAATGAGCAACTTTGTCCCTTAAATTAAACCCCTTTCCTGTTTCGGTTTGCTGGGCTCCTGTGAGCTCAGGCTTCTAGATCACTCTTTAAGCTTCGGTGTTTTATTTGGCCTGGGTCGTATTTATTTGAGCACCAATTAGGGGCTAGCTCTGCAGAGCCCTGGGTGGGCTGAGTGGCAGAGAAAGGCACCACGGGGTGGTCATGCGAGGCCGTGCCCAGCATGCACTGGGATGCCTACACCTCCCCTGGGTGCGGTGAGGAGCATGGAGAGAAGATGAACCAGGTAGGCTCAGGAGGAAGACGGTATGACTGCCAACAGCATCTCACCCCAAGTCCTGGTGTTGCAACACGAGGTCATATCTTGAGAAGTATCTGACAGCTTGTGTCTTTCAGTACATTAGCTCGTGTACCAAAGGGGAAAAACAATGAAAGGCAGCTCACACACTGCTTCTGTACCTGAGTTATCCTTGATTTCTCTCTGCCATGGTGCATCATAGACAACCTCTGCCTCCCCTTATATAGAATCATAGAATGGTTTGGGTTGGAAGGGACCTTTAAAGGTCATCTAGCCCAACCTTCCTGCAATGAGCAGGGACATCTTCAACTAGATCAGCTTGGTCAGCGCCCCATCCAACCTGACCTTGAATGTTTTTAAGGATGGGGCATCTACAACCTCTCTGAGCAACCTGTGCCAGAGTTTCACCACCCTTATCATAAAAAATTTCTTCCTTATACCTAGTTTGTGAGGTGACCAGTTCTCATAAATAAATAGGTTTCTGAAACAATGTCAATACATGCCGATACACAGCGATAAATTAGAGCTAATCTATAGTAACCCAGCTCTAAGCATGATGGAAGGAGCCACCTGGTATCTGCCTGGGCTGTGGTGGCCATATCTAGTCCCATTTTCAGCCCAGTGTGAGGCACAAAATTGCTCTTCTCCAGTCCTTGCTGAGAGAGGATGCAGGAGGTGCAATGCACAGGGCTTTTGCAAGGAACCATCACAAGAAGGAGCACAAGAGAGAGGGGATGAACCAGCGCAGTACTGGGCTCCCGTTTGCATTTGTGGGCAGTATGCAGCCAGCCCTGCTGCAAGAATTGAAATGGAAATGGAAACGTGATCACTTGTCTCCTCTGCACTGGCGAAATACCTTTCCAGGTTGGGAATCTCTGAAGGATCAAATAGCCCTTCCCTCTGTCCTCCCCTCTTTGTCGTGGGTAAGTACCCGGTTCCCTGTTTTATTAAGTGGCATGAGCCCATTGAAAGGGTTGTATCACATCTCAGGTCACAGATCAGAGCAGTGATGCTATGAAATGCAAGTACCCCTCGCCTTCTCTCAGTCTCATTAGGCCCTGGAGTCACAAGTCACAGTTTTAATGAGAAAGGGGAATCCCACGGAGAGCCACTGAGTCTGATTCTTCTGGTTTTCCTTGGCCAGGTGGGAGAGGACCCTTCAGCCAAGACATACAGGTAGTCTGGGAGCGGAGGGTCCCTGCCTCTGACCTAGTGATGAAGGTACTTCTCTCTCCTTTGTCTCAACAGCTATAAAAAAAATTGTCCATCCAGCTGTCAGCAGCACTGCATCCCCCACGTTCAGGAAAAGGTAACGTTCATTCCCTCCCACTTCCATCTCCCTCTCAAACCCGCTTTCTCTGCTGACGTTAAAAACCACACACGTGCAAAGTCAAGCCACCTGAGAGCTGGGACAGGAGACCTCCAAGTGCATGCACCACAGCATCCCAGCCCATCCCTCTGCAGCTGCCTAGGACAAGCAGGAGCTCTTATCAAGTTAAATGATAGAAGCAGGAGCATGGTGCGTCCAAACTCCAGTGGCGTGAAGGAAGCGGATGACAAGAAAACACATAACCCGCCTCGTCCCTCCTGGGGAAAAAGCAGGAGCAGGCTCCCCTGCCGAGGTCGAGAAGAGGCTGTGCATCGGGAGCAGAGGAAACGCCAGCGGCAAATCTCCCTGCGCAGGGCTGAGGTGTTAACTGCATGGCCTGCCATTTATGAAGGCAGGACGGCACTTACTAGCTTACACTGCAGCCTTGCAAGGGAACGGCTATTCCCAGTCAGAGAGAGGCTGGAGCTTAAATTTAGCAACAAATTCAGTCTCTGCTAAATCGATGCATTCCTTAAAAGAGCTGGGCCATTCATGCAGCATATTTTCGGTTTACCACATGGCTTCTTGAAGTGATAGCCAATGAGTAATCTGAAAAGGTTCCCACTTCAATCATTTTTAATATTGCACTTTGGTCACTTTGACTTAAACGTGAGCCGTCCCAACCCCATTAAATCTGCCCGTCAACCCCTCTTGCTAAGTAAATGTCAACAACAACATAAAGCGCCTGGGATTCATTTTGCCATTGAATCATGCCTGATTGGTGGCAGGTTTTCAATCGGAAAAGCACTGGCTTCCTTTCCCTCCCTCCCTACCCTGCTCCCTGCCTGACTCACTGTTCCAGTCCCTCGTGACCTTTTCTACGCTTGCCTTGTGAAACTGTCAAAGTGCCACCAAAAAACAAACAGGCTTCCAACCCAAGGGAGAGCCGGGATGAACCAGAGGGGTGTTGCTGCTAACAGAGATGTGCAAACCATCCTTAAGAGAGAAAGATGAACAACAACCCAAAAAAAGAATATAGATTCAAATTTAATAGTTCTGTTCCCAAGGAAAAAAAAAAAAATTAGACCTAACTCCACAGGCACAGTGGAAAAGCTGGGAAGGGTTTTTTTTTCCCCCTGATTTATTCCTTATGTTTCAATCCCCTGTTCCTTTTTGACCTATATAAAAAAAAAAAAAAAGGGGGTGGGGGGTGGAATAAAAAGGTCGTTCTGGGGACGGCAACTGTCAGTGATAGTGAAGTAAATGGCCCTACTGAGATGATCCACACGGGTGTCTCCCATTCCCAGCAACAGATTCTTGATCTTGTAAATCATTCACGCTGCTGCTTCTTCCCTCCTGTCCCTTCAAAATCCATTATGGAAAAACAGCATCTGCACCATTCCTGGGGACTGATTGGGATAAAGCTGGATGGTTCTATTTAATGTCATGTCTTTGATGAAAACTGCCTCCAAAATGGAATTAAACAAGCCAACTGGAGAGCTGGATATGTGTGGGTGAGTGGAGCCATGTGAAGATGTACGCTGAGGTGAGGTAGAAAGCAGTGCTCTTGCCGTAGGAGATAAGGCATGGAGAAGAAAGCCATACCAGATGTTGGGAGCACGAGGAGTGCAGGACGCATGCAGGGAAGCTCTGGAGGAAGGGAGGACCAGTGTGTCCTTAGCAAGCGATAACAGCAGGAGAAGGCGGAGGAAGGACAGCCAGAAGAGTGAGCAGGGGACTCCTGGGAGAGTGGAAATAGGGCTGCAGGCACCTCTGCTAGCTCCCGGACACCTGTGAGTGGGGAGTCCTTGCTGATGGCACAGAGCATTGGAGTGACCTTTTCCTGACAGTTTTAGGGCCATCCCAAGAATTTGAAGTGGTCATCAGAAACCTATTGAGCAAGTCAAGGATTGAACCAATGTGTAAGAGATCACACCAACGCCCTGTGTAAAAAGTTCTCCTTTTAAATCAGTTCATCTTAAAAGGTTGAGTTTTGCCTACCCTCCAAGCCAGGTTTGAAGAGAACACCCGTTTGCACCCCATTCTTCACGTCATTCCCTGCACCCCTAGCCATGGCAATGTGCTTTTTCTCTAACGTGATGTGACGGTCTACCCAGATTAAGGGACTCTCTTTTCCCCAGACCAAGGGAACATGGGGCACACAGTGTTGCCTGCAGCTGGCTCGCTCTTGCAGCTACCCAGTGTTCCCCACAGCAGCTTTCCTGCTCACCAGCAGTAGCTGCTGTGGTTACACACATTGCGTTGCATGACTTACTATGAGCAAAAGCACTGAGACAGACTTCAAACAAAATCCATCATGGATTAAGCTTGGAATCCTAAAAATAAGGAGATTGTGCCCTCATATGGTCAAATGAGTGATGTTTTCTTTCCGAAATAGATGGAGGTTTCCAGGTCAAGAGTGTTGTTTACACTCATCAGTTGATTGCCCTTAGCAGTGGCTGTTAAACTTTCCCCAAGTTTATTTTCCTTCCTTCATCCCAGGACTTAACCCTCCTTTGGTTGGTTTAAAAAGCTTCAAGGAGGCAATTGAAGATAAATAAATAACGAAGCTAGGATGAAGTGAAAAGGATGGGAAGGTTGCATGTAGTTAGCCCCCAAGTAGGACGTGCTATTTTCCATGGCCACCAAATAGGGTCTGGCCAGGTCACTGCTAGAATGGGAGACCACGAGGGAAAACAATCCTGAAGGGCTTTGGTGGCTTACCGATCTAAAGGCTGACTTAATACCATAGCTCACCTCCTTCCTTCCTCCATCAGCCTTAATACAATTTTAGAGGAGGCAAAGTTGCTTCTCTCAGCAGAGATGTACAGTAAACCAGGGAGGTCTACTGAGCTGTGGTTATTGAAGGCCTTTCTATAAAATAGAGAGGTTTAATTGCTTGTGCCCAATCAGTCCAATGTACCCTTTTAATATCTGTCCTTAACTAGTGCATGATATTTCCCTGTGGCCACAAAACAGCTGTTGGCTTTGTCTCCAGGGGTGGCTGTTTTTCATTGCTACACAAAATTCTTTGTTTCTGTAAATCTGTGAATGGGACTTGTGGGGAAGAGAAATCATAAGAAAAAAAAATCAAGAGAAGATACTATAATTGGGGAATGAAGTGAGGGTTCCTACCATATGCTTGGGAACCAGCAAAATAGCTCTCCTGTTTCTGTCCAGCCGCAGGAGCCCTTTGATTGCCAAAGGGAAATAGGTCTGGAGGGAGGAATGTATATCTTCTCACTGTCCTTCCAGCCCTCCGGTCCTTTTGTCATCATGACCCGAGAACAGGACCGTATTTTTCACACTTTTTACCTGGTGAATGGCAGAGGTGGTCAGTGAATGAAGTGGTTGATCCATCCAATCACCCATCCTGACAGCCATCCTTACTGTTTCTTCTCCAACATTTGTAGTCCTGTTTTATTCTAGTGTGGACATAGGGTCCTGTATATAAATTTTGGTGCATTGAAACGATGTTTAGGTCTCTCTCTTATACCCCACAGAAGTTGCTGATGGACCCCTGGGAGTACATGGACCACGAGCTAGAAGTCATGGATTTAACATACTTATTCACAGAAGTTTCCAAAACTGCAGCAGCAGTAAAAAAGTTTCATAGAACTTGGTGGAAGAAAGCTAATTTATATTAGCCAAAACTGTTTTCCAAGGTCCTTTCAGTCTGTAGAAATTTGTCAGTCTCTATCATATTTCCTTATCACATGATTGGTGTTAAGAAGCCTTCCTTGTGAGTCAAGTAGTATGGGGGGGAGAAGAAATTGATTTGGATCAACAAAATTTACAGATGAATTTAAATGAAAACACACTGATCCGGCTGTGACAAATGTCTTTAATAAATGCAACGCAAGCTCCCAATGTTCTAAAGAGCTTTCTTGGCAAGGTGAGGCTGCCATTAAAGCTGGAAGAGAAGGATTTTGTGAATGGGAATTGTACCGCTGCCCTGATCCCCTTTGGCACAAGTCTCCTGGAGGCAGAAGGGAGAGAGACAGAGAGGGAGAGACCTTCAGGAATGATCCGCAGATGGAATAGTATTAACAATTACACCACGAGAGCTGCGTCAGTAGAGATGTCGGATTCCTCTCCAGTGTGTTCAGCAAACCAAAGTTCAAGGGGATGGCAAACGGTTTCTGGGAAATAGGGGGCTGAGAAAGATGGGCCCCAGTCATCTGGGGTGGGCTGAAGGCTGAGCTGTAGGCAAGTGGAAATGCAGGAATTCTGCTGCAGAAAACATGGTGTTATATCATAGGAATGTGGGGCTGGAAGAGATCTCAATGGGCCACCTCATCCATTTCCCTGCTTTGATGCAAGTTCAGGTATAGCCCAGGCATTCCTGACAGATGTCTGTCTAGCATATGCATAAAAATCCCCAGTAAAATCTCTTTAGGCAATCTAACTCAGTGCTTCACTGTCCTTATCGCTAAATGGTTCTGTTTTCTTTTTTATTATCAAACTTAAACCTGCCTTTCTGTGATTAAAAACCATGACTTCTTAATCTATCCCCAGTCAAGTTTCTCTCTTTGCAGCTGACTTTCATATGTTTGAATACCATTATCATGTCTTTCCTCAGTCCTCCAAGCTGTAGACTAAACAGCTGTAGTCTGTAACCTTAGTCCCAGCTGTGTTTCCTCCTACATCATATTGCATGTAATCATACTCTATATATGTAAATGCATACATAATTCATCATGGGACTTTCTTTATTGTCATGGCACGACATGACTCTCAAAATCCCTAACAACGCAGTAGGATTCTGGAGGTATTTAAAAGTATACCTGGAGGTATTTTAAATATCTGGAGGTATTTTAAATACCTGGAGATATTTAAAAGACCTGGAGGTATTTAAATACCTGGAGGTATTTAAAAGACGTGTAAATGTGGCGCTGAGGAACATGGTTTAGTGGTGGGCTTGGCAGTGTTAGGTTTATGGTTGGACTCGACGATTTTAAAGGTCTTTTCCAGCTGAAATGATTCTATGATTCTATGTTCCAGACTTGGAGATCCTGGCCACTATGGCATTAATAGTAACTAGTAATAAAAAAATTGGTTAAAAGTAATCATCAAAATAATACTACTGCAAACCCAATAGCTACTCTTCTAATGGTTTATACTATTCAACATCCTTTTGTTTATTGATTGCTTTTCTATGCAGTTAAGAGGTCATGTCTTGCCCCTTCGATCTGAAAGTCCAGTTTGGAGATAGCAAGATGTCACAAGATGTCAGTTAGGGCAAATAATTTTTAAGTATTCTGGGCTCATTCTAAAAATGCACTTAGGACACACTTTGCCCTGCTGTCTTTAGCCATCCAAAAGTTGAGGATCTAATTTACAGTACTAGTCCAGGTTCTTTCTCTGGTGGTGACTCCAGAGAATGTTTAATCCACATGATGTTATACACCAGTTTTAGCGTGTAACAAATCGCCACATGAAAATGCTGATCCCTCAGAATAACTGAAAAGGAAATCTAAATGGATAGTTTACACTAGCTGCCCAACTTTTAGAGAGGAAACTCAAGTTTCAGGTGTTTGTGAAATGAGGGCTAGAAGTAGGACAGATAGTTTAATTGGATAGAAGGATGGACAAAGAGAGAACGAGGGAAGAAAATGAAAGAGGGTGGAAAAGACAAAGGGTGGATGCAAGGGAGAGTGAAGGGAAAAGAAACATGTTCTCTCACAAATTTCACAAATCTCCTTTGCAAAAATGTCGCATTATCAAGGTCATTGGCTTCTCCTTGCAGAGAGAGTTAGAACAAAAAGCTGTAGACGAGACTGAAAGAAATTGGGGGGGGGGGGTGGCGGGGGGGGACACACACGACGACAGAGGGGTATAAACCTACATTTCACTTTAAGCCTTCTGTGGCAGTGGGATTCACAAGTGCTTCAAAACCAGGGTCTGGAGCTGTGAGAAGTTCCTATGCAGATACAGAAGAGCAATTTAGCTAAAAGAGTTGCTCTATAAACAAGGAGAGCCAAAACTCCAGATTCAGCACTGCCAGGGACCACGGAGTCCAGGGAGTTCCTAAATCGATGTCTGAAATGCTTTGCCTCCATCTATAGTAGAGGAACAGTCAGTGTAGGGCCTTAAGTGAGAAAAGACAAAGCTTCTTCAAGTCCCCAGAAAAGTTAGTACGTTGATTTGGTATAGCTTAGAGAGGCCCGTTAGGGCAAGCAGGCTGAAAAGCAGATGTTCTTCCAAAGCTGCCTTGAATTGCAGTCAGCATCTGGGGAAAGGGTAAAATGACAGAAATCAGTGGGATGCTGCACTACCCAGATCAAAACCACATGAAAGCAGGAGACTATTTTTCAAAGAGGGAAATTCCAGAAGGGAAATGGAGTATCTGTAGCTGACATCACTCCCCATCAGGCTGAATTGATGGGTGGGAGAAGATATCAGCACTGACTTTAGCATCCCTGCTGCCTGATACACAACCAACAAAATCAGCAGTCCGTAGCCCTCAAAGAGGAACCAGTTGTCTGATCCCATTGCACAGAGGACATCAAGGATAGGATACAACAGTGCTTGGGGAAGCACAGTAGCATTGCCAGCCAAGTGCAGCCTAAGGGAGCCATCTACCAAGCCTTACAGCTCTGCCGGAATCCTCCCACAGCCTTCTGCTACCGCAAAATCTGGGAAGACTTGAGTTCATTTTCTTTTTAATATTTTCTTTCTCCCCAACATTCATAATTTTCCAGGGCACAACTTTGTCACACATTTTTCCAGCATCTGTTTCTCAGAGCGCTCTGAGAGCGAGGCAGAGGTCCTTCCTGACCCCACACCGAGTTTCTACTTGCAGGGACCTGGGGAAGAGACAAGGCCCCTGCAGAAGATTTGTTACACTGCAGGCGAAGAGACTTGGAGAGTTTGGGAGCAGGCTAATGTACAAGATTTGCACGGGAGCTAGGACCACAGTCACAGTGAGATGCAGAAACTGGATGTAGGTCCCTTTGTTTGCTGGTTGGAGGCAACATCAGCTCTCTAGGGGAGCTGAGAAAAGCTCTGAATCTGTCCCAGTCGTACTGTTTTAAGGTCTCAACAGATAGATTAGGCGCTCACAGAAGGTCACTTGCATTTGGCTTTCTGTCACTCTCTACCTTGTTGTAATGTGGAGACATTCACATTTCTTTTCTTCATAGTCTAGAGACTGTGAGTGCTCTGGGTAGGGATTATCTCATATGTACAGCACCTGGCACAGCAGAGCCCTGGAGCTTGCAGCTTCCAGGCTATTCAGAAATAGCTCCATGCTGGGTTCCCTTGCAAAACCAATCTTGGACCAGGCCTATCAGCGTTAGGTTCATGTGAGACTCGGAGCCAGCTCTGATCCTGTGGTGAAAGGCACTCAGTCTGCCATGACTCTTAACCCAAACCGAGCATATCTTTGGCAATTGTGGGTCTGAATGTTTGCACTGTTCAACCCTGACTCATCCCACGGAACAAGAGGAGCAGCAGGAGGAGAACCCACAAGCCCTGATGATGGAATAAAGTTTCAAGTTGAAAGGAATAAAGCCTTGTGGAAATCCCTAAGAACCAAACCACACTATCTTCAGCCTCCTACTTTTGTAATTGTTTTAAGTCTGGATGGAAGAGAGAGACACCACTGTTGTCACCCAAAGAGATGTCAGGTTTTATTTAGACTGATTTTAATATACTCCTGATCCAAGGCTTCTAGTGCCTTGCATTTCACTTAGAAATAATATAAATCTCCTGTTTGTCTCTGTGATGTGGTGAAACAATTCGTTTTAAGGGTTATGGGACAAAGCAGAATGACCACTTTGAGAGCATTAATACTCTTGGTAAAGGACATATCTACATTTGTATGAGGGAAAAGAAGGCCAAGTAGAGATAGATAACTTGGGTGAGTCATAAAGCTCCATAACAAAAAGAGGGGCTTGCACTGAAGTTGAACTATTAACCCCAGCAAAAACCTCCATGCACACACTGTTGTGTTTGGGTTTTTCTTTTTTAAAGCAATGTTTAGTCAATCCTTAAGGATTAGAGAACCTTTTTCTATACTCTCAAGTGTGAACCAACCACAAGCATGGTCTACTGGGAGTTCCTACTTAACAGTGTCCAATGACCATCCGAATCTTGGATATTCTCAGTAAATCCCAAATTAAAAAAAAAAATAATAATCCTGGTTAATATAGGCGGTAGAAGATGCACAAGAACAGGGTGTAATGCCAGAGATAACTGATGTCCGCAGTCAGACGGGGTCCACTACAGCTTACCTCTGATTTACAGCTAGCACGTCCTGACCCATGTCTGTATAACATGTTGCCCATCACCATAGGTTATGGATTTGGGTCTCATGTCATATATTAGCTTCTCCAACATCCAAGTGTTCACATTGAGGGTAAAGTTGGGATTCATATTGTGTAACAGTCTAGAAATCAAGCAGGATTATGTCATACTTCTATGGATCAAGGCTCCTTCTATAGCAGATATGCAGAAAGAAATCTCCAGAGAGTCTTTATGTATTAAAGAAGAATATTTTTATAAAAAAGAAGGAAAAAGTTATATATTCCCAGTTACCAGATAATTGCAAAAAACAGTACTGGAAGGAACATGAAGATTTGCAACGTCTCTCTTCTGCAAAGATTCTAAGTATCTAAGCCATCTCTGACAAATGATCAATAAAAGTCATCTTAAAAACTTCCACTTTGGGACATTCCACAGCCTCCTTCAGACATTGGAAATGCCAGTATCCCCAATGTTTTATCTCCTAGTGCCTCATCTAGACCTTCCTTTCTGTAATGTAACCCTGCCTTCTTGCCCTGGTCATCATGGATGGGGAAAAGAGGGAAAAGTAATGACTCCATTGCAATGGAAAAGTTTCCATTGGAAATCGCTGTGGCAGAATTTTCTGTCGTGGAATTATGCCAATTTATTATATAAAGAGAAAGTCTTAGAAAACTTTATTCCACCAAGAAATTCTAGAGTTCAATTTAGCCCATATATAACTGGTCTTCAGCCTTAGCTGAACTTGTGGTAGGCTCTTCTGCCCCTGGAGCCCTTTAGCCAGCATTCTTTTGTGTTTGTTTAATTGACTCATCCTCAGGGAACAAAAGTTTAAATTACAAGTACAAGGGGTTTTGTGAGCAGGAACCAGCTCTGAAAAGCCCACAAAATTAAAATGCAAGTTGCTTGCAAAATGTCAGACTCTGAGGTTCACCCACTTCTGACACAGTCATATTCCTCTTGCTATCTATCTCCTGCCCAGGCATTGAGTGAAGTTCCTGGAAGCAGGGCATATCTCCTGGGTAGTAGTTTTTTCAGTGTTGGATGGATGTCTGGCTGGCTTTTTCAATTTTCCCTGTCTGTGGGTACTCAGAGGCATATCATCCTCTGGCTCATCTTTGGTTATACTCCTGATTCTGTGTTCCTCAGCTTTCCTCATTTTTTAAATCCCTTCCTCTATTTACAGGAAGAGGGAGTAAAACCTGTTGTGGAGTCATTCCAGACTTCCAAGGGAAAATGCCATTTCATTGATCATCTAGTTATAATGCTACAGGCCTGCAGGTAGTGTGTCTCCAGAAAGGACAGAAAATGGGAAGGAATTATGGACCACTTCTGTAGGCAACCAATGTCTTTGCTCTAATGGGTTTAAAAGAGAAGTTTTCAGTCCGTGCACACCTACCAAACAAGTCAACTATCCGTGCCACTAACGGCCACTAAAGTGTTTTGCGGATCCTAGTAACAGCTGCAGAGATTTTCCTTTGCAGGGCATCACAAATTTAGGAGGACGATGGAAGTGTTCTTGCTCTTGCTCTTGTTGGGACCTCTCAGCCTGCACTCACCACAAGCAGCAAAAGCTTGTGCTTGCCCAAACTCTGCTGCAGTTATCAGCTTCAGCAAAGAGGCAAGGTAGTGAATGGGCTAACTGAATTGTCTGGCTATGACTGCGTTGCCTTAGGTACATGCTCCAAGGAGCAAGGAAATCAAGCATCAGGGAGCAATCTGAACAAAAGCTGCTCAGAACAAACCTCTTTCAGAGCTGACTTGATGCACCCACCCTGTGCTGCACTTAAACCAGGCCCTTACTCAGAGCATATCCGTATTGTTGGCACAGAGTGAGACCCTGGGATGAGTTTTAACCCTTGGATAGTGCCTGTGTTTCTTCTCAGAAGGACCTGAAGAAGGGTGTGAATGGATGTGAATGCACTGCTGACGTCTGGGGAGATGCAACCTGTGCACAACAGCTGAGATGGGCTAGACTGACAGAGTAGATATACCCTTTCTTTCCTAGGCCAAATAGGAATGCCCTTGGAGATAGGGTAAAAGAGAAATTTGCAACATGGCAATCATCTGTAGTATCTGTGCCTTAGAAGGCAGTCAGACATGTCCACGTCCTCCAACACCTCCCATCTAAGACAGCGAAGTCAATTCTAATAAATAAATAAAATAATAATAATAATAATAATAATAATAATGATAATGATAATGATGGTGATGATTATGATGATGCAATAAATGGAGGCATCTCAGTCCAAATGCAAAAGAGAATGTTGTGTGCTATCTCACTGTTTGCTACTATCAGTGAATTATTTAACTTGACAGGTCACCCTCTAATGACCTGCTCTCCCATGGCTCTCCAAAAACCATATGTTAAGCAGGAACAATTTCTGGGCCAGCGCTCATTTAGCTTAAGAAATCTCCTTCGCTTGATTCCTTGCCGTGAAACGGAGTTAAATTGGGACCCATGCTGGGGAGCTGCCTAATCAGATCTCTAATAAGGAAGAACTGACCTTGAACCATGTTCCTATTGTGCTGGAACTGCTGTGGCATTGAGAGAGGTAAAATACCCTTTTGCTACCTCCACACCTGTCTCTGAGACCTCATGGTAGGAGGTCTTCTGGTTTCAGGGGGTTCCTGGCATGGTCACAAATGCTGGCAGAGATGCACATTGTGAAGCCACCCTTGAGTAACGCGCTAAGGACCCCTGAAGGGACACTTGCTCCTTGGTGACTCTCTTTGACATCAGTTAAGAAGGAGGAAATGATAGATTATTAACCATGGAATTCCACAAACCGGAGGTCAGTTGTGGTTCAGGCCTTGGCGGACTCTGGATATCATAGGACCAGCTTTCTTCTTCTGATCACTTCTGATGTACATGTTTACTATTGAAATGAATTATAATTGTTGAACCTTGACCCTTCATTATCCAATGTCTGAATCAGGACCTTGAGAAAAAAACATTAGGACAGTCAAGTCTCTCAAGTCTCCTACCATCCTTAGCTGAAATTACCAAAAAGGGAGACATTCAAAGGCGGTTAAATTTGTGATATGGCGGTTAACCATGCCAACTACAAAGATCTGAAATATCTTCAGAGAGTCCTTGAGCTACGGAGAATATTCAGGGAAAGCATCATGAAATGCTTGCCCTGCTTTTATATTCCATCTTAGGCATCTGCTGCAGGCCACCGATAAAGAGAAGACATTGAGATGGAACATCAGTCTGATCGGTCCAGTGTTGTTCTTATGATCACTGAAGAATGGAATGAGATTTCCAAATAAGCTTTCAAACTACCATTGGGAACCAGACTCCAATTACTTCCAGTAGCTGGTTTTTTGTTGTGCTGGATGTGCTCCACTGGTCAGAACCCCTGGCTGGCACCCTAAAAATCCTCCTCAGACCTTCTGATCTCTGGGCTGATGTGTGAGGTGATATGATTAGCAAACATGTAGATTAGATCATGCTCTGGTATCTTTTACACATACAGAAAAACACATTTCACAGAATCAGAAAGGAAGGGAGAAAGATCAAGGGAAAATAAGGCAAGAAAAGGCATTTCATGCAAAAGTCCAATAATAAGAATGTTCCCGACAGCTCATTTGCAGGGCTTTGGTCACACTGATCCCATCTTTCTCTCCTCAGACTGCTCCGTAGCTTTAGAGAATTTATTGGAAAGTATTGTTTCCTGAAATTCCTTTCCTGGTATTCACCCTAAATTAGCTCTTTTCTTAATTGTCTCCCATTACTTTTTTCCCTTTCTCTCAGTCCTGATCCACTTCTTCACTGCTGCCAACTCTTGCAATAGTACTGTAAGTCTTGCAATATTTAGTGTTTTACTGTAATCCCCAGCATCTGGAAGCAAGTGGTTGTGCAAGGATTCCAGCTTTCATTAAAGAAGTCTTTAGCCCTTGGAGTTGCTTAGAAAAGCTTGAAATTATGACCTGAGTGTACTGTAAAGACAAAAAAAGAAGAAGAAAAATAAAATCACCAAAAAAGCCAAACTACAAGGAAATGTATATACAGGAGTGAAAATAAAGATGACATTAATTTCAGGGTAAAGAGTAATTCACAAATTGGAATATTTTGAATTGATGATATTGGTCTTTGAAACCAAGCCTATAGGATATGGATATATTCCAGTACACAACAGTTGAGTACACAAGGAGAAACCAGACTGTTTTCCACATTCACTGAGGGCAGAAGGAAAAGGCACCAGTCTAAATTACATTAGACAGATGAGATATAAGGAGAAACATCTTGTAACCATAAGAAAGGTTAAAAAATTGGGAAGCTGGCCTGAGAGAGAGTGGATGCCCCTTCTCAGGAGATCCTTAAGAGCTGGTAGATACACATCTATCAGAAATGGATTTGGGAGAACCTTGGGTGGAGCAAGCTGGGAGCTGAGGAAAGATAAGAGAGGAATGGCTGCATGAGCTCTGAAGGCCACTCCCAGCCCTCTGCACAAGGATTTTCTAGTCTCCTCTCATCCAACTTCTTCTTACATCGTTCTGTAACTTTACCCTCACCATGGTGAACAGCTAGGGACGGGGAGGAGAGGCGGTGTGGTTGGAGCCATATACTTAACTTCCAGACTCCTTGTAAGGAGTCGCATCGCTTGAAGCCTTTATTGCTCACTTCTAACAATGACAATGATCCCTGAGCTTTTGAAAACCTGACAAAGGAAAATAAATTCAACAGGGAAAGCAGTAGCTTCGTGCAATTTCAGGGCAAGGGCTCAAGTCTGCATGTAGGTTTATAAAGGCCTGAAAGATTGAACGGGGTCCTGTCTTATTCTGAGAGCATCCAGAAGAAGGTCTTCAGTGGGGAAGTAGGTAGGTACCTGCAGTCCATGTACAGAAAGGGTTACTGCTGATGTTTACCTGTTTCTGCTGTAACTAAGAATTAGGAGATGAGATAGGCAGGGTCTGTCCCAGATCTACTCTTTTCTTCTGCAGGACCCTGCATCATACAAGTCATTTATAAATAACAGGTTGCTTGCCCTTCACTCTGCCCCAACACAGCGGCTTTCCAGGATCTCGCATCACTAGCACTTTAACCATCTGATTTCCAGCCTGACTTCTATCTGTGGCCAGTTTCCCACTCCTTTGTTCCTGTGCCAACACTGGCCTTTAGCTTTAATAGCTGTCTCCCCACTTCGGTGTATTACTCCCAGATGTATTTCTAGTCACCAGTTGCATCCCTTCTTAGCCTTTATTTGCTAAGCTAAGCAGGCCAAGCAACTCTAGAGCCCTCTCATCACACCAGCTCTCTGCTCCCTGATTACCTTACCAGTCCTTTTCTGCACCAGCTTCAGTAACTGTCTCATCAACGTTAGCTACCTTGCTGCAGACCTCAGGGTGAAACTATGATCTTGACTTTCTCCTTTGAATTGGGTTGTATCTTTCCTCTGACCACAGTGAGAGCAGCTGAGTACTCATCACATCTCAGAAAAGGTATTGCAGAAGTCCTAAACAACAACAAAGGCCATCAATCAAGAGTGGGGCTGCCAAGCCTATCATCTTGACAGTGACTTTCATTTAAACGGGGCCCTCAAGTGCTGCAATCTTAAGAGATGAGGTATGTGATAATAGAGACTTGCATATTGTAATTAATCAGGAGCCACTTGAGGGATGATACAACTCACCTGACTGTATCCATCCTAAAGCTAATCATATTGTATAAACCAGTCATCTGCTGCCCTGAAAAGCCATCAGAAAGAGACTGGCATCTCCAAAGAGCAGATCAACAAGCTGGTTTTCAAAAGTATTTTAGGACAGGAGGAATCACGCCCCAAAGAGAATCCTCTCTCGCTGGCTTTTGCAGGAGCCTGAATGACCAGGTGCAACTAGATACCTAATTCTCCAGGGAGCTACCAAGCCTTGAGATAAACTCTGGCTTAAACCAGAATGGAGAGTTGGAGCCCCAAACTGGCATTAAACATAGTTGACGGCTGTTTAGTAAAACTCTACTGAAATCTGGCAAACAAAGCCAGCTGCAGATGCTACAGTGGTTCATATTGACTCTGGGTGGGAGTAGCATCTTGGAAGTTCACAAAAGGTTTCATTTGTTTCTGAGTCTGTTTTATAAGATCAAAACGAGACCGAATAAAGTAAGCAATAAGTAAAAGACTTTAACTATATGTACCACATGCACTGATTTAACTAAACTTAAGTTCGTCTTCAACTCAGCACAACGGGGTCCTGGTCTACATCTAAGACTCCTTAGGGATATTGTAGTTAAGAACAATGAATGAAGACATGTCAAAAATATGGGCAAAGTTCTCCTGTATCTTCTAATCGCTAACTTCTGATTGACATAGCAGGCATTTTGTTACTAATTTATATACTCTGCTTTCCCATAAAAGACAATGGCCACAGAGAAAACTCAACAACAATTATGACAAGCCTATACAATCCTGAGAGAAGATGGGATTGTGCTGTTCTGCTCGCATGGATTAGAGGGTAAGGGAATTCTCTGGTATTGACTTCCTGCCAAGTAGTTCAGGACCTTTTTATCCACTTCATTGGATTACCCACAGGAAGTCTTCTGACTCATTAACTCCATTGAGAAGGTCAAATAGGATTTTCAGCAACCTTAACCTCCCCTCAGCAAGTGGTTATGGGCTGCAGAGATAGCCTTGATTTCTGTCGCAGTGCAACAATCTCTGAAAAGACATTGTGGAAAACTTCCTATTTTTACTTTATTTTATGAGTCATCAGCACGAAATGGTCACTGCATATGAGGACACATAGGTCTGTGGATTTTCATCCTTTTTTAGGGATATTTTAGGACTCTGATGGCTTTCTCACTTTGAGCTCTGATATGAACTTATCTAGCATGGGGACTGTCAGGAGCATGGGAAACATGACTAAGATATAGTCATAAGTTTACAAGGAAAGGTGGGAGGGGTCAGGTTAAGAGAAACACCTCAAAGAGTAAGAGATCCCCTTAAATCTGAGTAGGCCTAATTAATTTCCCTCATGTAATGAAAATTACTTATCTTGAAGGGGAAAGCTTCTGACCTACACCTAGGGGAACATGATAGTAATCCTGTTGAGTGCTGTGGGGGTAAGATCATAACCTGTGAAAAAATAGAGACGGGCACCCAGGCTACCCTTGAGAATTGGGCTACAGCTGAGAAATTAGTCTGCTGAGGTGGGCATATCTTTGAATGGTTGAGATGTGTAGAACCTCAGGACTCGGAGGAGACTGCAGCAGGATCTTCTCTGCAAGGAGGAGATGAGGGCACTGGGAAGGGAGCTCTGATCCGTTTGAGTGCTGCCGGACTCTGGACCAACAAGGAAATATCATTAACCCAACTGTTGCACGTGCAGCTTGGCTGCCACACTGCCCGGTCACAGCAGCTTTCTGCTAGGTGACTTGGTACTTCTGAACCGCCTGTCGAGGGTGCGTTCAGACCCGTGTCTGCGTCTTTGGACAAGCTTCCTATAGAATATGGTTGTGCATGAAGGGGGTTTACGGGAGCTCTGACTGTCCCGCTGTGGACAGTCCCTGCCCAACGCTGTGCCATGAGATATCACCAAGCATTGACAGGGAGATGCTGGCCCAAACCCAGGACAGGCAGCAGACAAAAACTGCACAGTGTGGCTCACACTGGCCATTGCCTCAGCCAGAACCTGGGCCCTATTTCGTTTATGAGTGTGGCTGTAGCCCATGGGGGGGTGGGGGGGTGGGGGCAGAAAGACACGCATCCTTTCCCTGACACATTTCTGAACAGCTACACGAACAGAGTGTGAGCATTTTGACTCAGTAACATCTTAAGCAGCTGTGGTTTGTTACTTATTCCTGCTCTGTCTGGTTTGCGTTCGCACCTTGGGAATTAGTGCCTATTTGCTGGTCCAGATCAGACTGGAGAGCTTGAGGTCTGCTATCACTTAATCAGATGGTTTGGTATCAGATTTTTAACCTTAAAAAAACATGGGAACTGGGTATGGATTTTATGGTACTTCTGTGCTGTGGAAATCACCTTCTTAGTGCTTTACTGCAACTTAAGGGACAGTTTACAGAATGTCCTTTGAACGCAGATGACCCTAAAAGCTGTTCATTTAAGGGAGCTCGGGAATTGCTTCAGCTCTGCATTCAGCTAGGTCTTTTATGAACTGTGTTTAGTAGTGGCTTATACACAGAGAGAAGTTCATGTAGTGACTATCTGCTTACCGAAGGAGAAAAAAGTTTCCTAAGACCGATGGGATATATGGGATATAAGCACAGAAGCAGCAAAGAAAAAGATGGTGCTTTACCTTAGGAAAGAGCAGCGATCGCCCTGGTATAGAAACACCGATCCAGCTGTGGCAGTGTTTTAGAAGAGAAGTGAGAGAGCATGCTAAAAACACCATGAAGGCAATTCAGTTGCAAAAAAAAAAAAACAACAATCAACCTTCAAAGGCAGAGACACAGACAGATCACGTTCTGCATATCAAAAGGAAAGTGAGGATGTTGCACAAGGAACATCATGCGAGGAAAATACAGGCATGAAAATATTCTGCAACCTGGAAGGAAAGCGTAAGAGGAGAAGCAAAACAGGGCAGCTGAGCTGGGAAAATTCGAATGAGAAGTGAGAGCAGTTGGCTGTGGGAGTACTTTTCTGCAGGGCAGGGATGGAGTCTCTGCTAGGAACAGCTCATTGAACCTGGGTATCTTTTTGCAGGAGATAGCTGTGCACTAGTTATAAAGATTGGTGCAGGGGTATTGGGGCGAAACTGAGAGTTTCCGAAAGCAAAGGTTCATCTAAGTGATCAAATTGATTTTTTTTAACTTATTTCTAAGACTTCTACTCTGTATGCAGCACTGGGAGGGTACCGACTGCTGTCTTGCAGAGGTGCTTGAGCCTCACGCAAAATTAGCCAGAGCCCAAAGGAGTCAGATGTCTGCTTGACTCTGGGGGAGGAGATACTGGAGGCAGGAAAAGGTGCATTTAATTGTACTTATTGACAGCCTACTGACCACTGCCCCTCTTCTCCTTTTGAGGGATTTATTTATCACTCCCTAGAGGATTAGGCTGATCGTTCTGACTGTCTTTGTGTGCCACAAAAATGTGAAGCTGGGGTATTGAGACAATGCAGAGGTTGCAGGAAAACCATGAATGTGAACACACCTCAGAGTACCGCTGCAAAAAATGGGCTGAATCACAGAATCACAGAATCACTGAGGTTGGAAAAGACCTGTCAGATCATCAAGTCCAACATCAACCCAAAACCACCATGCCCACTAAACCATGTCCCGCAGTGCCATATCCACACATTCCTTGAACACCTCCAGGGATGGTGACTCCACCACCTCCCTGGGCAGCCTCTTCCAGTGCTTCACCACTCTTTCAGTGAAGAATTTTTTCCTAATATCCAGCCTAAACCTCCCCCGGCGCAACTTGAGGCCATATCCTCTTGTCCTGTTGCTAGTCACTTGGGAGAAGAGACCAACATGAAGACGCAAGAGCCATCCCTCTAGCACAGTCCCCCAACTCTGGCCAAGAACCAGGGTCTAGGAAGGGTTCATGCCAATGTCTGAACATGCCCCAGGGACTTTGCAGAGGGCTGCAGCAAGCTCAAGGTGGTTTGCCCAGAAGAAAGGCACTGCATGGTGGGAACGTCTTCACAGGAGGGCTCTGTGGTAGCTGACACACTGCAAATCTGCACTAATTCAGTAATACCCTGTGCACAGACTTGAAAAAAAACCCTAGATCAAAATGTGCTCAGTGAAGGCCTGTATCTGGCAGCATTTATCGGGACTCCACTTTTACAGAAAAAAAAAATATCAATAAAAGCCTCTGTTGGTTTTTGCATAACAAACCAGGGAAATCTATGGCTTGAGCTGGAAGAAAAGGACAAAACCTGCTGCAGATAGAGAGCTGATGTCAGCTGTCATCCTCCTTTAGAAAAGCCGGGGACAATGGTCTGAATTAGGACAAGCCTGAAAGACATCCTGGTACTGGGAGCTTGGGTGTCCTGCCTGAAAGGGCTGGAGGGCCAGTCATTATCTGCAAAGTGAGGTCTCCTTTGTTAACCCTGTCACCACTCCTCCACCCACACCCCTCTGCCCGTATTCCTGGTGGCCAAGAAAACAAAACCCGCTCCCGACACACTGGGAGGAGAGCAAGGCAAGAAAAGAAAGCAGAGGGAGGGCTGGGAGAGAGGGGGAGTGAGAGAAACTCGTCTTGAATGCTCTATCAGATAAGGACTGTTGAAATAAGCCTTTTTTTCCCTTTTTTTTTTTCTTTCTGTAGCTCCCTTGCAAGCAGCAGCAATGGGAGGAAATAGATAATTAAAGGGCCTTTTAAAATGGCCCCACTGTTGTCCCAGGGCTGAGAAGGTGCGCTGGCAAGACAAACGAAATACCCGGCGAAGCAGACCTTTATCTCTTCCTAATGACTCGCATTGAAAAGGGTTTTTTTCCCCAGGCCCTGGGCTCAGTCTCCCACCCTGGGAAGATTTCATTCTCAAGGCCAGGAGAATAAGTCCTCTTGTCCACTTGCAGGCTGCGGATAAATGGACAGCACTGTTGTGGCTGGGTTTTGTGCCTCCACCGCCCCAAATGTCCTGGACTGCTAATGAAAGGGGAGAAGCTGGAGGAATTGATCTCAGACATGAACGTTTCCTCCTTTCACCTGTCCCTCCCTTCCCACCCTGTCTTCAGAAGGTTTCACTCTGTTCTTGTTCTTGCGGGATACAAAGGGGTCCCAATCTTTCACCGCTTCTGCCCTCGCTCCCTCCTGAAGGATCTTGCTGCGGGCTGACCCCAGGTGCTCCCAAATCCCAACTGACCTTGGCATAGCTGAAGAGGCATGCAGCCAGTCCTACGTCAGTACAGGTTTGTATCTCATTGCTCGGATCAGTCATTAGAAACATTTCTGTCCCTGCCAGTGGATCCCTCCTGCATGCTGGGCAAGTCCTTCCCCTCCTCAACAACCCGTGCCTCAGTTTCCCCATTCATAGAATGGATGATGACCTCTTTCCTGACCATTACAGTGTGCTTTGATCCACTGAGATAGAGGCAATGAGTAAAATCTTCCTTTCCAGCCTGCTGAGAGCAGAGACCTGGGAAGAGGATGAGCTACTCCCACGAATAGGGGCAACCAGGTGCTACACAGCCAATAGCTCTGTCCCCAGCCATACCCCACGAAGGAGATGTCACCAATACTATAGCATGGTGCACAGTGGCACTTGCTCAGTGCTGACTACATGGTTCAAAGATCCACACACCTAGGAGCGGATGGTTTTTGTCTGCAAAAGTCTAAATTTACAGCCTAAATGAAACAATAAAGAGTCCAGAATCACCCAGCTATTTATGAAAGCAAGAGTTTTTTCTCCCTATTCGCAGAGGCAGAGTTTCTTACTTTGGCTTTTTAATATTATTTGCTTATTTTATCGAATGCCTGTGTAACTTTTGAAGGAGGACTAGCAGCCTGATTGTCCTGCATTGCACTGCTACCTGATGGCCAGGGGAAGAAGAGATGGTAGATAAAGTTCTTAGCTTGCTGGACAAGAGCATTTTATAGTGTTATAAATTTTTTGCTGCTGCTGTTGTGCTTACTAGTAGTTTACTTCAGCCCAGGCACTGGTCAGGAGCCAATCCCTGAACACATCTGCCAGCTTCATGGAAATGTGAAAGTGAATTGTTTGCAATCTTTTCTGCTGGCTGCTCTCTGGTGCTCTGCATCAGGTCCTGCAACAGCCTGACAGCCACAGGTTAAGCAACACCGCGACAGGCTTTGCTTGCTAAGCTCGAGCTGAATGTCGTCCTGAAGCCCATACCATCTGCAAACACTGATACCTCATCCCAAGAGATGTGCCAGGCAGACGACAGGCTCTGTTCCCACTCACCCCACTTTTCCCTGCTATATTTTTGAAACTTCCCTCAGTGTTTGTGCCTCATATATGAGGCACACGAGCCCGCATCGCCCTGCTTTTCCAGCCTCTAATGCACTTTCTTTCCCAGAAAACCATGTTAGGGGAATTATTCAGGACTCTGTTTCTGTTCTTCATCCCATCTCTATAAGTCTCTGCATAACTTTCCTTTTCCTTCTCCTCAAGTTTCTGGTCTGGCATGGGGGACAATGACAGTCCTACCTGAACGAACGGGGTGTTAATCTCACGGAAACTTGACTTGTGCCTTGTGCTGCCTTTGATGCTCTTGCAAAGTGCCAGCAGATCCCAGCAGCAGTGTGCAGCATCCCTCCTTGCCCCAAGGTAAATGATGCCAACAAGGCCAGCACCACACAGAAGTGCACCCGTGTCTTGCTAATCAAGGGGAAGCCTCTCCCTTGCCTGTGAAGAGGCTGGGGCAGACAGTGATAAGGAGAACAGGCAGAGGCTGGGAAGAAAACTCCTGAATCTTGCCAAACATTTGAGGTAGAGGAGGGAAAGGATGAAGGGAATAAAAGGGCAGTGTTGTCTGAGACTCTAATTAATGTAAAAACACAGTTTGCTTGGGCTAAGACAGATCTTTTTACTGAGTGAAGACAGTTTTTATCTGCCCTTCGCAGCTCTGGCTATTCTTCCCCTTGGCATCTGGTTACCTATTTAGCACACTGGTGCACACACACTCGCACACCCCTGGACAGCACACGTGGATTTGAGCCTGCTGGAGGTAGCTGTGGGTTTCTTGCGGCATTAATTACCCTGTTCACAACATCCAACTATGTCCTGGGTGCCTTCAGAAACCCCCTGCACAGCAGTGTTTGATTTGCTAAAGCATCGTCTGAAATGGGAAGGGAGAGAGTGGTTTTGATTTTGCACTCTTGGTTTTGTACTCGGTGCCCTGAACACCAGGAGGGCATAAAAGAGTTGAGAATCAGCTTCTGAATGAAGGAAGAGATCATTTTCAGGTTCATTTTGTGGTAATGGTGGGATTCAGTTGCCCGAGCACAGATTTAACACCAGAAGGGTGCAGATTTCCTGCATATCACGTACGTTGGTCCCATGCAAATCTGCCAGATAACCCAGAGCATCTAAAATGAACTAGACACCTTCATTTAGGCTTTTTCATTGAAGGATACATCTCTAGGAGGAGATGAATCACCCCATCACATTTGCTGCTTTCTCCTTCAAAACCAAAGGGATGCCAAAGACACTCAGAAGACTCCTCTGATCTCTCTTGCGTTACTTCAACCTCACCCCAGGGGTGATTTTCAGCATCGTGCATGTCCTGTTTGATGGTCAGAACAACACCGAGCAGCTTCTGTGTATCTAAAACACATGTCCCACTACAGCCTCAGTGCTAGGTCTTTTTGGAGGGTGGTTCAGGATAGTTTCTCACTTATTACTGGTGGGTCTCTTGTGCCTCCTGGTTCATGAATGAAGGCCTTGTGGTGGGCTTCATACTGCAGTTTTACAATTTTTGCCAGGCCCAGGTATAAAATAAAAACTCCTTCAAAATATGATCGTCCATATCTATTTATCATGGAGCACAGCTGCAAAAGACTGTCTGAAGATACCTGTTTTACGGACTATCATTTTTCTCTTGCTAACCTCCCCATGTTCAGCTCAAATTAAGTTATTTGTGTCTCTCTTCTCCTTGCATGGCAATCCTTTTGCCACATCTCCCTTTACTAATGCACCTTCTGCCGTGCAAGGACCAGCCATCTTCTTTCTCTGTACCATTTCTACTTAAACTCAGAACAGTTGTTCTCATCTTGCATTTGTCTTTGAAGTTCACTGCTCCTGCTTCACACTGGGAAGAGGGTGTACCTCAGGATGCACCTGCAAGGTCCTCAGTGTCCATCCAGTTGTTTCAGCTGTTCTAGCAGAAGGAGTTGCCTCTCCCTTCAAACCTTCTCCTGCCTACGTGAGTGATATATGTGAAACCCTTGTAGAAGGTCTGGGTTTCTTCTAGACAGTGCATCAAGCCAAAACTGGTGTTTCCAGCAGTTCTTCTGAGCCTGGACAACTGTGTGATGCAGGGAAAGCCACCCCATCCCATTTCACCTCTGCCCACACCATCTGCTCTCTTTATTTGTCTTTCTTTAATCCCAACTGCAGGTCCTGATTCACACTGAGATGCTGACCGTGGCTGGAGACTCAGCCTTACCATTACCATTAAAACAGGTAGTAGCTGATATGCCGTATATGTCCTGTGCATAGTGAGCAGAAGAGAAAAACAGTGCATGGGGAATCTTCGTGTTGTATGAAAAACTAAACCAGACATCCAAAATCTGCAGGTTCACTATGTGCCTCTCTGTTCTTGCTTGGAGCTCAGCAAATATAATAGTCACAACAGCAAATAAGTTGTGTCCTGTGGGGCTAGACAAGGTTAGGAACATTTGAGTGAAATGTTCTTTTCAGTCTTGTTTTTACTGCAATCAAAATGACTGAAAATAAGTGGGATGACATCCACACCATTTTTATTTAGATCTAAATAATTGAAACACATGGATAAAAGTTCTGTGTTTTATTTTCTTTCATGTGGAATTTACTCTGCCTTCCAAACACAAAAAAATTCTATGTGTGTGTGTGTGCGCGCGCTTGTGTGCATGTGTCTGAATATGCAAGTCATATTTATATTCTGTGTTTTACTTATTAAAAACAAAGTTTCAGTCGAAACAAAACATGTGCTGGACCAGCCAGTAATTGTTATTTATTTAGCCAGATGTCACCTCTTGGCGAATAGCTATGTGCTTTGGTTTTTAGTCATAAAAAATAATACATTAAAACTGTGGAATGTTCCCCAAAGTGGAAACTCAGGATAGACGGACATTGCTGAGGAAGGGAGGCCAGGGAGGCTGCTCGAGCCCTGTGCCCCTCCCTGTCCGCACTGCTTCACCCGCGCCTTGCTTGCTGGCTGTGTCTCGGACCACCCCAATTTGCTCCCTTGGAGACGTGGTTGTGGGGATAACTCAATCCTTTGACCCCACCCCGTAGCCTGGAAGGGTGAGATTGCACCCAGCTGGGCTCTGGTCACCCCACACGCTGCTCCAAACCTAGCCTAGAAGGCTTTGCATCTTCAAACAGGCTTGCAACACATGCTTCCATGCTACAACCGCATCATCTTGAGGTATTGCAGCAGAGCCCACATTATTTCAGACACTTTGAACAGAAAAAGCACAGAAAACACAAGACTCTGCTGGGGGGACTAAGAGAAGAGTGAGGTCCAGCTGCTACTTGATGTGGATATGATCAACCTGCTGTAGAGGGGACCAGACCTGAGCAGCACGGAGGTCAGCCTGCCTGTGCCTCTTGGTCCCTGGCGCTCTCTTATTTTGCTCTGCACTCATACCTTGAATACCTGCCCAGGTCTGTTTGTGGATATACAACCCATTTGAACTTCTACATCAAAAGATAAAGAATTCATTTGGCTAATGGAAGGAAGGGAAGGAAAGTTGCTTCTCCCTTCTTTGTCCATCCCAAGGTCCACTCAGTCATCTTTGGGGCAAGCCAGAGGGAGCCAGCTCTATCATTTGGGGTTTTTGGGGCCAAACTCATCAGCAGCTGAATCCAACTTATCACCTTGACCGTCTGCAGTAAAGACAAGCCTTGCAAATTATTTTGTTGATGGTGGCAACTGGCTTTGAGTTCAATGACATGAAGAGGAGGGGTGGGGGCAATTTATAAGGAAATATGGGACAAAGCTGTAAGCTTAGCTGCTCTTCCTCCTCCTGCAGGCTGGAAGGGAGGGAAGGCAGGTGTAATTGTGCTGGAGTTCAAGCAAGGTTTGCCCTGGGCTTCAGTCAGCACCTGCATTTCGTCAGAATGATAGCCCCTCTGTTTCCAGCACAGAGGGAGCTCAACGAGAGTCTGTAGAGCCAGGCAGCCTGGCGCAGACCCAGGCTTCCGTGACATGATAAACACTCCGTTTCTCTACTGCTCGACAGACATCCAAAAGAGAGGGAGGGAAAGAGAGATGCGAACAGGCTGGGAGCCATGTGGAGAGGAAGCTTTTCCCCAGGGACTGCAAGATTGTTTCTATACCAAATGCCTGGCCATCAAAAGCCACCTCTCAGAATGCGTTAGCATTTGCAATGATCCATGCAAGGAAGATTATGTGGATTCGCTACTGAGCTTCGTCTTTGAACAAGGAGGTTAAAAAAAAAAAGCCCATCACGGCAGCTCTGCATTGCACCTGACTGGGTAGCTTGCATCCAGGAGCCTGAAGACATCTATGGAGCTGAAAGTAGAACGATGGGCAGAGAAGGAGTATGTGTGTGTGCTGTGTTTGGGAGAGGACAGAGGGAGTTAAACAGTGTGAACTGAATGCACCATGGCACATTGCTAGCAGACCAAAAAGGTTTTGCAGACCCAGGTCTACGTATGCTATAAAACATGCTGTCTTCAGTCAGGGGTTGCACATACCTCTGGGCAAGGGTGGAAAATGGCAATGATGTGCAGGTACCCCTTAAATCTGAGGGTCCCTTACAGCTGAGAAAGGCAAAAACAGCACGGGGATGTTCAGGACTAGAGGTCAGCTCTGTCTAAAAAGGTCTGATGGGATTGGACTTTTTCCATCCCAACTGTTTTTCAACTCAAAACTGATTATTTGCTTAAACTGAAACTTTATACAAAGTTCCTGCTTTATTTAGCAAATTAGTATCTCAGTGGAAAAAAAAAATCACAGTGCTAAAATAACATTGTTTTAGCTAAAACTTCTGTAATACTGAGGAAACCTTGATTTCGGGCAGAAAGTTTGATAATTTCTTAGGAGTCTGAAGTCATGCACAGATCTTATTTAACCAAAAGAAAAAAAACCTAAAAAATTTGCATGTTGAAATTGCCCTTCACGTATGCTATATTGCTCACTCTAGTGTTCATTCATCAAGTTAAAGAAAAAGCCACGCTTAAAAACCTTGGTGTGTAAGACTTCAACATAGTGCTAAGCAAGGTCTTCTCTTCCCATTCTCATTTGTAATGCTACCTTCAAGGACACCTCTTCCAGCCCATTACCGTCATGGCCTGAAAATCATTGTCCAAATATCATGGTCTGCCTAAGCCTGAAATTTCAGTTTTCATCTGAGAAACCCTCACCTTTCAGGCCCTGCATGTTGTTAGATGCACCTAAAGCCTCACTAAGGACCTACATCTCTGTTGGTGGATATACCCTAAAAACCCCAAATCCTTGTAGAGCTCCTAAAAATTCTGAATCCCAAGGAAAAGTTGGTGGGATTCCCAGATTAGGGTCTCAGCAGAACTTCTGGTGAGGCTTCAGAGGAAAGATAAGATGCCCCAACAGTTAAAAAATTGCAGTTATTCCTGGTCCCATCTGCACTCTTATGGGAGCTCTGATGCATACTAAACTCTCAGAAAACTAGTGACCTTTCTTTTCTGGTTTAGTTCTCTGCCAATGAAATAAGCCAAAGCAGAGAGTCAAAGAGTGCCAGAGTCAATGCAAGGGAAGGAGCAGGACTGTGTGGCAAGGAGCCCTTCAGCAGCTGTGAGCTGCTGGATCAGCTCGGCCGTCTTACAAAACCTCCCCTTGCAGCGTGTCCCAGGCACACCTACATGGACTTTCACACGTGTCCTAACCACAAAAATCCTCCCCTTCTCTTTACACCTACAAAGCCTGTAGCTAGAGTACAAGTGAGTTTGACTCGCCACCACCAGAGTAACACAACCATTGACCTTTAAGCTATCCTGGACTGGACTTTCACCGCAAAAGCTCCTGTTTAAGCTATTTCACTTTGAATAAAGTATTCCGTATTCATTGCTGAAAGGATGGGGACCCAGGCGTACGAGACTTCATTGAATGAATAGGACACCAAGTCCTGAGCTAGGCACTGGGGCTCCCTGTGCAGCACACAGGGAGAGCAGGCATCTGTTCTGCTGCAAATTACGTTAGTCTGCTACTGTGGCATTAAAAAAGCATCCAGGGGGAGGAGGGAGACGACGTCTGCGAGACCAGAGCTGGAGGTTATACATGAACTTGGACAGGTCCCAAGGAATTTCACCAGCCTATTAAGGAAGCATTTACATCAACCACAAGTTGCTTAATGTTTACTATGTTAAATAATCCAAATTCCATGGAACTCTTTGTTCTTATGTGTTCTGGGGGAAAAAGTGATACCTATAAGCAGCGCTCTCCAAGCTTTAATAGCTTTTGCCCTGTTTGCTCGCCCTGTGCTGGTGGCTTTTGTGCAGTTACGCAGCAGAGCATTACTCTTTGCAAAGCACGCATTCCCGGGGAGACGGGTCGTGCTTCGGGGCTGCTAGACCTCTGTGCCAGGATCCTTCTGGACCCGCCGAGGTGAGAGTTAAGCCTCTTTGCCTGAGAAGTGATATTATCAGCTCTTTTCTCAGAGAAATCCCATTATGCCTGAATAGAGCCTGAGCAGGGAGGGATATAGGCAAAGAGACGATAATGATTCCTTTTTTGAAGCAACATAAAAGACAACCAGGACTTCAGCAAGAAACCTGAGGAGTTAAGAGGCAGCGCTGAGGTCTCAACGGAGATGGGGTATTCTTCTTCCCCTTGCCGGGCCCTGGAGGTATTTTGGAGTGGTCAGAGCCAGAGGGGAGTTAGTAACTGCCCGCCTGATAAAAGGGATCTTTGACTGTGGAAGGTCAGCATGGGGAGGAGGTTTTTCACGTTAGATTTGGGCCAGGGCCAATGGACTTAATCATCTTGGCTCCCAGGCTGGCTCCTGGTAGCTCCAAATCCCGCCCTTGTTCACTCAGCCGCATTGGTGTTGGGAAAACATGAGTGAGGTCAGCAGAAACGCTCGTGAATGGAGGGTTTTTTCTGCTGCAGGCTGAAAAGAAGAGAGAGGGGGATTCAGACCCACAGATCTCAGCTGCGGTGGCTAAGTTGGAAGGAACGCAAGGCTTTTCCTGCCGGCCCAGCATGATGGGATTCAACCCATGAGGCCCTTCATGCTCTTCTCTACTAGGCAGAGTGCCCTGCAACGACCCTCCCATGAAAGAAACAAACCAGGGGCTTAGGGATGTGGCAGGATTAGCTGGCTTCAACAGCACTGATGGCCTCTGTCTTCTCCTCCACAGCATCCCACATCCAGTCCTTGTGTGGCCCCACTGGTTGGAGTTAGGCAATACTCATAGACTTACCCCAGTGCTCCTCCAGCACTTGCACCATCATATCTATTGGAGACCTGTTACCATGCCCAGACGTGAGGCTCTGTATGTCTGTGCCGTCTGCAAGCTGTCCAGTATTTCAGGCTGAGCTGTCAGTGTTACACAGCCATGCCACGGCTGCGGCTAGACCTTGCGTGTTTGCAAAACGATGGCAAACAAGGCTCTTCAGACCCTTGGGCTCTTGGGTTTGACAAGGTTTTTTCCTCTGTTTTTGTGGCGGAGCACATGACAGTCCTTGTGTTGTGGGATCCAAGACAAAATTTACAGCCGTGGTATAAGTGGTTTCAGATTAGTGCCCGGTGACTCCACCAAGAAATCTTCACAAGGCAAACAATTACTGCAGAAACAGCTGTTCAACACGGTGGAGAAGGTGGAGGAGAAGTTTCTGAAAGAAGGTAAAGTCCTGCATTGAGAAAGGAAAGAAAAGAAAGGCTCGGGGAGAAGGCAGGTGACTGAGGAAGGGACAGCAAACCTGCCTCTTGTATGTTTTTCACAGCTGGATACCACTTCACAAGCCCCTTCTGTGTTCTCGCTTGTGGGTTTGCAGTGGGTGGGGAGTTGGAGTTGCAGGATCTGAGGACAGAAGTAAGGTTGGTTCAGGGGGCTTGGAGTTAATGCAGGAGCCATGAATGTGTAGTGGCAACACTGGAGGTTTGGAGAGCCTTGCTGCTGCTGCCAACAGTGAAGTATGCATCAGATCCAGAGAGGATGCTGAAATTCTGATGGTTCCTCTTTGTGAAAGGGATGGCTCGACACAGAAGCTGAAACCTCTGAAGGAAGCAGAAGAAACTGAAGTCTCAGGAGCTGTACTATGGAAGTTGTGTTGCAGGGGCTGGAGTCAAAACCTCAGGGAGCTGTGTAGCCCCAGAGTTTGTACCAGAAGAGGGAATGATTCCTGCTGTCAAAAGCAATGATGTGGCAAAGAGGAGAGGGGAGGGGAGGAATCAGTAGTGAGAAAAGGAGGATGATATGAAGGGAAGACTTTTCCATGCTGCAAGGCATGTCTTGACTATAGAAAATAAGTCTGGAAAGATCTCAGACCAGTTTCCAAGTCAGAAGCAAATCGAAACTGTCTTTCAGAGGTGTTTGTCTGCTTGGTGACTTCCAGAGATGGAGGTACCATGACCTTTTGTACTGGGAAGTTTTCCTCCCTGTCTACCTTGAAACTCTCACAGAAAATTAAGTGTAACACTCCCTCTTATGTACCACAGTCATGGAGAAGACTTTTATTGACGGAAGCCTAAAAAACAACACAGAGTGAGAACAGGAGTAAATAAACTCTTATGCAGAATCTGCCCCATACTTAACCTGTGGATCCAGAACAGGTTGTCTGCTTCTGTCATGGAAGAGGAAAACTGAAATCAAGCCCATGTATGCTTATCTCTGCTCCAGCACTTTATTTCTGGACATCCCCAAATATAACCAAGCATCATAATTTGCATTTCACAGTGGGGGAAATGAGCCATAAGAAAGGAAATCATCAGGCCATATACGAAGCCAGGAACAGAATGTAGATTCCATAGCTTTCCTTCCTTGAGAAGCTATGGATGAGCTTCTCCACTTCCTAATTAAGGTTTTTAAGGATTGCTCATCATAGCCCAAAGAAGTCACACACTAATTCCTGCTTCCAGCCCACAGCTTCTGTTCAGTGGCATTCAAAGTCTGTGAAAGAAATCACTTTTCACCTGGTACTCTTGCAGCATGAGGCCACCAAGAGCACTTAGGAATAATTGCATTTCTAAATAGTCATCTGTTCTGTTTTGTTTTCCCAGAGGGTTAAGTACTAACAAAAAGTTAATGGCACTTATAGAGAGTTTTCTGTGCAAGGGTATACTCATGAATGGACCCCTGCATCCTGCTAGCCGCAAATGTGAGCTACCCAGCATCGCAGGGAGCAGTCTTCAGCCAGCCTTTCAAGCAGCTCAACCGGTGAAGAGTTATCCACCCACCCAAAGCTGCACCAGAAATGAAATTCTCAGCCCATCCCAAGCAGCTGGAAGGTTGCACCGGGAAGAGGACTGCCTGACCCAGATGGGAAGGGAACCAGAGCCTCAGCCTTGCAGCAGGACTGCCTTGGCCAGGGACCCAGCCCACTGCAGAACTGACCTCCCAGTGCCGCACATCTGCCAGATCGTGCCCCTTCCCTTCCCTTCCTTGGTGGTCACTTTGAGTGCCAGAGGGAACTTTTCCAGCCAGGGAAGCAAGAAACAGGATTGCTTCAAACCTAACATGTGCTGTGTGGGTGGTGAAAGCTGCCTTGTTGTGATACGGAGGTCGGAGAAGGTACCAGGACTTGATGCAGGGTCCAAATCAGTCCAATCTACCCTGCACTTTTAACAAGTTGCCTCTAAGCTGGTTTCAGGGCCACATGCATTAATCATCAATACTTTTCTATCTGATGGAGGACACTTAAAGTTGTCTTTGAGGTGAGGCCCCAGGTGGACCTCCTTCCTCAACGTGCTCTTCCCTGGAATGTCCTGATTTGTGGCAAGGCTGTTTGTGTGATGCAGAACAGAGATGATAACTCCAGGCCCTTGCCAGAGTGAGACCCCATGTGATAAAACTCTGCTGTCATCTAAAGTACCTATAAGGGTGACGTGATGAAACATATGTTGGGAGTACTCAGATACGGGTGTGGAACAAGTCTACTGGGTGTGACAGGACATTGCTGGGAGAGGGATTGGCATATATATATTTGGAAATCCAGAAAAAGAGCAAAAGGCAGACTTGTTAGAGTGCTTATTTACAGACACATGTCCTTGGTCAAAAATAAATAACAATCAAGAAGAGCAATGCAGGAAACATATGATGAAGTATCAGAAAGACAGAACAATGATATGTGTCAAGAGTTTCCAGGAGATGTCGGCAATTCTTCTGAAACTGTGGGCAGAGCACGCAAGGCCTGCCTGAGTTGCTCTTCCAGCCCATTTGGAGCAGCTTCCCTTGGGTTGGATGCTTCCCAGGCTCCCATGACAGGACCATACACCATGCTTCACTTCCTGTCTCATGCCATTGGAATGAAAGGATGAAGCAATGGGCATGTGCTTTGTCACCAAGGTTCCTTAGCGCTGGCCCTCCAGAATGCATTTTGCACATGTGGCAAGGAAAATCTGCACTGATTTCTTTCTTCTTTTTTTTTTTTTTTTCAACAACAGCAACAACAAAGGGTCTGTTTATCATTAATTAAGCAGCTATGAGAACTATTTCCTTAGGACAGATTATGGTGTTTCAGTCAGCCATCGGGTTATAAATTGTCAACTGAAATTGACATTAATTGCCTACATGTTCTTGTCTAATGAGCTATCGGCTTCATTCTGTGCTGTGGTCATCACGGAGTGATTGTTGTGAGCCTTGAGTTCACTTTATGTGTTTGAGATATACCCACTTCTGCTCTCTGTCCGACAAACTGACAAGTACAGAGGCACCAACTCAAATTTGGTTGGGCATAAACCAGGGTAAATTTTTCTGCTCACAGGAACAGTTTTCTGGTTGAGATTTTCTAAAATTTCTACCCTCTTCTTCTTCCCCCATTACCCACAGGCAGCAATGCTTCCTTTGCAAAATAACTATCAGGATTTTGCCATTTCTGGCAAAAGTGTGACCAAGGCAGGGAGACAATATGATCAACTGCCCTCTGTGAGCATACTCCTTTAGCACTGCCTAGGATCCTGCACTAAAATGGGGGCAAGGGCAAGGCCATCAACCTTACAAGGACCACCAATACAACACCACTTGGCCCACATCTCCTCTCAAACAAGGTGAAATGATGACAAAGATCTAAGTAAGGTCTGCAGGCTCTAGTGTTTGGTGATGCCTGTATCTCAGCCCTTTACTGTCATCACAGTCCTACAGCTCAGAAATAAGACTGGCTTGCTTTCCTAGGTGGGTCAAGCCTTCACTTTCCTCTTTTTGAGGCAGAACCATGAAATGCAGAGGGACAAATCATGGCTGCATCTACTCTGCCTTTGATAGATCTATATTACTAATTAAAATAAAGGCTCATTCCCCAGCCTCAAAGGCAAAAGGCAGAGCACAGATTGCGTACTCACTGCCCCTCGCCCTTTCTTGAGAGAGTTACAGAAAGGCACTATGAGCTGAAACTCTCCTAGGATTAAAAAGAAAGGAAGCTCAACTCACCAGAGTTTGCTTTTTGGTTGTCTGACAAGCAGTGTGACAGAAATACGACGCAGTCTCTCCCTTTTTCATATCATGTTCAGCTTAGATTGCTTCAAGGAGAGTGCACGAGCAGTCCACGGTGTGGAAAGGAGACATAAATCATGTCCGTAAATCAGGAGCCCAGGCTGCCCGTACCGGCAGAGAGAGGGGAGATTGCAGCAGGTGCACAGATTAGATCCCATATTTTACTGCTCTCATCACCACACCTTCTTCTGACTTAGCAAACAGTTTGTGGAGGAAAGAGTAATTTTCTCTGTTGCCCACAACATGCAGTGGAGTTTTCTGCAGGAGCACAGGTCCTCCCGACAGGCATTCAGGTTTTAAATGAAATGAACCACGTTTTAAATGAAAGCAAAGAGCTGATTCTTGTAACCAGTAAAGAGCAGGAGGCTGAGTGGAATGTCAACAGGGATCGTGGGATCACCTGGTTTGAACTTGTATCTAACACTATGTGAGGTCACCCCATTTCTCCTGGCTTCAGGTCCACTAAATATGCTGCTGATCAAAAAGTGACATCCATTCAAGCTTGCTTTTCTCCAGAATTGGGGAATTCAGCACTCCCCTTTGGAGTTCAAGCATCTTTACTCTCTCTGAGAAAAAAATTGTGTTGAATTTCTCCCTTGCATTTTTTTTGGCTTCTGCAGTTCCTTGATGTGCTCGTCTCTGCTGGTCAGGATGGTCTGTCACCATCCAAGCTCTGTAGAAACATCATACCTATGCCCCAATGTCATCCAAACACCTTTCTTCTGAGCTTACAATCTTTAGCTCTCTAACCCACCTCAGGCAGGATTCGTCTCATATTAGCCTTAGATATCAGAAGTTAGAAGAGGTGAATCCCAGCTTCACTAGAAGACATTTCCCCCTGTTTTCCAAGCAATAATCCATTTCTGGCACCGCATCTCATGTTTGTTGGTCCTCTAAGTGCACCAAATCCCAGCGTTTGTCTCCCCAACACTATGCTCTCTGCTCTGAGCCATTGCTTCATGGCTGGTGCTTTTATGGGTCCCATTAATCTTTGCTGTAATTTGGTTGCAACAGGAGCTCACATTGAACTGCCAGTCTGCTCCAACCCTTAAGGCCTTTAAAGAGTTGCTGTTTTCTTGGTCTGTCATTCTCTGGCTGTGTTGTACCTACCTCCCTTATGCCTATATATGTGTGACTTTGCATCAGCATAGCAAGAAAATGCAATTTATTAACTCAGGTGGGCTCTGTATCATTACCCAGCCCTCATCATTATTTGACACTGTGAAATTTTATCTGTAACTTTTTCATTTGTATTTTTAGATCAATATTAAAAATGTTTAACATCATCGGGAATAGAACTCTGCAAACTTTCTTTCAAAACTCCTTCAGCTCACAATGATTTTCCCGTAACATTTGTGCCCTGAGACCTGTCACTCGTTCTGCCCTTGATACCATAAGTACAGCATTATTGATCTCATTATTTTAATAAGAACAAAAGTGCAATGCTGAGTTGAACACCTTCAGCCATCAAAGTACATTATGTCTGTAAAGGTACCTCTATCAGCCAAACTTATTTGTTCATCAAAAAACAAAATAGGGTTTGTTTGCCCAAGTAGTGTCTCAAAAAAAACCCCAAAATATGAAAAAAAAAAAACCCTCTAATGATCGGCAGCTTTTACTCCTACAATGACTGAATCACATATCTGCTTTTCTGTTATTTTCTGTATGAGCTGTATTGGCTTAATGCTGTTACGGGCACCCGGCTTATTCCAATTTCTGGCTTGAATGGCCCAAAAGTCACATCCACACTGTTGAGACCGCTTGATTCTGTGACAACATCAGACACATCCTGCATTTTGATATGAACTACGTGCTTTGTCCCCTGTTCTCACCCCCGAGTCTGCTCCCTGACCGAGCCTGGAGACAGATCAATGTGGACACGCGTTAGACTTTGCCTTGGGTTGAACTCTGGAGCGCGGCTGTCTGAGAGCACAGCCGCAGCCTAATTTCCTCCATTCAGGGATATGGCCAAATCCTGCCTGCAGCAGTTTCAGCTCCAGTTAGGAAGTGAACTACTGGAGGTACAGCTTGGTCAAGACCCAGAAAGAGTCTCAACGGATCCTTAAATGATCTTTTTCCTTCACTAAAATTTGAGCTGCGTTATTTTGCTGTGGGATTCACTGATTACTTTTTCTTCCTATTCCTTCTTGTCTACACAATTCTGATACGCAAGCAGGTCACAGTGCAGTAAAGGGAAAATCAACAAAATTTATAAAATTATGGTTGAAGGCTAAAGCAAATTTAGAAGACTGAATGCTGAAGTAGTAGTGCCATTTCATTTGCCCTTTGCTACTGACTGCAACAAAGGAAAGGCAGCTTTCATTCATTCCTGCAACTGTCAAAAAGCCTTTGAATGAGTTTCCCCATCCCAGTGTTCATGGACTTCTCTGAGACACGGCTCTCTTGAAAAGGTTTGGTGTACAAGCCAGTTGGGAATAGCTGAGTGGAGACCTCTGAGCATTACACTGCAGTTCCCCAGAGAGTCAGAGGAGTTTATCGTGTGTAGATGGAGAAATTTCAGGGTGTTGGCTGAAAAGACTAAGCTAAAGCCAGAATACTCTAACGGAGAATATTGTCATGACCTGGATTAAAAATCTGAGAGAGAGAGATCCTGAAAAATACCATTGCTATGTGTTACACAAGTGCATTTCTAAAATGCAATTTAAAAATAACTATTTCGTCTAAACTGACCTTTTCCAAGAAGTCCTCTTTTCTCAGGATCAGCCTCTGATGTAAGTCTTAGAGATCAGGATCAAGAATTATACAGCAGGGAAAGAAATACTGTGGCTCAAGCATGCATTTTGTGTTATAGCGCAGGGCTGTGAGGGGAAAGGACACCAAGAGGACTCTTGC
Source organism: Gavia stellata (assembly GCF_030936135.1). Taxonomy (NCBI): domain Eukaryota; kingdom Metazoa; phylum Chordata; class Aves; order Gaviiformes; family Gaviidae; genus Gavia; species Gavia stellata. The sequence continues at coordinate 1,109,155 of NC_082598.1, read as the reverse complement.
TTGTTGTAGGTGATGCAAAGGGTCCCCTGCCCCACCAGGACCTGTGATGGATAAGCTCCTCTCTGTGGGGTTGCAGCCTGGAAATTTTCCAGATATTCACATAACACTCAAGGTGAGAATCCTGCTAATGGATCGAGTCACCCCTCTGACTCTGTGGGTAGTATTTATATTTCATGGAAACTGGGGAGCACGTCTATTTGTCAGATTTAGTTCTCCTGGCTTTGTTTCAAGTAGAAGGATAATTTTCTGGATAACAGCACACTTCTGAAGGTCCCAGCTCCTCAATTCTGGCTGGTATTGTGGATTGCATACATGGTCTTCGCCAAGCAATGTAGACCTGATTACTCAAAAATATCTGGAATCTGAAATTAGAGGCTTTCTGTCTTTGACGATGTGGATCACAGTGTCTCAGCCTCCTCTCAACTGGGCATGAAGAGCCTTATCCAATTAGTTTTAAAACTGAACACTTCAAAACTTGACAGGGACTGCCTGGGTCAGGAAGTCGAGTCACTGTCTACTTCACAAAGCCAACCACATACAACCCTTCATAAGCAGACAGGTGTCCTTCTATTGTCCCTGCATTTCCTGACGAGAGGTTATTCCAGAGTTTCACTGCTGTGGTGATTTGTTCATCGCCAGTCTACCCCAAGTGTCCTTCTGTCGTTTAACCTAATATCTATTCTCATCCTGAGATTGCTCTCAGCAGTCATGCATAGATTGTCTTCCTTCTTAGGCCTGTCTTGAAAATTTAAACAAAGCTACTTCTTCTCTTCTTTTGTGGCCAGATCTCCACTTCCTAGCCTTCCTTCTTACCTGCTCAGGGTGGGTTTTGAACACCAGTCATCAAGACTTCACACATTTTCTAGAGGTGCCACCAGTGCTTTTTTTCAATGGCACTAAATCCCTCTCTCTAGCAGAAACACTTCTTCTGATGCAAAATTTTCCTCTTGTATCTATCTATCTCAGGTGTTTTGAAATCTTCCCAATGAAGAGCCAGTTTAGTACAGCACAAAACATAAGCAAACTAGATGAGCTGTTTTCCCATTGAAGCAAGTGGTAGACCACCTTTTGCCATCACTAAGTAAGAGTAAGGTAAAGCTAAGTAAATCTGGAAACCTCTCCCTGCATGTGTTTGAGAACTTGGAGTTGGAGGCCTGACCCGTCATTGTATTGACTTGGACGAGACAAAGCTAATGTTTGTTTTGCAGATCCCCAAACTCCTGCCTTTCCCAAGAAAGTGTGGGAAGGAAAAAGAAGAATCTCTTTAAAGCCAGCATGGTAGGAGCTGCTGCAAGGTTGGGTTTTTTTCCCCTTTTTTTTTCCTTAGGTGGATTTCAGTAAGGTGACCGCCAGTCTTGCACAAGCTGCAGCTGCTGTAAATCTAAGCTCAAAATGTCAGAGTCGTAAACTATTTTGATGAAATGCCATCAAAGAAATCATATTTATCGGGATGATTTGTTGATACTGAATATCCAAACAGTGTGGAGTGCAGTAAAGTTCAGGGGGATGCAGGGATTTATGGCTCTCTGTTGCTGGGGTTGTTAATAACATTTCAGAAGACTAAACAAGAATGTTCCAGGGATGTGGATGGCTCAAGCAGGGGAGGGACGAAGAGTTTCTTAGTTCTGAAAAGAGCAAAGAGGTCATCGGTGTGTTTATGGAAACAGATTATAGTCCCATTACATTAGGCAGCTCCCTGGACCTGCGGAGAGGAGTTACTCATCGTGGCCTTCATTTTTGGCTTTTTTCAGTTCTTTTAGAAATCTGGCTCCTTGAGGTGGGCCACAATGTTGGGAAATGCAATCCAGTGTTCTCATATTCCCTGAGCAGATGGAGGGCAGGGACTTGTTACCTGTCCTCTGTCGGACTGAATACCATTTGACTTCATTTCTAAAGGAGTTTGTCCTTCCAGAGCACTGGATTTCTTGTTGCTCATGTGAACACCCTCACCATCTTGCCCTCAGCCTCTGTACCGCTCTCTCAGCCTCTGTACCAGGGACAAACATTGACTCCGAGTTGCACAGAGCAATTATATTATATTATTGTATTTTTATTATATTATATATTGAATGCAATTCATTTTCTTCCCTTAGTCCCTTTTATTGACTGACCCTTTGCCCCCTTGCTACAAGGGAACGGTTTCCAGATGCCTTCTTCCACATCGCTTATTATTTTGTATTCTGCATCCTATTCCTTATCAGCACTGATCGGTGACGTCATTCTGCAGTGTTGGCTGCATGTCCATCACGAAGGCCCACTATGGTCTCGGACAGACTATGAGTCATGTCTCAGCAGGACCTGGTGTGACCTGGAGCATGGAGAAAGGAAGCAGGTTTGTCCCAGGGAAGGTTTTCAAGGATGCTCTCTGGAATAAATGCAATTTACTGCCCAACTACTTGAGCTCTTAGTCGCACATTGGCAACACTGGGGCATGAAGGTGCTGGGAAGCCTGAGTCTTACCCCAGTATAAATGCTGTGCACTTCCAAATCTTGGTTTTGTCCCAGTGAGGGAAGTCTTGAAAGCTTTTGTAGGAAGGGAAGGCATTTTCCACACAGCTTGAGTATAATCAAAAACACCAGCTGCCCTTTTTCTCCTGCCTTCAAGGCGTCACCCACAAACGATAGTTTGGGGAGTAGCTGTTTCCACAGCGGGATCCTAGATTATATTTGATCAGAGGTTCTCAACAAGGAGTGGATGGCCCCATTAAACATAATAAATATGCTTGGGGAGGAATGTTAAGTTGGTCAAATTTCCCATTAGATATGTTAATCACTTAAAAAAAATGGGTTTTCTAATTAAATCGGGCAGTTTGTGGGCTCTGTTGTCTCTCTTGGTGGGAAAAACAGAAAAATTGTTGTCAGAAAAACAAAAGCTTTCCTCTCAATTTTTGACAGGTTTTTAATAACAAAAAGCTGAGATTGTACAAGGGCAAAGAAAAGACCCAAAAGTTTTCCAGCCAGCTGTAGTCTTCTCTAGCAGTAGATGAGAACAGGATTTCATAATGTTGATGGGAAAAGATTCCCAAAAGTTTTAATTCTACTTGTTTCCTTCTTTTTTATTTTATTTCTTTTATAATTTCTTTTCTTATTTTACAGCATGACCTTCCGGGGTGGAAACAGTTGAAAGTCACTCGGTTAGATCTATTCTGAGAAACATCTGCCTTGGAATACTGGCTGCTTTTGTAAAAGGAAAATATTGAACATGGGGTTGGGGGGGTTGGATTTTTATCTTTTAATAAATCCAAATAACTGGCTATTAACAGGATACTGCAATTATGCAAGACCAGGCAGCTGAACAGATTATTATTCCAAGAATTTCTAACCAATGCTGCAATCCAGAATCTTATAATTAAAGGAACATAGCATAGCTGCTGTAAACCCTGAGAGTACTTATGTGAGCAGGCTTAGTATATTTAAAGTAGGACTCATATATATATCAGTCACAATCTGGGAGCGACAGCCTGAAATTCTGCAACGTTCAGGAATCATCTTTGCTCACATCTGCAACAGTAGGAGCAAAATCTGAAGAGGCATGTAGAGCAGAAATGACAAACCCAAGGTCACGCAGTAGCTTGGAAGAAAATGGAACAAACCACAGTTCTGGAGTTTGGATCCAGTCTATACCATCCCCATTTGGGCTGGATATATAGCTTTGCAGCCTATACAGATTGCCTTTGCCACAAAAAGCAGGTGCTGCTGATTATGTCTGGGCCATGGTGTCTAGATTGTGGGGCTGGTGTTTCCATCATTCCTTAGATGGTTCAGCTGTAGCTTTCATGGTGGGGTGCCAGAGCAGAGCTGTGCAGACACAAGGGTTACCTGCATTCCTCAGTGGAAGAAACAGCAAGTCCTGGGACCGCTGACGCCAACCCCGTGGGGCTAACCTGGACCCACTGGTGTCCCAGCACTGCACTGGATCCTGACCACCAGAATCTGTCACCTTCATCTACCCATGAGCTACCCCGGGGCTCTTCCACCACCAACTTACCAGGGTGCCTGCGTGTCCTGGTGCCATCTGGGGACATTGGTATCTGGTTCATAATAAGATCAGGACATTTCATCAAGGATTTCAGGGAGGAGCCACAAAAAAAAGGTTACAGCGGGGTTAGCATACACGCAGTTTGCATGGACAGATAATCGAAATGATATGTTTGTATGTGGTAAGGGAAAAGGCAAAAGTGATGTATGTAAGAGGACATTGGTTTCTTCACGTTGATGCAAAGACGTCGGCCCAGGAGGAACACTAAAAAATGCTAAATGCACTAGAAATATCAAGATGGAAATATTGTGTAAAATGGAGGGAAAGAAAGTTGTATCTATTAGAACCAGCTGAACCTGGCTTAAGACAGCAGATCTGGGCTGAAATATTTATAATATGATTTAATGGGCCCTAATGTTTTTAGCTTAGTCTTGCAGGGATGCAGACCTTATGTGAACATACTGTCATGTGTATGTCTATCTCTCCATCCCCCTCAATGATTTCTAATATATTTCTTGTCCAGTCTCATCCAGCTTTTCAGGGTGTCTCCAGAGTGTGCTGTTCATGTAGGAGTCATGAAAATCATCAGCAGGTGAGGACAAAGATAACTTACTGCATCAGCTAATAGAAAAGATTAAAAATCACCCTCCATGAATCCTCAGACAACCTAGAAAAGAGAATTTCTATTTTAAATCAGGCTGGGCACACAAGTCATTATTTAAAAGACCTTCAGGACCTGCTCTGCTCTTATGGAGGGACCTGGACTCACAAAGCCTGGCTCTGGGCAAACGAACTGTCTTCTGCTCCAGCTCACGTGTTACAGCCCTCCTCCAGCCTGGATGCACAAAGCTGTATTAGTGGCAATGATGACGGGACCTGCCTGATCTCAGGCTACCAAGAAACTCCCTCCCCACCTGAAAGTCACCCGCGGAAGACAGCTATGGACAGCCATAATGCCATTTTTACAGGTTCCCTATTCAGGACCTAACAGCACTTTAATGGAAAACCTCCCTTGGTGACCTATAAATCACTGTTTATCACTCCAGAGGCCCCCACAGTCACTGAGATAATGCAGCAGCATTATAATATTGATCGATGGTTATCTCCTCCCCGCCCTCAGCTCTATCAAACATGGCTCTCTCGCGTGTCAGGAATGAAATACTTTGGCGCGGAAGATGGAATTTGGAAACTGTCCATTCACAAGCTCTCAGCAAGTTGTCCGGTTTTAACCTGATTTTCAGAAGGTAATTTCCTGAGGACTAATGCTTTTTTTCACTGCCAGGGTCCTAATTGCACACAAACAATAAATAAAGGGCTTTGTTTGGGGCTTTTAACATTTTTATTTTATGAGGTTTTATATGACTTCAGGACTGCTTCAGATGTGACTGTAATCCTTGCTAACAGAGCCAGGAGTAGAATCTTCTTGGAGCATGGACATGGTCCTCAGCTCCAGAATATCAGTGTCTTTCGCATATTTATTCTGTGAGGTAGAGAAATACCCATTTTCAAAAGGAAACAGTAGCAAAAGAGGATAAGGAACTTCACCATTTTCCCAGAGGAGACTTGTGATGAAAATCATCTCTCATCTAACACTGTGTCTTCAACCACCCACTCCTGAGGATTTGAAAGCCCTTTGCAAATTGGGATGAATTCATCAGACCCCTGGAAGTGGTTTGTTATTTCTGCCCTATTTTCCCAGATGGTGGGTGAGTTGAAACGTGGGAAAATGAATTGGCATGGTCAACAGCACTACAGCAACAGAGCTGCTGTGTTGCAAGGACCAGGAGTATCCAAAACCCAAGTAAACTGTGAGCTCCCCAACCCTCCCACATGGGCATAAACAGAAAAACCAGTTTCCTTGGCCTTCCACAGCATCTCTGAACCAAGACCTTGCCCAAGACTCCACATGGTCTGGTGGCCAATGCCTCTAGTAATATGTCATTTTACTACCCGTGACAAATGAGTCTAACAGTGGTTATATTGTCCCATGATCCTTACTATAGCTTGAAAAGGGACTAGTTTCCTCTGAGAGTAAACCCTGGTCCATACCAACCTCTCTGCATTAAAGCCTGACCTCCTCCTTGATGGAGAGGCTTCCAGGCTTTCTTTTCCAAGCTCTCTGATTTTTGCTTTATTGACTGTTTCATGTCTAGGTCTCACAGGATGAAACCAAGGAGAAATAAGGATAGAAGAGGCATGGGTTGGAGAAGGGAAAATGCAGATTGGCTCTCTGGCAAATTTCAACCTTCTTAGGCTGTGCTAATGTCTCCTGAGATACATGTCACCATAGCAAACTGGAGGACACAAAGCTCTCAAAATGTGTCATTTCAGACTCCTGAGCTAGCCAAAGAGGTAGGACAGTTCCTGATACTGCAAATGTCTACTATTCGGCTGGGGAGTTGCTTAAAAAAGCAATTACTTCAGAACCTCAGATTTTTGAAGATATTGTGGTGGCCTAAAGAGCAAAAAGGTGTATTACAGGGTTTTACAAATGTGATAGGCAGGAGCTTAGCAGGCTCATTCAACAGTGAGAAGAGTCTTTGCTAGGTCTTTCTAATTCCCCTGGGAATGCCTGCTGTTGATTTTCCCTGCAGAGTTTTTAATTTCTGCATGTGTTCTATGGAATCTCATTGTGGACTTTAACATGGTCCTGCCAGAGACAACTTTTCCCTGATCGAGAATCAAATTCCCACCACCGCTCCACCTCAACAGTCTCCCAGAATCCATGATACCTAGAAGAAACCTCAAATACTGGTCCCCTCCTACCCATAGCCAAAGAGAGCAATCAGCTGATCTGCCAGTGATATATCTCCAAAATGAACTTAGACGCTGCTAGCTGTCTTCTAGCCAAAGGTATGTGACCCTTGATGGATTTGTCCCATGCTCTTTTCTTCTGATGCAGATTTTAAGTCTGTTAGTTCCTGACTTGTAAGTCTCCTTCAAAGGACCCAGTGTAGATCACTTGAGGATCTGGATGCTTCAGTTCTCGATGATGAGTTCCCGCTTAAGCATTGGTCCAGTAGCTGCTTCAATCGCTGGCATGTGGAATTTGAGTTCCTAATCTGCTGCATGCTTTCTCCCAGCGGAAAAACCACCGAGGCTGGTGGGCACCGTTTTGGGAGAGCCAGATGGAGCCACTCGGGAATAACGACAACCGAACTCCCTCCTTGGGAGTGGTCTGGCCATACGGGTGTTGGGCAAGTGTGTTTTCCAGGATATAGAGCTTGCAAGGCTGTCAGTCAGGTCCATTTTTAAACTACTAAATTCACACATAAAATACTTGGCGTGTTTTGAAGAGAAATGTAATCTGTGCAATTTCTTTGAAAAATTATGGACACTGACATTTTACACCTGTAATTATGATAAAAGCTCTCAGCGCAAGCCTGCGACTGTTTCCAGCAAATAAATCATCTTAACCCCTTGCTTTTAGGAATTTAGGGATCAGCCCTCAGCTATAAATTAGTAGCAAGTGATAATAGCTCTGCTTACAGCTGCAGTCTCATGCTTTGGAGATGAAACACACCACAGAGGAAGTCGGAATGGTCACAGAGCCTCCTCCCCCTGCTCCTGCCGTACAGTTCACTAACAGGAACGTAGTTACTCATAAACTACATCCATGCCAGCAGGCAGTGGGCATCCCCAGTTACATCTTTGGAAGATTTGATCTGCACAGGCCCTGTGTGAATTTGCAGACCAGTAGAACGCCCAGGTCATATTCAGCTGAGATATGCAGCTGAGCTGGAAAAAACACTTCTGTGCCTTCTGTCTTTTTTCTCTCAGGAAACTTATGAGGGTACTTGGACTAAATGACTTTGTGTTTTGAATGCAGATAGATCCCATGTTCAGAGTTTCCCAGCATCGCTCATTTTTATTATTATTTATTAGTTTTATTTATTTAATTATTTTGTTATTGTTATTAAGATTAAGATTATCAACCTCAAGAACAGACATTTTTCAAGAGCTCTGTGCACCCTTGAACCATTTAAGGTGACATGTATGGGGCCATCTGGTGAGTCCCACTATTGCAATGTATCACTGGGGTCATGTCAGCTGGCTCTGCAAAGGGAAGGTTTGAATCAGAAGAGCAGGACAAATAAAGGGAAATGAAGGTGCATTTCACATCAGCAGGATTGTGCAGAAACAGAGCAACCACCAAGCAAGGAAGCCAGTCCTGGACTCGCTGATGAAGCGTGAGCAGGAGCGTGGGAGGGAGAAGTGGACATTGCAAGAAGATGGGATTTTAGCGTTGGGAACTGAGAAGCTTTTCACTAGTTCCTGCTAAGCCATTTCCCCCTGAAGCTGATGAGGAGCAGGATGCAATGCCCCTGACTTCCTTGCCCAGAGCGCAGACACCTCCAGGAGATCCCTTTGTTCTCAGTGATGGAGCAGGCAACGGTCTATCCCTTGGATAACATGGAAAACAAATCCTGCATGGTGCTTACCTCTGAGAGAGAGGTCTGTGCTGTAGGGATCCACAGGTGGTCAGACAAACTCTCCACTGATCAGGCTTCAGGTCCAAGCTGGGGTCTTGTGAAGGAGCCTAGAAAACCAGCTTGGATGAGCAACGTAATTTTCAAGGGCTAAAACTAGGAAGTTCAATCCCACCTGAAGGATGGAGGCCAAGCTTTGATGCTGTGGTTTTTGGGGTTGGAAATCTAGAGGTGCTGTCTCCTTTAAACCCACAGCACCCAGACCCACAGCACAGTGCTTGTAGGAGACCTTCTGGTCACCTTGGGTGCCAGGCAGAAGGAAGGCGTGGACGTCCTTGCTGGTTTGGAAGGGGATTGATTTCTTCAATGTCCTCCCCAAATTTGGCAGGTGGGATCCAGTCCAGTTTCCCCTTTGGCAATTTGTGCATTTTACAGGGGAATGGGAACTTGAAGCTCCTTATCCCCGTTGAAACGGTGATGCTCAAGAGTGCTGGCATAGCAGTGGGGAAAGGAATTCCCTCCTCTGTGATTTTCCTGAAATGAGAGCCGGGAAAATGAGAACAGATGGCATTAAAATGTATGAAATAAGAGCCACTAATGATTGAACAACTTCCCACCCCATGTCCATCCCGCATCTTTGCATGACAAACCTGGTCAAATCATAAGGACACCCAGTGTTCACAAGGCTGATAACCAAAGGGAGAGGAGAAGGAGCTAGAAGACATGCGGGGAGGGGGTGGTAAATGCAGGAGAGGGAGGGAGGAGAGCCACACACTTCCCCTGGACCGGGAGAAACCCCAGCGTACCAGACTGACGGGGTTCCCGTGGAATGTGCTCCTGCCAGGATAATGTTCTGGGCTGTGTTTGTGCACAGTATTTCGAGACATCTGACACCACCGAGCGCTTAATAGTGGGTTAGCATAATCCTAGACTCTTTGCGGTCACAGGAGGTGGCGGGGGGAGATGGGGGAATAGTGTCACGAGTTACTTTAATCACAGGGAAGTAGTCTTTTCCCTGCAAAATAAATGACCCAGGAGGAATATATACTTAATTCATGTCAGAGAGACTTTTTTTATTTCATTGTCTTCAAATTACCTGCAGTAAGTGATGCAACTTTAAGTTAAACTTCAGCAACGCACCGCAGGTAAAAGACACATCACCCCACAGGGCTGCAAGAAGAGCATGAGGTTAGTGATCAGAACAAGAGGTTCTTCAGCTGGGAGAGTGAACTGTGCCTCGTCATTAGAGCAGAACACTTGTGTCGAATCTTTTGATTGTCCCGTTGATGTAATGAGTCCCTTGAACAAAAAACTCATCCTTTCTCCGTTTCACCTGAAATGGCAATGGCTAGACTTCACTCATAAACTCCATGGGAATGGAGCTCATGGAGAAGCAGCATTTCACTTGCTTCCCCAAAAGGGAATTTTTAATTATTATAGAGTTTCTCATTTTCCTTGGAAAAAAGCAGAGGTAAAACAGACAGCAATTTTTTTTTTTTTAACAATGTGAAGCACATCTAAAATGACGACTTTTCATCTTTCTGTTGTCCATGGCTTTGGAACTGTTTTCTGCCAGTGGCAGTTGAATAAGACAGAAAATTGTGGGGAAAAAAGGCATGATTTTTAAAATGAATGATAACTTCCTCCCACTCGAAAAACAATTTCATTAAACCTTATACATTTCTCTAAAACACACCAAAGTTTTGTTTTCCTTACTGTTTCAAGAGAAAGGAAGTTTTCATCAGAAACCAATTCCACTCACTCTGGTTTTGACACTGAATTCCACAGCTGTAGTAATATCATCCCAGTTCATCCCTTCCTTCTTGTCCCCCAGAACAGCACCGGGGGAGGGGGGGTGGGCAGCCAGGCACTGGAATACCATCCCCTCTCCGTGAGGTGCTCCCTGAAGTTATTTTGGCCTGACTTTGTACAGTTTTAGTTTGTGCCCTCCTCAGTTTCCATAGCAAGCAAATAATGGGAAAAAATGCTCCAGAGAACAGACTGGTGCATAGCATGGTCCGTACCAGATGCATTGGTGGTCATGGGTCTTCCAGCATCCCAAGGTTGCAGCCCAGGGCTTACCCCCACCTTGTGCAGAGGTGGCAGCCGAGGACCTGGCCCCCCCCACGCCCCAGACCTGCATTAGCACCAAACTGCCTTGCAGAACAGGACAGGGATTCAAAAAAACAGACCAATTTGGCCTTGAAAGAATGAGGGCAGTGAGTGGAGAAGCTGGAGGACAGCGGGTAGACAGACAGACAGAGAGATAGGTCCCCCTTCTCCTATTCTAGCTCTGGCTGAAGGTTTACAGCAGAGGAGGTGTGCTATTATGTTAACATGGCCTGTTGCCAAATTCTAATTACTATCTGCTCTATTGACTCAAGCTAACAAGTTAATTGACTGCTTTTTGTGGCTTTGGTACACCGCAAGCCTAACTGTCCTCTTAGGTAATGCAAGCGTGGGAGTGATAAAGCAGTACAGCCTGGGCTGCGAAAGTCGTTCCAGGGAATATTTGGCTTGAGAAATTTTCACCACCTTTTCTGGCACTGGATTGGCTGCCAAGTAAGTGTCAATAGCTGTCAAGTTTTGTTGGGTAAGAGTAAAGTCCATCAAAATCTAAATAATAAGAATAATAGGAAAAGCCATATTGCCCTGCAAGGACGAGCTAGGCAGAACCAGAGCCTGGTTGCTGTAATATTTTACAATATTACTTTTGCTCTCAATTCTAACCTGGCTGCAGATTTCCTTGCCCAAATCTCAACACTCTGCAAGTTGTCTGATCATCTCAATCACAGTAGCACACAGAAGCCACCGTTGAGGTCGGAGTGCCTTGTTGCTGCAAACCAGCTGCTAAAAGGCAGGTTCAGCCTCTGAGAGTCTGTGATATAATCTGAAAATTAAAGAAGGCTTGATAACAGTATGACCTTTGGAGATACTTTATATAAATATATATGCATGTGTAACTCAAAGCATGTTTTGAAGGAGGTCACCGTCATCAGGTGGGAAGTGGCAGGGAAGTGGTTTCCCCAGGGGCTCACAGCAAACCAAGGAAACAAGAATGGCCACACTGGGACAAACTGAGGGGTTTGCATAGCTGGGTATATCTTCCCAAGCTCTGGCATAGTCTAGCCTGTTGGAGAAACCTTGTTTACATCAATATGAGTGCACTAAATGCCCCAGGACTCATGCCACACACATAAATTCATGTTCCCCCCAACAGGGTGGCTGTGATAATTCCCAGTGGGAGCAGATCATGGTTTTGGATATCTCCTGACCTCTGCCTGGTTTTCTTTTGATGGTGCTTGCTTGCTTGAGTCAAAACCATGCCAGGGAGCATGCTGGCAATTGACGTTTGTGAATAATTGTGGGACAGTGCTCAGAGCAGGACCTGGCCCTCTACAAAAACCATCACTGGTCCTTCTGACCCCTCATAAATCCAACAGAAGGCAGTTGGGGGTGGGGAGGGGGAGGAAAGGGCTGGGGATCAAACTCTTCCCTACTGTGTGCTAATACAGTGTTTTATTCATTCAACCACACTGGGGAAGCTGGCTTCAAATTCTCAGTTTTGGGGTGCCTGATGCCTACCGAAACCCATTCACTTGACTCTCGCCTCCGCACACCCCATACCCCAGCAGCTTCCCTCCACCATCGGCACTGCCAAGTGCTGGAGCGGTCCTGGATTCCCACTCCAGCTCTGTAGGTCAAGGAGCTGCAGAGCAGCCAGAGAGCTGTTTCACGCCCAGGAACGCTCACCTACAGCAGAGAGAGAGCAGAGCAATCCCTCAGAGGAGGTCCCCCACCTTCTTGTGGCTTCCAGGAACACCCAGGCGCACGCACGCACCGAGCACATGCGGCCCCCCATCCCGCTGCCCTTTGGCACGAGGCGTCGGGGCTGGAGTCCACGGAGGCAGTGGAGACAGAGAGCAGGCTGTTTACAGGGAAACAATTCAGCCTTGTCTTCAGTCACGTTTGGCTTCAGCACACAGGTCTCCATGCGATGCCTGGAGAAGGTCATGGGGGAGGGCGAGAGACAGAAATATTTTGTGTTCTTCCAGCCAGGCTGGAGCAACTCAATGACGGTGACCCCTCGAATCTTATTTTTAGCTTTACAAGAAACAGGTCATCAGGAGAGACAGAACGGCCCCATGGAAGGACGCAGAAGAGAGCTTCTCTCCTTGGCTTTCCCACAAATGCACCATCAGTCCCAAATAAGTCTTTCTGTCACTGACTACCTCAGCTTATCCTGTGCAAAACAACCTTCAAAGCACAGGGCAGGAAGAGATGGGAGTTTTGTGAGCCTAAATGCATTTGCTTCTCTTACATGAAAGGGGCCCGAACCCGGGGACTGGTATTAGCTCTGCTAGCTGCTATTAGCTCCGATTTTTCTCTTGATGTCGTGGGAGCCTAAAAAGTGCTAAGCCCTTCCTTACAGCCAGGTCCCAGGCAGCAGCCTCAGAAATAACTGTTCCCAGGGATGCCATGAGTCCTGGGCCTGATCAAGGGCTGCAGATGTTTGCACCCCTGGACTGCTGGTTAGAAGAACAGCAGACAGCTGGGGACAAGCATGAGGAGCTCCTGTCTATGCTCTGCAAGGTCCAGCCAAAATGCCTGCAGAAGGAATATTGCACTTGTGGTGGCCATAAAATTTTCACACACATAGACACCCGTACTCCCAGAGTGCTTTACGTACTGCATGTGTTAGATGCCTCTTTGGCTAGGTGCACCGAAATTAAGGGCACCTGGCAAACACGCAGCATCCTATTTCTTAGTGCACACAAGTAACAAGCATAGAGAAATTAGAGCGGAAGATTCAATTATTGAAAGTAACAGTTTGCATTTGGCCAGGACTCATGCTAAAGCCACTCCTGTGGCTGCAGCGAGTGCTGGGAGATCTCTGATAATGTTGATGTGAACTGCAGTGGTGGGTAATGGGAGACCACAGCCCTTACCTGCAGGCAGGGGGGTCAGGATGGCTTAGAAAAGTAGATATCCCGGTACATGGTGCACAGAGGCACAAGAGCTGGCAAAGTACCTTGCCTAAGTTAATATCAGGGCATAGTATAGAAATCAGCCCTGGTTTCCATCCCTGTGAATTTTAACCTTGCATGAGAGCATCCTTGTGCAGCAGCGACATGGTATGTTTAACAGCTCACATCTGCTGCTGCCTGGGGTGCAGCAGAAGCCAGAAGTTTGCAGTCGCTTCTGCCGTAAACCCAGCTTGAACACGTGTCCTGTGGACCAGGGGTGTGCACAGATCCTGCTGCTCTACTGCTGGGTCCCACTGCACCTGCACACAGCCCCTGGGGTGGCGTGTGCACGGGGAGGGCCACCAGCCCTTCACCAAGCAAGGCGATTAGATGGAAACCACCACTTTTCCTACCCATTTACTGACTTGACACCCGGGCTGGCAGGGGATGAGATTTCATCCACCCCTTCCTGCCCTTCCCTTTCCCAAAGGCCTTCCAAGTCTTCGTCCAGCTCCTCTTGTGAGATCCCATGGGCTCATTGCGTATTTGCCTGTTCCCCCTTAAAATCCAGGACGCATCTTTTCTCATCAGGGACTTATGGCTGGAATTACTTAAGTTAATAGAGCAGTTAAATAAGACAGCGCTGGCTGCCCTATCTGCAGGAAGGGTATGTTTTACTACCCTGGAGACAGACCATACAGTAGTGGCTTTCAGACCCTCAGACTCTTTCCTTCTATGTGGCTAAGAAAATCAGAGCAAGCCTAGTATCCCCCTATTTTTCTGTCGCAAAGCCTCAGCCGGGGGGAGATGCTGCCATTAGGGACTTTGGTCTCCCCAGTCGGCAGTGACAAAGGCACATGACAGCAACAATGGCCGGGCAGGAATGTTAGAAATTAGTCTGAGCAGATCCCACTGCAAAAACACGTGATCTCTGGAAAGTCACGTTACCCTGTGTCCCTCTCAGTCCCACATGGAAAATTGGGGAAAGCAGGAACTCTGCTAAGATGAAACAGATGCTTCTTCTGAGCAGGCTGCTCTTGGGGGGGAGAGGCATGGTGTCTAGGCTGTTGTACCACGGCACTGGGGTGTTTTCGGGAAGAAAAACAAGTACACAGGGTAGCTGGGTGTCAGGGTAGCAGGAAGGCTTGTGCTGGGCTGAAGGAATTGGCCAGCAAAACACCTGCGAACTTCCCTGCCTGCCTTCCCTTCCCAGCGGTCTGCAGACAGCCCTCGCCGGTGCATCTCTCCCCCAGCGAAATGACAGCAATGATGGCTGGGGCAGGAGGGAGGTGTGATGGGCACACTGGGAAGGGAGGCTGGAATGGGAGAATGGGTATCCATGAAATGACCCTAGAACGGTCCCTTTGAGCCTACCCCTAACACCACTCCAGCTGCTCTTATCCTTCCCCCGCCCCGCAGCCCCATCAGCATCACAGCCAGCCTGTACCAGGACCACTCTGTGCACTGCAGGGATCTCCGCAGCCCCATCAGCATCACAGCCAGCCCGTCACCTGTACCAGGACCACTCTGTGCACTGCAGGGATCTCCGCAGCCCCATCAGCATCACAGCCAGCCCGTCACCTGTACCAGGACCACTCTGTGCACTGCAGGGATCTCCGCAGCCCCATCAGCATCACAGCCAGCCCGTCACCTGTACCAGGACCACCCTGTGCACTGCAGGGATCTCCGCAGACCCATCAGCATCACAGCCAGCCCGTCACCTGTACCAGGACCACTCTGTGCACTGCAGGGATCTCCGCAGACCCATCAGCATCACAGCCAGCCCGTCACCTGTACCAGGACCACTCTGTGCACTGCAGGGATCCGGTACTTTTCTGGGCTCCCTGCGCAAACCCACCTTCCCAGCCCGTGGCTCTCCACCCCCTTCTAGTGGCCAGTCCACACACAGGGATGCCAGCTCCTCTTCCAGCTCCTCGCCCAGGGTCCTCCACGCAGCCCTCTGCCCACCCCAGGGCACCCATAGCTCCTCCAAGTGCCTTGTGCATCTAGAAAGAGGGGTTTGCTTTTGACTCTAATACTGATAGGAGCACAGATCTATGGGGTTGTGTGTATTTGACCAACCAGCCTGGCCCCACGGTCTGACCTTCCCTTCACAAGCAGTGGGACTTGCAGTGTCTCTTCTGACTTCTCCCCAGGATCCCTGAAGAAAAGAGGACTTATGAGGAAATTCCTTTGGTCTTTTCCTAAGGCCTCCCATCCCCGTATGTGTAATTTCCTCTTTCTTTCCTGTCTTGTGAATGTAATCAGAAGTAGTCTCAGGGAGTCTACAGTTTTTGCCTTTTCACTCAGATTTCTACCTTAGCAGAGGAGCAGAGCTGTCTTCCGTGACAGCAGAGAGCTGATGCCTCTGCCCAGCAGCTGCTTCGATGGTGACACAGATGCCAGGAGACGCCAGTTTCTGGGCTGGAGGTGGTCTTATCATCAGTCCAGCAGGGATGGATGAGGGGGCTCATCCTGAGTCCAGCCTGTATACCTAAGGCCTTTTGTCTGAATTTAACAGCACCCCTGAGGGTTTCTCCTCTCCCTTTTGCTCGCAAGAAGAATAAAAGAATTTTTAAAAAAGAACTTTTTTCTCTTTGTCTTTCCATCCAGCAGTAAAACCCCATCTCTAGCTTCAAATCCTTTGGCAAAGGATGACACAAAAGTGCTGCGAAGTGGATTCCTCCGTTCACGTCGTATCTGCTTTCTCTAAGGACTCTGTTTAGATACCGGTCCTCCTGGGCCCAAGGATGCCTCTCCTTCAATCCACATCCCTCAGTGTCTCTCAGTGGCCGCCTTCAGATATGGTCCAGAGAGGCTGCAAGCAGTTAGAGCCACCAACTTGGACTTCCATTGTGAGCAGTAGCAGGCTGTGGTGGACCAGGCATGGTGACTAAGACAGTCGTTACCAGGAGCTGTTATATGGACTATGGCTCATCAGAGCCCAGAAGAGAGATGACTGAGAAGAGACAGGGAAGAGTCCTATCAAATCTTGGGAGACACACAGGGAAGACATAGGAGTTGGGAATTTTCTTTCCCTTTCAATAGGAGAACTGCATTGAATGAAATAAGCAGTTTTCAGGTTCAAGGCACACAGAAAGAAGCGGTCCTTCTCGAAGTGTGTGGTTAACCTGTGGGAATCCTCACAGAAAGACACTGTGCAGGTTAAGCATCTGCATGGATCGAAAACCCAACTGCAGATGCTCATAGGAGGAAAGCCCTTCAAGGTCTGCTAAATGTAAAGTCCCCTCACTCAGGAACTGCACATCCCAAAAGGCTGGGAAGTATTCCGAGGACCACCAACGTGCACTTGCCATCTTAAGGACAGCATTATCCTTTCAGCAACATCCTGACTCACCTCTACCTGCTCATCGGAGTAGGGAGGTGATCGTGCCCCTGTACTCGGCACTAGTGGGGCCGCACCTCGAATACTGTGTTCAGTTTTGGGCCCCTCACTACCAGAAGGACATTGAGGTGCTGGAGTGTGTCCAGAGAAGGGCGACGGAGCTGGTGAGGGGTCTGGAGCACAAGTCTGATGAGGAGCAGCTGAGGGAACTGGGGTTGTTCAGTCTGGAGAAGAGGAGGCTGAGGGGAGACCTCATCGCTCTCTACAACTACCTGAAAGGGGGTTGTGGTGAGGTGGGTGTTCGTCTCTTCTCCCAAGTGATGAGTGATGGGACAAGAGGAAATGGCCTCAAGTTGCTCCAGGGGAGGTTCAGGATGAATATTGGGAAAAATTTCTTTACAGAGAGAGTGGTGAAGCACTGGAAGAGGCTGCCCAGGGAGGTGGTGGAGTCACCATCCCTGGAGGTGTTCAAGGAACGTGTGGACGAGGCATTGTGGGACATGGTTTAATGGGCATGGTGGTGTTAGCTGATGGTTGGACTTGATGATCTTACAGGTCTTTTCCAACCTTAGTGATTCTGTGATTCTGTGATTCTGTGATCGGTTGGTTGTCTCAGTCCTGAGTGCAGAGAGGGAGCAGGGCAGGGTCCCAGGGTGCAGGACACCCTGTGACAAACCAGCCCAGGAGCAACGGGAAATCTAGCACAAAGCAATCCTGATCACAGCTGAAGCCTCTGCGTGCTGCCACAATACAAATTCACCACTAAATCCCAGGAATCTAATAGAGAGTACCTTAAATTCCTTTTCTTCTCCTTTCTTCTATCCTCTTCAGCTCAACTATGATGGCAGCACTGAATGGAGCCTCCCACCGCATTGAACTCCCATGGCACAAGGTCTTTGCCAGGGTTTGCCAGGTCTTTGATCAAACGCTTTGCACTAGGTTTTAGAGTATATTGGCTGAAATAGGTGGACCTCCACTGGAGAACTAAACAGCAGCAAGTCTGCCAAGCTTTCAAGACCGTGGGCATTCAAACCCGTATGGACAAATCACAAAAAATAAACTCCAAAAAAGGTCAGAGAAAAAAGAAGGATCAATACCTTGATAAAAATGTATGCTTCCAGTCCCGAGTGCATATAGCACAACACAGCCCAGTATGCTTTCATATTTATAAGGTGTTGAAGAGCTCCTGATTCCCGTCATACTGATAATTCATAAAATACACGGAGACTACAGGGGAACAATGCAGTATGCCCATATTCCTGCAGGCCAGATGGTTTCAGAGAAAAAGAAAGGTCTGTATGAAGACAAAAGGTTTTGTTCTGGATGGGGCTGGAGTGTCTGAGATGTGGTTTGGATACAAACAGGGGAAAAAAAATAGAGAATTTTATAAATGCTTGCAAAAAAAAAAAGGAAAAAAGCATTGGTTTTATTCAAGTGGTTCAAATTACCCATTTTCTTACGATTTCTGTCTTTTTGTAGATTGTATATTTTAGATGTGGATGTAGGTATCTAACATCACAAAAATACAATGTTTCTAAACTAAAAGCTAAATTAAAAAATCATATTTTACAGTGAGCAAATGAAATACTTTGTTCAAAAAACATCGGCAAGGGATGTTTCAGCATGGTCTGATCTTTTCTCAACATTTTCTTCCAAAATGAAGTGTCTGTGAAACATGTCTCTCTGTGCAAAGCACTCCAGTTTCATCAAACTGCATCCTGACGGAGTCTGCTTCTCTTGCAATCTCTCCAACACTTTTTTATAAAAAATGCTTCTGCTCTGCCATATCATTCCAACCATGGCATGATGGCTTGTACTGCTCCAGCTCCAGGCTAAACAAAAAGCTTCATGATATCCCAGTTCACCTGAGAAACTAAACCTCAGCTTTCTAGTGTAAGCCTTTGGAAGGGACATCAAACAGATGAAGATGCTTCAGCCTGGAAAAGCAGTGACTGGTCTAGGACAGGGATCTGTATATCCTGGCTGAACCAGGGCAAAGAAAAGTTATTGTTTCTCCCACAAAGGTTTGAGGGCACGTGAGAAGCTGGGTGTGAGGTTCACACGGACAGAAGACAGTACTTTTTCACATTACACCAGGTCAGTCCTTGGAGTCAGTAGAGGTAAGATACATTCCTGGAGGACAACATCTCCAGAGGCCAAGACCCCGGTGCAATCCCCTAGTGGCTGCTGAAATCTGGGAGGTTATAACCAGGGCAGGGATCACTCATGTTTGTCCTAGTCTCAAACCCGCTTTAAGCATCCATTGTCAACCACCACCTGAGACAGGACAGTATTAGATGGGCCATTGGTCTGGTGGCCATTTGAAGCTGAGATGATGCATTTCTTGTAGTCTGTTTTTTCCTATTTTTTCTGTTTTTTTCTCTTTCATCTTCTTTCATATTTTATTTTTTCTATTTCTCTTTTCTTTTCTCTCAACTATTTTCTTTATTCCTCTCTTCTCTCTCTTCTCTTCTCTTCTCTTCTCTTCTCTTCTCTTCTCTTCTCTTCTCTTCTCTTCTCTTCTCTTCTCTTCTTCTCTCCTCTCCTCTCCTCTCCTCTCCTCTCCTCTCCTCTCCTCTCCTCTCCTCTCCTCTCCTCTCCTTTCCTCTCCTCTCCTCTCAAGCATTTCCCACTGGCTTTCAGAGATTGCTCGGTGAGGTCAGCCCAGAAACTCCTGTTCAGCTTTTCAAGAGGTAACCAGGCCTGTGCTGTTCACCACACAGCAGAAACTACGGCCACCCTCCCGCTGTCTCAGGGTCTGGGACAAAGTCACTCACGTCTTGGAAAAAACCTTGGTCACGCAAAGAAAAGGTCATTTGCACTTCATAAACCAGCTTTGACATTGATGTTTATCCTCATGCTTCTCAGAGCAGTCAGGGAAACTGCTTTGCTGAGCCACGTGCAGCAATGCAGTGGTTTTGTTTTTGTGGGAGGTTGCAGCTGTTTCATGCTGTCTTACGTTATTATCTAATGTAGGATCTGGCTGCATTGCTTTTGACAGGGCAGGACTCCCAAGATACCTATGGCCCTGATTCAGAAAAGCAGTTAAGCACATATCTAACTAGAACATGAGTCAGGGAAGGACATGCGTGTGTCCCGTTGACGTATGTGGGAATTAAGCATGTGTTTAAGTGCTTTTCTGGCACATGATAAGGTTATGGATGAGATGATATGACATGGTTTCCTGCACAAGCCAAGATGTTCCTTCCAACCCTATATTCCTGACACATATCAGACAGGAATTTCCAAATACGGGCTACTAAACATAGTTCCCCAAATTATCATGTTTAACCTTTAAATAAATATGATATAGTTATTTAAGGATGATGAGTATGGGAAGATCCTTTTCACTTCAGTGTGGCAATGACGGATGGGGGCACATCACCTCTGAAGATTAGATTGCATCTGTCTTGGGGCTGGAATACGGTTATGCAAGGTCCCTGCTTTTTTCCCACATTGTAAAACAAAGCATTTGACTTTGCCTCCTGCTCCGAAATTCCCTGGAAGACCCAGGAAACACTGTGCTGTGAAAGAGAATGGAAGATATCTGGGTTCTTTGCTTTTTATTCTTATCAGTTGGAGTTCTATCATTTGTCTTCAGTGACAAAGTACTGGAATGTGCTGTGTGTTTCAGTTATGTTCTCAAAGGAATAGAAGACGACAGATGATCATTTACCCATAGCATCTGTAAGATATGTAGGTTGGACTGGGCCAGTGTAGTGACAGAGGGTTCCCATTGGAGCCCGTAGGAAAACATATATTTTGATCTCATGGCCTGGGCCCTGTTTTGCACATGCTTGTTCAGATCCCTCCTGCTCAGGAAACAGTGCTAGAAGCTTTGCATCCAGAGAACTGAGCCTGTAGGAAGAAAGCCAGAATACACCCACAAAATCCACAGTGTGGGAGGAAGTATTCCAGGCTGTGGCTGCCTCTCGCTGTATGAGGCACCTTCACAAGGGGTTACTGCTTGGCATGAGAGGCAGAAACCCGTTTGTTTCAACAAGGCCTTAGGCTGACATTTTCCCCTTAAAACAATTTTATTTCATCTCCCTGTGGATTAAAAGAAAATTTCTCCGCTGAGTAATCCTGGACTGTATTTCATCCTTCTCCTTCTACAGTGGCATAGTAAGCCGTGACAAGGGATCCGCCCCTCATGGGCAGTCATTCAGTTTTGGTTGCCAGCGTGTTCAGGATGATGAGTGGTTTTAAAGTAGCTAGAAAAAGGTGAAGATTTGATAGGAATTGAAATAGTATAAATGCATGCTGAGATGCAAAAGTGAAGGGATAGATGCACAGGCATCAGACAAATTAGCATAGATAGGTAAATTGGGTACGTGCAAGGTATTTGGATAGACAAACATCAAGGTAAGAGAAGAGTGAAGAGTGGCTGTAGTGAGCTGGAGCACCTCACCCAGTACCCTACGTCCAATGGCCAAGAGCAGGTGAGTGAATGGCCCAGTAAGTGTCATGTTATGTTATTTATTATCGGGGTGACAATCTCCCTGAAAGTCCCATCAGGGGCTGGAGGGCACTACATTCATTGCATTTTTCTGCTCTCCATGCCCAGATGTTCTGCAGAACCCTCGTGGTAATGCTAGCCAGCTTCCACTTTTTACCTTCCCAGTGAATTATGGCCCTACGATTTTTTGAAACCTCAGAGTTCACAGGGAGTTTAGTGTCTCCATACGGTGAAATGCCATGGCAAATGCATTTGGCTCCAGCTACACTTATCGCACAAGGCAGACTCAGTGCTGAGCTGAATCTAGCTAGCTTATCAGGACAGGCAGAGAGCAATTTCTTCTGCAAAGAAGAAAGCAGAGCAACACCCAACACCAGGACCACGCTTGGCTCTTTTCTTTTGGAATGATCATAAACCTCTGGCAGATCCCTCAGCTCCTTGCAGCACAATCAGAGCTAACCAGAAAAAAACAGCTCAGTCAATAGGGAAATGTTCCTCAAAGATTTACAAGGTTTCCTGTGGTTTTCGAATGCAGCAATTACATTTTATTCCATGCAGTTTGCACTTCACTCTCAAGGTGGAAAAGCCACAGGTTTGGGATGTCTGTGTGCACGTGTGTGCATGTGCTTGGGAAAGGAAAATGCAGGATGGGTCAGCCATGGGATGGTCTCACACAATCTTCCCAAGAGACTGTGGGGGTCAAACATTTCTGAGATCTGCTTAATCTCAGTGACTCTTCTTTTAGTGCTGTCGGTTTCAAAGAGATCCCCACTGGTTGAAATGCAGTCTCAGATCTCAAGGATGGTCAGGTACCTGATTCTCTAGTTGTTTCCATGGACAGTCCAGAAAGCAAATAACTTTGAGCCCCTGGGAATAACTGCTTACATTTGTGTGTCAGTATGGATTAGTATCCTTTTATTGCAGTTGATTCAGACCCACAGTTCTGGGGTTGGGACACAGGCAGAGCAAAATTAAATCCCCTGACCAAGAGTTGCATTTCCCTGCCCACCTTCCTCCTCTGCCTTGTGCATTAGTCTAATCTAAGGAAGAATTCCTGAGGTTTTTTCTCTGACATAGGTTGAAGAAAACAAATGCCTGACATGCATTGCTGGAAAGGCATTCCTCAAAAACTCGGGGTTCAAAATTTCATTAGGACAAATTTTAAATATTTGGAAGGAAAAGCAGACATTTTTTCTCCAAAAATTAAACCTGAGATTTTTGCATAATTGCATCACTCCAGCAATATTGAATATAAAACCCCCATCCCCAAAATGAAGTGGGGTGAGACCATGCAAAAGCTGACTTTGCATTGAATTTTCTCAGCTCTTTCACTGGCAAGTCAGATCTTACTTTGGTTTTATTTGATATCTTAATTGAAATTTTCACTCACCAAGGGACAGCACATAGTTGAACTGAAAATGGAGTCACAAACAAAGCGTAGAGAACCGTTCTCTCTCTTATAATGGTGGAAATCAAAAGTAACTTCATTTGAGTAACAGATAATAAAGCTGATGTATGGGAAAGAATTAAATGTTGCAGTTGATTAACCCCTCTAGAGACAGATCGCTCCGAAGTCAGGGAGACATGGCCTTCAGATGTACTTGCTTCAGTCAGGTGTTACACCTGACATTCAGGAGCTGGGACAGGCAGAGATATTCCCCCCAAGGACAGGCATGTGACCGAGTCAGAGGTTGTTTTAGCCAAATTTAGGTATATAATAGGTACATAATAGCCTGTTTCCAGTTTCAATCATCCTCACTCCCTCTGCCGCCAGCAGAGAGAGGAACCCTTGCAGAAAGCCTGTGATTCACCAAAAGTAGGAGAAATGACTCACCACCGAGGGCATAGCGTCTCCTCACTGACTGTAGAGGAGCCCAGACAGTGCCTGTAGGTTGTACTTGGAGAGCTGAAGGCAGGTGAGGTGGATCCCTCCATAGCTGCTCTTCTGGTCTCAACCACAAACTCCCAGGATTCCCTCAAGCCAAGTCCTCTGCAGGAGATCAGATCTGTGTTCAACTGCCTCCATAGCAATGAGTAAGCAGCTCCTCTCTCCAGGCACCCGTCTCTCCAAGATGAGTCATTACAGGTGGCTTGCTTTAACCCATGTCCTTCTGTGCCTCAGTTTCCCTTCCCTTTCAGACGCAGGCTTACTCACACCATTTCCCCTTGAACAGTACAAGACAACAAGACCCTGCTTTGGCAAAACACGCTGATGTGGGCTTAACTTACAATGCTTCCCCAAGTCTCTTTGAAGTCCCCATGAACTAAGTAGTCACTAAGTAGTCACTCACCGAGGCACTTGGTTGAACCAGCAACTCATTCATTCATGCTAAAAAAGTCCTCTGAGAATCGTGGCTGATGCATGCCCTCAAAGCCCAAGGCACCGTTATTCCTAATGCTTGTAAGGTGATTGATGGTGGCTCCGGTGATAGCAAACGGTTCAATCAGCCAGCACTGGCCATGAGGTCACAGACCAGAAGCTGGGCAATGGGCTCCTCTTGGTCTACCAATAACTGCACACTCCTCCAGAGCTGCAGCGTGCCAGCGGGCTGCGGAGGGTGGGGTGAGGAGGGTCTCCAAAGGAGGTAAAGCTAATTAATTTCCATTCCCTCAGAAGACACGGCTGTTGGCGTTTCCAAACTCCCCCTGTTCTTTACTTACCCGTTTGGATCTCAGGGGATGCCCCATGACAAATTGGAGTTCTCTGGTGAACCGATTGCTTTTTTTTTTCCCCTGCTTTTTTTTGGTGCTAAAGATGAAAGATTTAAAATGCAATAATGTTTTGTCTAAATTCTTGTGGAAATAGCTTATGACCTTTCATAGAGAAATGTGGTTTCAGCTTTCCGGTAAGAGAGCTCCCAGCTAATGATTTAGCTCTATTTTCTAATAAATAGTTGGCAAGAGACGACCACTCTTATACCCTTTGTCATTAGGGACCTATTATTTATGACTCAGAAATGAATCATTAGGCTTGGCAAACAGCAATTTCTTTGTGGCCAATGTATTTTTCCACTCAGTAGCAGAGTATGCTTGTAAATTCTTCCTAAAAATTACCATTAAAGTATCTCCAAACAGACTCTCCCCCACACTGCCATAAATTCTCTCCACTTTGGTGACTATTGGTGGTCTTCCCACCTCAGGAAAAAGAGTTTCTTTTTTGTTCTTAACGCCTTTCACATTTCCTTCCAGCTAATTACACTTTTATTTAATAAGGTAAATGAGTTTTGTTTTCCTTACCGTCTCCCCTTTACAGGATGAAATATTTCCTTCTGACGGAGCCTTCCTGTCTTCCGTATCCTGGCTAACTCAAGGCCTCTGAGCAGTTAGAGTTGGAGAAGACCTTTGCACTTAGACTTACTTGGTGATGTCCGGTTGCCAAGGGCTTCAAAAAGTCACTTTCATGGAAAGGCGTGATGACACATGCTGGACACGAATCATCTGAGGGGCAAATTTCCCCAAATTCTGAAAGTGTGTAGGAAAAATAGCAAGCCAGCAACTCATTTTCTCTCTCTCTCATTCTTAAATCATTATTCACCGAGCTGAGTGACTTCTTGAATCTGTTCCTTTCTTGTACTGCAAGTGTGTCTCAAGGGACATACAATTGTCCAGCTAATCAGGACAAGGGAATTAAAAAAAAAGTTGAGGAATATGGTTCAGGTTTTGTTCTGGATGCAAACTTTGCTCACTCATGCCCAAATCCAGGAGGCTGTTTCTTACTGAAGAGTCAGCCTGACTGTAGGAATTTGATCCCAGTGCCAACTTTTCTGACACGTGGGAAAACACAGATCACTGGCGGGGCGTCAGGATACCTGAGATTTCCAAGCAGAAAGCAGAAGACAAGAAGTTTTGAGAAAATTCAGGGGGGAAATTGCAACGAGAGGCTTGTGAGCATTGCAACCCTACGCTGACTATCCAAAAAGATGGAATAAACCTTGCATGCGTAGATTCACAGATTTTAACACTGAAGGAACGACTAGATCACTTAATCTGGCCTCCTCCAGAGCAATGTGCTCTGCAGCTTGGGATCCCTTTCATGTCTCCTGCTTACTTGCAACATCAAGCAAAGGCTGCTCGGCCTTGGCTATCAAGCAAAAGGAAGTTTAGGGGCAGGGGGCAAAGGGATATTAATGCTTGCCTGTGAAAAATATAAAATAATAACTGGAAATAGTTTTTGCTGGCAAACAGCAGCAAGCCAGCCTAGTCCTGGCCCAAATAGAGAGAGAATAAAGTTCTTTTCCCTGTCAAAACAGCAATTCTTACTTAAAATATAGGGTTTGGTCAAAAGTTCTCTTATTCATTTTCTTCCATGGAAAGCCTACAGGTAAAACATACACCATGTACTAAAAAAAATGCATTTTAACTGAAGTTTGCTTCTTGGGTTGTTGAGTTGGGGTTTTTTTTTTTCCTTTTGGAAATACAGGGGCATTTTATTTTCAAGAAGGTGCCTAGAAGTCAGTTAATAGGTGAGAAAAGAGAGAAGTAAGGAGCAGAGCCCTGAAAACTTTGGGGAGCAGAAGAAGGAGCAAAAGGCTCCATGTCATGGGAGCGTCTGCTTGCAGAGATGTCCTCACCAGACACTTTAAAGGCAGCTATGAGAAACTTCTCACAAAAAAATCATAGTTTCACCTGTTTATGAAGAACAGTCCCATTTATTCCTTCTTCTCTCTCTCCCAGTTTTAGTCAGATGTCACTGTGGTGTTCCAAGTTAAAAAGGATTCTGTTTTCTTCCTAAACTGTTGCCTATTTCTTTTGGTACTTTAACTCTTGATAATTTTGCTCTCTATATAGATGCCTAGGCCTCTGTTGTTTCTTGCTGAGCTCTTCAGCCATGGAGTAGTCTTCAAGAACCAGAAAGGTTTCTCCAGCTTGAGAACACAATCACCAATCTGAGAATGATACTTTTGTGAACCAAGTCCAACCCCTTCAGAGGAGAATGTGTCCAGAAGAACTGAGTTTTTTTATTACAAAAGAAGTATCTCTCTGCCAAACTTGCATATAACATGAAGTGAACCCATACTGAACCTTCTTTGAGGTTTGAAAAAGTTTGAATAACCTTTTTCTGCTCAATATTTTCATTGTACCTCAACGCTTTCCAGTTCAGGCCAACATTGAGAGCATATGTGCCAAAATTCTGGAGAATAAAAACAAAAAAAGAAACTAAAAAAAAAACCACCCACAGAAGAACCCTCTTCTCTCCTGGGCATTCCTGGACCAGCTGGAAGCTGAAAATACTGGCAATTTCACAGGGAATGAAAATCTACAGACCCAGGAGGTTAAATAAACACCATCCAGGTTCTTGTTTGGTTGGTTGTTTGCCAAAGCCCAGAAAGGAATACAATGGAAGAGTTCATCTTTCCTTTTTTCCTAGCTGTTTACCTAAGTCTAATCCCGCTAAATTGCCCTTGTTCCTGGAAATATGTAATTTTACTACATATTTAGTAAGAGCGAGCATGGATCTGGCTTGTAAGGAAAGACCCACCTTATGGACTGTGGTTGCTGATAGGGTGGGCATCTCATCTAAGCCATTTGTCTGGGCCTATTAGTGAGAAAGGATCAACTCCAAAGGGTGGTATTTCTAATTTATAGGTCCCCAGATAGCTGAAGTCAGATGGAGCGAGTCCTGTCACTGTTATCTGCAGATAAATTGGAAATTGCTACAGAGGACATCTTCCTTGATAGAGACACCACTGCCTCAGTTGGTGACTGTGACCTCTGGAGCAGAAAACCCAACCCAAGACCTCACCAGGATCAAACTCAGGAGCTCAGGTCCTCCCTAGTTCAGGCATGCAACATAATGCTTAACATCTGATGGGCTTCCTTGGTGCATCCCAATTCATCCATGGGCACCCAAGGTCCAAGCAGACATGCACCTTCATTCTCTCCATCCTTGTCATTGGTACATGAAGCCATTGTCATTGGAATAGAGATCATCAGCCTCAGCAGCCACAGCTGAAGGGCCCATTTCTGCATGGTGATCTCCTGCCAGATACTGACAGTGACTCCCACCATGGTGGAGGTCACATACTGCTCGAGACCTTTGGGGTACAATTACATTGGTTTTCTGGTTTGGATGGGGAGTACACTTCAGAAGTGCATCTCCCAGCTCTCTGAACTTAGCAAGCTTTGATTCGTGTCGCAGGGAAATCTCAGAGTGCACAAACTGAATTCCTTTTGGGTGAAACTAACCCAGACTGCATGCTATCAGAGCAGACCTACTGTGGGCATTGAAGTCACAGGATCTAACTAAAACTAGTCCAAAGTACTCCCTGCAAACAGAGGTAGCATGGCCTTAAGGTCCACAGCCGTTTGACTCTGCAGAACTGGCCCTTGTACTGCAGGATTTGCTGATGTAAAACATGATCTCGATGACTTCAGTTCTCAGGGTTTCCACATTACCTTCCTACTGCACTTGTTTTGGTAAAATCAGTAGTTTGCTCTTGACCATCTGACTACCAGGACAGAAGAGAGTTAGGGATTAGCAATTTAAAATTCACTTAGCAATATTGGGACTGAAAATTGTCATACATGCAACTAAAATAAAACAATATGCAGCTACGGGCATGACTTAAGTTCTAAAGTGAAAGCTGGAATGAACATATTGAGTTTCCAAAGACAGAGAGAGAGATGCACACCTGGGCTTTTCTCCAAGTCATGAGCCCTCACTACAGGATTAGCTCAGATTTTTTTATTCACACATTGTCCCTGATCTCTCCCCTGTCTACACAACTGATGCCTCATTCCTGAGCTTGGTGGCCCACGGGAGATATTGTGTTCAACCCACTCAAGTGCCCCTTTGCAGACCCAGGCAATTGTCTTGACTGAGTTGATTAACCAACAAAACATTGAACAGATTAGTTACATGTTTTTCACCTGTGCAATCTGCTATATACAGAAAACCTTTGTGCACTCAGGTAAATATAACTCAGGTTAATCTTTCCAAAGCTCCCACTTCCCTTACTCCTTTGGGATGTGTAAGTGGTGTACCAGAAAGCTTGTGGATGGTGAGCCACCTCTAGTCTCCTGGATGCTTTTATTTCACAGGTGGCAGCCATTACATCTGGAGAGCTAGACTTTATCTCATCGGTGAATTTGGCAATCAGGAAGGGGTCCATCAGCCCCACACTAAACGCAGAGTTCAGTGCTGGGAGGAGATGGAAATCCCATTTGTGAAGGATGTAGCAAACAGGACAAGACCTTCTTGTGCCAGGCACAGGCAGGACAGCACCTTGGCAGTGACAAGCCACCCCACACTTGGTTTTGAGAGCACCAGTTTCATGATGCCTTGGACAGGACTGGGGCAAGTGCTGCCCAGTGTGCTGCTACCATTTGCTCTTCAAAGACATCCCCTGCTCCTCCGGCAGTGGTGCTGGAGGCAAAAGGCCACTTTTTTCCCCACCTCTGACCACTTTCTAGTTTGCATTTCTTTTCCTTCCTATGGCCTTTTTTGTTAATATGGTTCCCCTTGTTATTTTCCACCCATGTTTGTCCTCACCATGAGGAGCAGCACCGCCTCTTCCCTACCCTGAAGTGCAAGCGAATTGGACACTCTGTTCCACAGAAAGCCCCGGGGGGCAGCGGGACATTATTTTAGTATTGTTTACACTTCTGATCATCAGGCCCAGCAAACGCCCACAGGCTGGAAACCCATCCTAATTGTTGTGAGTTGTTTTGTTTTTTTCCCCTGGTGGAAAAAAATCTGTTAGTTATTAATCATCACCAAAACCTTGGTTTTCAGCAGCACTGAGATGTCTATATTGCATCCAGGGAGTGACAGACATTGCAAGAGGAGGCTGTGTCATGGGGATGCAGCTGAGAACCTGGCTCCAAGAGCTGTTTAAGTAGCTCAGCTCCTTAAAGTGCCCTGCCACGCTGTGCTCAATAGATAAAGTCACTTTTGGCCATAATGGTCCCAAAGGGGATATATGCTTCAAATGTTCCCACCCTTCAGAAAATTCTGAATTAACTTCTCCTCATCCTTCCAAAATCCAGTAAAACAAAGGCATTATTTATAACATAATATAAACTGGAGACGAAATAATAAAGCATTCATCTAACCATTTACGCACTCAGACTCTGTCATCCTTTCTCGTGTATTCTCATCGATCCATTTATCTATTTACTCATCCGTTCCTGTACACACATTTTCTGTTATCATTGTGTATTTACCAGTCCAGGTTTACACACACAGCCCCAAACACAAGTGCACACACTGTTTATGTGTGTCCTGCCAGTCTTTGGAACAGCAACAGACCTGACTTGATCCAATGCCATCCATCCCCACTGTAAAATATTCAGAGCTACTGCAGAAGAAGCTGTTTTTCAGAAGGAGCTGCAAAAATAGTCTGCTCCTTTAGTTGGGCAACTGGGCAGGCAAGGAAGGAAGGAAGATGCATTTAGTCCTAAGGACACACAAAGCCAGCACCAATGTATAGTCCCAAATGGCTGGAGAACAGAGTATTTCTGGTGTGGGAAATGGGCCGTAGAGGTCACTGTGCCAAGCAATGGGTACAGCTGCTATGTGTGACCAGTACCCTGCAAAGCAGTGACCACCCTCCGACAATCACTGTGTCTTACAACGGTTGCAAATTGGATGTTTACGACCAGGTATAAAATGATTTTTGATGTTCTCTCAAGCTCTTTCCTTCCCTGAGGTGCCCCTAAGAAGACGTTGAAGACTATCCTCTAGAAGGAAGAGGGACAATATTTTCATCCTGCCTCTAGTTGTACCCTTATTCTGGGAGAAGTGCAGATGGGGAAGGGAAGATGAGGATGGAGGGCTTGCACCTGTTGTACCTATGTCCACAACTTACCCTCCCCACAGTATCTGCAAAATGGAGATGCCTGCGTCCATCCTTGAAACATTAAAACAGCCATTCCTCCCTGTGGAGTATAAGTGAGCACCCTCTGGTACTTCCAGCAGACACATCCTATCATCCTAAATGGCCTCCAGCTGAAGTATAGCTCTGTCTTTGAAAAAGGGCCCAGAGCTGCACAGCTCTGCACACTAAACCCTGACACATTGCTGGAAAGGTCCCCCTCACGGCTCTTCCAAGAATAATAAACCTTTGCAACGTGCTTTCATATATCATCAACAATTAAGGATGGTAACAATCCAAACAGCCATCCCTCCAGGGATGGCAGGAGGGAAGGAAGACTTATTAGGCCCTCGAAGAAATGTAAACCCAGCATCGTGCTGGCCTTGGAGTTTCTGCCTGGCTTTGAGAGGCTCCGTGCAACCGTGACGCCTGGTCTCCTCAACTGCAGCCTGGATCTTGAGCGGAATCAATGGTGTGCCCCGAAGCCGCCAAGAACATAGCCTCCTTGGAGGGACCTGCTGAGACCAGAGTTTGCGGCATCTCATGCTTCCTCCCCTTCTATTTTTTGGACGTTGGACAGCATTGATCTCCATCCAGCCCATGCTGTGGATAAGGTGCACTAGACAGCAGCATGGGGCTCTTTGGTGCACCCACCTATTGGGCTGCTCTTCCCAAAGCCCACAAGCCAGGTTCAGGGTACAATCAGAGCCATGTCATTTGCAATTATTTAGAAGCAGCTAATTCTGTCCCAGGACAGCTGAACGGGTGCAACGATCGCTTTCCTGGGCCTTGCCAGCCCTGCTCTTCTGTGATGTGGTTTAACGGGAACAGGGAGCCTGCTGGGAACGGCTCCGTGGTGTTGGCTCATGGGGACTCCAGGAACAGAGCAGACAGACAGACTCTGGTTTTCAGCCATGCCTGAAGATCTGTCAGCTGCAAACAGGGCTGTCTGGCTGTTTTTTTGGTGGAATTGCTCCCATGGTTCTCCTGGAACAAGTGCCTCACCCCCACTGGAGGGGCTGTAGCTCGCTCTCCTCCCTGTCCTAAGGACAGCTTGGCTGCTGCCACGTGTGAAGACAGAGGACATCAGAGCCACAGCCTGTGGGGTGTGAGAACAATGTCACACCTCCCCAGCCAACCCGGCCCTTCCACGTGGAAATAAGTGGAGAAAGCTCATAGAAATGGCCTGTCCCACCCTCTGCCCCTGCTCCTTCTCCCTTCCCAAGCAGCTTGGGAACTGCAGGAAACCTGTCTGATCTACTTGTAAATCAACAGAGCGAGGGTGGGAACTGGAAGTGGTTGCCATTTCATGTGTCTATCAACCTACCCAGGCTCATGCACTGGGGAAGGTTTTGCAACCTGTTCTTAATCTCCAAAGGAAAATGTTGGACTTAGACCTCGAACGATACGGCTCTACTAAGGGCTAAACACCCATCCAAGAACCCCCCCCAACCAACTCTTTACCCACGCACCCTAACATTGCACAAAGATATTATTTTGCTCATTATTGCACAAATCCTGCCCCAGCCTGTGCTGTTGTGTGCCATGGGCTGGTACCCACCATGAGCACATTCATCGGGTAGTTCCTTGCCAATTGCAGCTTCACGGCTCTGCTCCACAGTAAACACTCGCGAAGAACAGCCGCTGTTAACTTCGTGCTTTTTGGCACGGTTTGGCTGACCAAAAGGTTCAATATTAATCACACTTCCTTCTTCGGTCCCCGTTGGACTACCATGTGAGGCCAGGATCAGGCCCCAGGTTTCTTAAACGTGGCTCCTTGCCTACCCCCACTGCTGGGCCAAGGCACGTTCTGAGCAGCCCCGGCGGAAAATTTTGGATGGGACAATTTTCCATTGGCAAACACTGCGTCAATGAAACCCAAATATTTTGTGGGTGTAGCTCAACTTCCATGAAATTCTCGACAGAAATTGTCAAAAAACCCCACCCCCACCCCCATCGTTGCAACTTTGAATTTGCCATTTCAACTTTCTCCTTTTCTTTAGGATTGCCAATGTATTTTATCTGATAAGGCAAAGTCCGCTGTGTGTAGATATTGCTGCTTTGCACAGTTTTGTTTTGACTTTGAGAAACTGCATTCAGTAACGGCTTTAATGTTTCATAGCGTGGTGTTATTTTGACATAAAGCGTTTCTGTCTTGTTGAAATGAAATCCTCAGCATTGTCAAAATGAAGCAATCATATACTGTCAAACAGAAATAATCCTATGACGCTGAAATGCGACGAGTCAATCCTATTGACAAGAAATATTTTAGTATTTCCAACTAGAGTTTTTTTGGAAATGCTGTTTCACAAGAAGTTTCAGATTTTCACTTCTCTGTTCCAATTTGGAATAAAAACAGAAATAGAAATGTTGGCATTTCCCCTGGGAAGGAAATTTTACTTTCCAAAAAGTTTTAGTAATAATCTGGGATAGAGGGAGACATTTTAAAACCTGTTATTAAAAATGATTGTTCAGCCAGTAAAAATGGTGTGAAAGGAATGGATTCAAATATAGATTTACAGGTTTTTTATGTTTCCCCTCCGTAACTAACATATCCTTTTATAGATATATTTCACCTTCCTAACACTCCTTCTTTGTTACAAGTACCAGACATTTTCACTCTTAGATGCTCTGATTAACCTGATCAACTCAACTGCGAGCGGTTGTTCTTAAACTTGCATTTAGCTGAGACAATTGCTGCCTTTATTTCAAAACTGAAAAAGAACTTGTGTGTGAAAGCTAATCTGCTTTTTTTTATTTTTCAGAATACATCATTGGATTCAATAAAAAGCATTACCTCTTCCTCCAAGCCTTGCATAATTGTTAATCTAACACAACTGATGCAGGAAAAATGCCCGTTTTTCTCAGGGTGTGCAGAAGTTATGCTGAGGTTGCACCGCATACAGCTACAGTGCTGGTTTGAGACGATGAGAACAGCCGCACCAAGTCAAACTAAAGGTCTTACCCCATTTCTGACAGTGACCAGCACCAGATACCTAGGAAAAGTGCCTAAAGAAGAAAGTGAGATTAGAGCAGTCCTCTGGGATTGTACTACCCCAGGCTCTGGGAGTCAACAATTTTGGAATTTACTAAGATTAAATTTACATCTGGACTATCATACTTAATAACCATGGATGGATTTATCCTCCCTAATTTATCTAAGATCTTTTAAATTCAGTGGACTGGGATATGTTAAAATAATTCAATCTGAATTACAATTCCTTGTTCTTTTTGTTTTAAGTTCGTAGGGGAAAATATTGCTTGCAGGGAAAAAACTGTCTCACTCTAATTTTTTCATATTTTAAATGACTTTCCTTTTATCC
Organism: Gavia stellata; assembly: GCF_030936135.1. Classification (NCBI taxonomy): domain Eukaryota; kingdom Metazoa; phylum Chordata; class Aves; order Gaviiformes; family Gaviidae; genus Gavia; species Gavia stellata. The sequence continues at coordinate 1,075,835 of NC_082598.1, read as the reverse complement.
CTTCTATCACAGTCCAGTGAACTGCACTTTAACCAAACTAGAATGTCTGTATATTCAATTTAGACGTATAACCAATATTTGGGTACTTCTTTTAACTTCCTAATGCTTCATAATTGAGCTGGAAACATCTCTTAGAGGCAGACCTTTTTTGGTGAGAATACTGTTGTCTCTATCTCCCATCAAAATAGTAGGACTTCTTCATTGTGCACGTCATAAGTGTGTGTGTGTTTGTCGGGGAGTCCATTTTGGAAGAACAGTTTTATTTTACACTGATGCAGTGCACCTATCGCATCCTCTCTCATCAAGATAGATAACAATGCAGGGAAGACAGTGTGGAAAATAACATGGTATTTTGTGGATAAATTGCTCTGTTTGTGTGTGCAGTCATAGGTAGGGCTGAATATTTAGGTTCCCAATCCTAAAGAATTCACTTAATGGAGAAGAGACCTGTTAGAAAGGAGGGATGTTTAGACCGGGAAGAAGTTTCAATGAAGAGATGAAGATAAGGAGCTGGTGGGGGGGAATCTTGGTGAGGAATTGATATCATCTAATTTATCGTCCCAGGAAATCTAAAGCAAAAAAGAACCATGAACTGTAATTTAGATTAAACTATTTTAGCATGTTCCAGGCAGCCTCTGATGTTTTTCTCTCCTGTTCATAAAATCAAGAGCAGTCGCCATAAAACATGAGGACGGCTCTTTATTAACTATATGTGAAAATGAGCGCACATAAAGAATCTCTAAGGGGAAACTCCTGAGTCCGGGCTAGCAGTCAAGCCTGGACCCTTAAATCTTAATAAACTAAGACACAACTTCTTCTGGATGAGGATCAGGAGGAATCAAAGCCAATCGTCTTCTTCCTGGCTTGGATCTTAAATGCAGAACCAGCCTTTGCTTGGGGTTAGCAAGCTGATCTTCTACCCTTAAATAAAACAACCCATAAAGTTAACCCTGCAACACATACGTCTGTTGGGGGGGGGCAGGGTTAATTGGCACATTTGTTTGTTTGCTTATTTTTAATACAGACAGCTCCAGTAAGCCAAATTCATCCCAGATGTTACTCATTTGACCTCAGAGGGGTTATTTTGCATTGACTTTGATACAGTCGTGCTGGGGTGAATTCATTTGCAGACCTGCCACCTTCTGTGAAATGGTTGCCAAGATTTCTTGCCGCAGGGAAAACTCCCTGCCTAGCTGGGCTGCCCGGCTCTTTCCACTGCTGCCTCTTCCCAGAAAGGTGAGTTGTTCAAAGGTTCTCTGAGTCCCTGCCCTCATGGAGTGTCTCTACACCAAAATGGCCCATGGGCTGCACCCCTTCCCACGTCCATACTCCTTCGGCTCTTGCACGGCTCATGCTCAAGGTCACACTAGGGTCTGGAGCAAGTCCAAGCTCTCTGGAGAGGCAAAGACTGACCATGCTCAGAAGAAAACAGTGATTCTGAGTCCTCCTGTATGTGGACAGATTATGCCTGAGCATCTCCTCTTCTCCTGCACAGAGGTTAGATTGCCTGGTTATGTCTTTACTAGTAAGCAAGGTGCAAGCAAGGTAAGGTCTTGTGCACTGGCACAAGAGCCTCCAGATATTTATTTTTCATGCTCTCTGTCCACCAGCACTTTTCCAGGCATTCCCATGCACAGCTAAGAGGATAGTAAGGACAGTTCCTAACACACAGAATCACAGAATCATTTAGGTTGGAAAAGACCCTTGAGATCATTGAGTCCAACCATAAACCTAACACTGCCAAATCCAACACTAAACCGTGTCCCTAAGTGCCACATCTACAGGTCTTTTAAATACCTCCAGGGATGGGGACTCAACCACTTCCCTGGGCAGCCTGTTCCAATGGTTGATGGGATGGATGAGGCCACCATCTTTGGAGGAACAAGAGTTTAACCACAAGGACATAATCCTGGGTAAACATCTTGGCACTGGAACCAAAGGATAGGTCTTAATCTATTTTATTTATTAATACATATTTAGCTTTGGGACTGTGGTATAACCAAGCTAACAGTCTGGATGGCCGTTTTAAGGATTAGAGGCTCAGCACAATTAGGTCTGACCTTGAACTTGCTCTTTCACCTGCCGTGCTACTATGTCCGGAGACCCATTGGATGAGGAGCCAGTCTGGAAGCCATTCTCATAGAATAAGAGAATACTAAGTCTCTAAGGGAGCTAAGGAGGTCTTTCAAAGATGGACAGCTATTCCGCTCATTTTGGGGTTGGGTGTAGTTGTATCCAGTCTGGGTTCAGATCCAGTTCAAGATATCACAAAAAAACCCCAGATGTTTGGTTACCAGAACAAACCAGTCAGAACTAACACCCATCAAACTCAAGTCTTAGTTTAAAACAGAGTGTTGAAACTCAAAATTAAAACTATTGTTTTTTGACCGTTCATTTATTTTCTGACTTTAACAACAAAGATTTTCTGAGTACTTTTTTGTGTTGTCAAATAAACACAGTTTTTTTAAAAGCACTTTGTTTTAGTGAAATAAAATAACATGTAATATATCCTCTGTCATACTGCAGGGCTGCAACAAAATGATAAATCTGAGGACTGAGAATGTTCTTTCAGCACACGCTTGTGTTGCTGTAACTGCCAGAACAACTTTTCCTAGCTGACACTGCTCAGTCATGACATTTTTATGATATTCCCAGTAGATTAATATGTCTTTTTTTTTTTTTTTCCTTCTCATTGAGACATGGCTCATCTGCAAATGAATCAAAACTTGGCCCAGTCTTTTGGGGAGCTTTCCTCTTTCATATATCTCTTCTTATTTAGAGATCTCATGAGCTTTATGAAGAAGACATTCCAGACCTTCATCTGATCTTTCAACTCTAGACACAGTTAACATTGATTCTGTAATACTGTCTTCTGCTTCTGTGTGAAATATTTCCATCTGCCTACTAATATTAATGAAAAAGATATATGAAAAAGAGATTTTTTTTCCTTTGTTTCTCTTTTGATGTAAGCAATTTTTCATTCAGCAGAAAAGTTTCATGTTTCCCATTGACACAATAGAAAAAAAACCCAGCATATGTCAGTTTTCAACGACCTTCAATCACTGAAAAATGTTTGTTTTCATCTGAGTCTTTCCAATCAATTATAACACATTTAATGCATCTTTGCCCCTTCTGGCAGACAAAGCAGATGGTTTGAGATGTCCATCAGCAGCAAAAGCTCCTGAGCTCCAGGGGTCGTGTAAATGTGTCATTAGTAGAGTGCCAGCTCTATCAGAAGTAAAAGAAATACCATTAGCAGGGAGGAAAATTGCAGCATATGAGAAGGGAAGATGAGGCATAGCCATGTGAATCAAAACAAATTAGTGGCAGGGACAAAGGCAGGCACAAGTGTTTCTTAATGCTCCGTCAACGGAGAGGACTAGGAGGCAGAGGACATGTTGTGCAGGCAGGTGCCAACTTCTCCTGGATTTTACCATGCTGCCTGGAGGCCTCTAAACAAAATCTTAGTCCTGTGCTAATAGGGCTCTTTCCTGTAACTCCAATGGGAAAAGCCTGTATGTTTTAGGAACAGAAGAAAGAAAAAATTATGTACTCCTCTCGATGTCAGTGCTCGGGCTTAAGTGAGCCAACATAAATGCGTTTGGGCAACAGAGGGTTTATTGTTCCCATGGCCCTGCTATTTTCTTAAGTGAGTGAATGTATGTTTTGGAGGGGAAGGTTTTGACAGTGCTAGTTAAAGACATCATATGTTAAAGAGAGTTTGGATGTTACCTCCTTAGTCACCCCACCTGTCATTAGGTCACCCTGCTATTTGTCAAGAGAAAAAATCTTTGTTTGCTTGGAAGTGGTCATGAGTTTGAGAAAAATCCTCCAAAACTGCAATTTTATTTTAATAGAGGGAAAAAGAGCTATAGTTGTTCTTACGTCATCAACTGGACACTTCCGTCTCACAAAATCTCCTGGAACTTGCTCAAGACATACAGTCCCAGTTAGGCTTTCAAGAAGTGATCTTCTGGTAAAATTTAGGGCAGCTTCCAGTGGTCTGGTTTCAGAGGAAGTTCTGTCTGGGTGCAAAAAGAGAAGAGGGCGTCTGTACAGACAGAAAGAGAGCTCCTAAATACTCCTTCCTGGGAGACAGAGGACTAGCTATAGCTTCTTTCTCAGTATCTCTCATTATAAACCTGGAGGCTCCATCCTCTACAAAACATCTCAAGATGCTGCAAGCCTATGGCAGGAGGAGGATTGTTCAGGCAGGTTGAAATTCCCCTTGCAAAAGAGAGACGACCCAAAATCCAGACCACACAAGAATGGGATTTCCTTGGTCCTTCACATTTGTGCCAGCTCCCTTTGAATTCCTCCCAGCGGTGGCTGGACATGCTGGGATACAGATGTGGTTCCTGTAGGCATGGCAGCCTGCCAGCCATGCGCCGCTTCAGATACTGGCTTCTCTTCACATTAACACATCACTGAAGATATCTACGCATCCTCTGCAAAGAGGGAGGACAGAAGTGCAGAGGGAATGGTGCTGCAGTCACGACCTTCCCCTCCCCGTTGGCAGATGTGCAGCTGCTTCCCCTCCATCGCAAACGATCATCCCTTCATCTCTGCAGGAATGGAGAAATGATTCAACCTATTTCAAGGTGTCAGCCAAGGAAAATAACATATGACCTGGCTCCTAATTCTGCTGCGCATGAAAGTGAATGGGCTGCTCTGCCTCGTCTGGACTATGGCGCGCTGCATACTGTAGAGATGTAAAACATAAACCTGATCTGTCCAGGTCTGGGTCAGAACTGGTGCTCAGTTAGTTATGAAGGAACATTTGTTATCCCAGGAATCCAGAGGAATTAATGTAAATCAATTGTAAAAATGACGTGCTCTTGTAGGGTTTGAACCAAAACCAGTGTCCTACATATCTAGGAATTCAGTGTAATCTGTTAACAATTTCCATCTAGTAGAAAAATTCACATCTCTGCTACAACAAAACAAGGACACTCTGGAGAGGAGATACCTACAAGCCTGCGAGCACTTCAGAGATCAAAGGTAGGACACGTGGCCCAGGATCCTTCTATCCATCTACCATGGTAGAGTTATGGGTCTATCACTTTCCTTGTTCCTATGTGCTTGCCTCCTTGTAGACACCAGAGTGATCTCACCTTTTTATTTACTTATTTGCCTGAAAGCCAGGGATGGTATAGACCTGTAGACTGAGACACTGAAATTTATAACATGTAAGTGTCTACAGGTGAGCAGGATATTTGACCTCCCTTTCTGGTCAATGAAAATCAACAGTATGATTCATCTGCCTGAATGCAGATGTCTGGTGTTGTTTGAGATTTTCTGGTGTATTCAAGATATCCGTGTAGGGTTGACAGATGCAACACAGGATCAATAAGAGTTTATTACCTTTCTGCAGTGACTGCTACAGGCAGGGAAGGATTTCCTAGGGTCTCTCAAATGGCAGTGAATGTTCATGTTTAGCCACTGAATACTGCCTGTGGGCTGAACTGATGAGATCGCCATTGACTATAGCAGCTGTTTGGACAACTCGCTGACATCGAGACTCTTTAATCTTGGTCTCTAAATCTGCATGCAGAATGATACCTTGGCACTTAATCTTAACTAGCCTTTTAAATGGAGGTGGTGTAGAGCAATGAGCCTGCAGCAGCCTCATCCACCTCTTCGACACAGCTACCTCCGGATGGAATGAAACACCCTCTATAAGTACCAACTTCTTTCTACTGACCAGAGACAGACCTGAGTCTAGCTCAGATTAGAAACATGAATGAAATTGGATTAATTTCTATCCAGCTTGGTTAAACTCAGATGAAACGTCGTTCTCCATTTGCATATCAGCATCTCCAGGTCAGGAAAGGCAGCAATAAGTTAATTGTTTTCAGCATTTGCTTTGGAATTTGGTGTGAAGAAAATGTCCCTTTTGAAGGAGAATTGGCACAAGAGACCCTTCCAGGAAAAAAGGCATGCAATACCAGTGGGACTGATAAGTGTCAGAAATCCCCATCAGTAACATGACATCAGTAGAAAAGGCCGTGACAAAACCCTGATCGCGGTATTTCTGAGAGGCAGGGTGTGCAACTTAAAAGCATAGGAAAGTAGCCAAGCAACACAGAACAACAGTATTAGCTTAGAAATATCTCCAGAAAGGGATATTTTGGAGAGAATCCAAGGTGAATGCATACAGCTCCCATAAAACTGCCAGATTAGGAAAGAGTATTTCACATCTAAGGCCTTGATGAGAACAGAGACAGAAAACAGCAAGGTATCCAGGGACTGCTGTCTGGGTAGGACCTTTCAAAACAGAAAAGACTGCACAGCCCTCAAAAGAAAACTAAAACGTGGGATGAAAAATAGAGATCGTGCCGCCAGGAGATGCTCAGTGTGCAGAATGTGAAAGAGCAAAGTCACAAAGCAAAGTGTATCAGTATACAAACGAGCATACAGAGGAGTTCGGCTTCTTCCCGTGCAGCGAGGTGTGCTTGCAGTGGAAGGACATCACTGACTTTTGCCGCCAGATGCCAGAAATTTCATCATAATGTAGAAATGGCTGTGCTGCAGCAAGCGAAACTGATCCCAAATTCACACCTCCCATGTCTGCTTTATTGAGACTTCAGTGTCTGACCTTTCTGCTCTTTGGGGAAAATCCGCAGGGAAAACACAAGGAAAATCTCCCCAGCGATTCCTCTCTTGCACAGTGCCAAAATGCAAAGACATGGGAAGATTCACAGGAATGTGCCGCGCTATCGCTCTTACCAGCATCGAGAAATACATTATCAGAAATAGGGAAATTAGCTCAGGGATGATACAGCCAGTCCATTTTTTTTTTTTCTTTTTTTTTTTTGAAGAAACAACAAAGTCACAACAGTCTGCATAAAACCACAAGTTCTGCTGGCACTTGGAGAAGTCTGGAAGGGAAAGAATACCAGAATTACTGTACAGTATCAGCTGTGCTAAAAGGGGGCTGAGCAGCAAGTCCAAGGAATGTGCAGCCAGAAATTCTGAGAAAGAGTCAGGAGGGACGTGATGTGCTACGCGAAAGACAGGAGGAACCATATTTTATCAGCTTGAGCAAATCCGCAGGTTGAAGCAATGATCTGGATTGCTGCATTTGAGTATCCAAGATGGTAAAGCAAGGAGACTTTCTTTACTCCTGCCGTATCCTTCAGCATGTAGGCACAGATTTCTCTGAACGATTAGCAAACTGCTAGATGCACCGTTAGATGTTATCCATGTTTAGATTTAGTTGTTTCTCCTGAAGTGATTCTGCCAGACTCTGCATCCCTGCTCTTGCAAGGAATCTGCCCCAGCTACAACTGCTGCCCAAGCCCTTCGTTTGGGTCACAGACAGCAGCGTGCACCTGAGAACATGTGAAGAATTGATAATAATTGGTATTTCATGTGCATACCACCTTCCTGCCTTACCCAGAGACCAGGATAACAACCCAAAAACGCATATAACTTGTGTTAATCGGTGACTGTCCAAGGTGAATGAAGATAGGCAAGATTTCTGTCTCAGGGTACTGAATTTCCTACACAGAAACGTGTCCACAGGCAGCGCTGGAGAGGCAATGAGGAGGCTGTCTGAGCCCACTGAGGTCAGTTCTACCCAAGAGTTAAGACCCACATGTTCCAAGGTACAAGACATGCTCTGAGGAGAGGTAAGGGCTCCTTTCAATGCATCAGGTGCCAACCTGATATCTTGTCCTAGAAAGTGATTTTTACCTCTGCTGTAGCCATATCAAACTTTTGCAAATGCTGCAGGAAAAAACTCTTCCCATGTCCACTGCCCCCTGCTAGATTGGCAAAAAAGGTCTCTTCTCCCCATCAGAACAATAAAAAAAACCCACACAAAAGTTGGTGGGCTGAAGGACACCAAAACCCCCTGAGATTTCATGCCACTGTGCAGGGATCAAGCCTGGGAAATGCCAGCATATCTGTGCTGCCAGCTGCAAACCAGTGGAAACATCCCGGGAGGTGTAACGCAGAATGGCCATTACTTATGGGAAATTACTGGTACCTAAGGACCACTCCTTGAAGAGGTTGTGTCCACTCTTGGTGACACCATGCCTGTATTTAAACGAAGCAGCTGGCACTCCAGATGGGATGCAGATATTAAACCTGGATAAACCTTCTCAACGCTGTTTGAAAGCATTTTTTTTCTTGCCTTTTCTCGTACGAGGGCTTGCAGAGAGACTTACTCTGGGACAGGTGCAATCAGTTCCTGTCCCATCTGTCCCAGCACCGAGGTCCTCATGCCACCCCTTGGTGCTGATTGCTGATGGGAAGAAGCTGCCACACAGAGCTGCAGAGCAGCACAGAGACCCCGGGGTCAAGCAATAACTGTGCTGAAAGGGAAGTTAACCCTAGCAGGCAGCACGACAGCCCTTCCTCCATTTCCAGGCTATCGACACGCTCAAGCAAAGGTGGTGTTAAGTGTTCCCTTTCTTTTCCCTTTCTCTTTTTTTTTTTTAAGCAAGGTCACCAGCTGCTCCTCTCCAGTCTGACTCGTCCTGCCCTGCACAGACGTTGATGTGGTTGCGGAAATTGAAGGCGTGATAGATGACAGAGTTGAAAGAAAACACAGAGGACGCTGGGTTTGCCTATTTATAGCGGACAGTTCAGAGCCTGCCACTTAAATATACATTCCTGATAAGTGAATAATCTCTGGCAGGGCATAAAAATAGCTCTGTGGCTCCAACCATAATTACACGGTCATGGTTCAGTAACCTGGCCTGTATCAAATAGACTACAACTGTCACTGATGGGAAAGGACAGAAGGCATGAGGAGAAGGAGGACAGTTTAAAGTTCAGCGTAAAATACAGTGTTTTAAATGCTAAATATACGACTATAAAGCTGCAGGGACTGGGCTCAGGAATGCTGCAAGAAGTCATCTTGATTTGGGGGCTGAGGAGGGACAGAGAGAGGCTGGATGCTTTACATCCTGCTCTGAAGAAGATAACCTGTTTCTCTTTCCACAGAAAATATCAAACGTTCTTGACCCCTGCTTGGCCAAATGGTTTAGGGACTGTTGGTGGAGGAATCAAGTACATCTCCTGATAGCCCCTGACTGGAAAGAACGGAAGGAGGTGTCAAGCCAGGTCAGCCCCAAGGTCCAACCTGCCCGATACCCTGCCTCGGGCAGCTGCAAAACCCTGGAGTCTTTTGAGGATGGTGTAGCATATCCACAGACGAGCTATGTGGGAGTATCAGCCCTCTATGTTAATCCTTATACTTAGAAATTGGTTTAAACCCTGAAAAATGCAGTGTGTTTTTTTCTATTCCTTGCAGAACTCTTTTTTTTTTTTTTTAAACTATAAAAACTTTTGCAAAACTCTTGGCCTCATCAACATCCTGTGGTGATGAGACTGACAATCTGATTATAATCTGCTTCTGAACTGGGTTCACCTGCATGCAAACATGCTGCTGCCGAGGTGCTCGCATCTCTGCATTCCTGTGGAGAGGAACCACAGCCTTTCACCAGCACCACAGCAGACCTGGGATGAGATCAGGTCCCCACCTTGCACAGGGCAGCTGTACGCTGAAGGGGAAAAAGGGTGAGAGAAGAATGGACTTGCTCATGACCTCCAGTTTCTCCCAGAAGATATAGTGTGCCTTTTCCCTTTGCAGAAAATACAGGAAGTCCTTGCATGTCTATTATTTCATCCTTCCCTGCCCTAAACATCTGTCAGGAATTGTAGAGAGTTGGCCTTACCATATGGCAGAGAGATGTCCAAGGTGAACTCTTTTTCTCCAAGGCACCATAATCCAGAAATCAGGAGCAAGGTCAGGTAGGTAACATCAGAAATAGAGTCAGGATTCCTGGGTAAAGGTTGAAGTTGACTAACTGTGGGATTTTCAGAATAGGGTGGGATCAGTCTCACTAACTGTTGCTGTCTAACGATTAGGTGTTGGTCTGACCTAGCCATCTGAACCTCTCTGCCATCACAGGTAGAGGATAATTCATCTCTCCTGTCCCAGACCCCAGACTTTGGATGGATGGATGCCCCGTGGAGCTTCCTCTTCCTCTTGGAAGGACCTTAGGTGACTTAGGCAGGATGGACAGCTAGTAGGTGGCTTAAAGCGAAATGAAACAAAACCCTCCCTTGATCCCTTTGGTATGTAAATGTGCTATTAACGTGCTTAGTCTGGGGATAGGTTACTAAATCAGCACCGCAACTCAAGGTTGCCTAGTGTGTAAAGAGCCAGCTTCACCCAAAGGTCAGGCAGGACAGAGGTATAAGTTTTAAGGTCGCCCCAGAGAAGAGAACAGACCCCAAATCTTCTGTGTCTTACTACAGTTATCCTGAGTCTTCAGGAAAATAAAGTTTTGGGACTGGTTCGTGGTTATATTTTCATTCATGGGTTCAAAAGCAAACATTTCCTATCAAAATGCCCCCAGCAGTCTGGAAGCAGTAATCCTTTCTTCTCAAAACCTGAAAAATACTTAGAAATATTCCTCAAAGCTTCATAATATCCTTCAGAGCTTCAAAATATCCCTCAAAGACATCTTCTCTGCTGTCTGGCCTAGGCTGAACTAGCTCATGGTCCAAAACACTCACAAGGGGAAAAAGAAAATTCAGTTTCAGTAGATATCAGGAAAGGAACTCACAGCCAAAGAAGAGAGGTGAATTGCTCAAAGAAGAGCTGGGATCAGAGAGGAGCTCACTGTGTACGTAGGTAGATATTTTTGCATTTTAGGCACACTGCCTCTCCATGGTCATAGCTCCTTTCGTCCTGGGGGGCTCTGAGGAGAAATGCATCATTAATTCATTGAGGATCTCAGGTGCTGTGGCAGTAAAAATCATTTAGGAATAATTAAAAAAAAAAAAAAGAGTTTCAAAGGTCTTTTTATTCCTAACGCCCAAGCCAACTGCCTGAGGAGCAGAAGCCTTCCTGACAATGAACGGAGAGAAATGAGGAAAGCCTTTTTTTTTTTTTTCTTTCACTGGGGAACTGCCACAGGAGCTGGATGAGCCATGCACACACTGCTTGTTAATACAATATCTCCCAGCTTCTCATCCATCACTGCTTGCAAGGCGCAAACCCACTGAAATGTATTATCCAGCGAAACTCTATAAACTTAAGGAAGGGGAGAGCCGAGCTCTCTGCTTGGTGCTCTTTCAAACCACAGCATCTGAAGTGGCACAGGGCAACATCTTAGATGTCAGATCATTAGACCACATGGTTTATATTAATCACTTGATTACACAGAAAAGCCTCTTCGCCTGCTTCCAAACTGTGCTTTAACTCATAGCTTTGCAAAGTCTAGGTTTGGGGAGATGTCTGGTAAAAGGCAGCTTCTCTTTTCCTTCCCTAAAGAGCTCCAGAGCTAAATCAAATATTCCACATGAACCTTGGTTACAATGTTTGATATTCTTAGGATTAATTGTGTGACTTACTGTGATCATTGAGATCCTAAATGGCACTGCAGATGGGTAAAGCACAGCACGCTCCCTGTGACCGACTGCTAAGCGAGTTCATTGCTTGTTTTGCAATGAACAGTGAATCTCAAATGTCTCCCTCTTACCCCATTTAAGCACTTTGTTTTAGAGCACAGACATCCACAGCTGAGCTCCCATGAAACATGGCACTTCAGTGGGCTGTTCCTCCACCACCCAGCCTCTCCCAGAGGTCGTAAGGCAGACCGTGAATATCACAGCTTGTGTCCCTTCATGGGTGTCTAGATATGAATTATCCAAGTGATGCCTAAGGCAGTTTGTGCCCCTCTCCTCACCCCACATCACAGCAGAGTAAAGATGTTCTAAAGCAACCACTGCCCACCGGCCCTAGCCGACATCTGACCAAACTTCAACAACTCTCGAGTTCTCCCTGAGGATCTCTGAACGTCTTTTTACCCCCATGGACCATGTACCCAAAGCTCATGGGACCCTTCTCTGAGTGGGATGAAGGGATGGTTCCCAACCTTTCTTTCCATCACTGCGCAGCAGGGTAGATGTTACCACTCATTTGCCATTGTAAAATACTTTGATTGAAAATCAGTGCAGGAGAGTTACATATTCGAAGAGTTTAAAAATCCAGGGACTTCAGCTGGTGCTAGGAATCATTGTCAGAGCCAATGTTTGACCAGCCGCTCAGTTTATTAAAGGAAAAGCCTTTTATACTCTACCCCATCCTGTCTTAAGTAAGTCCTGCTCCGGTTGTGCCACGCTACAAAATCTTTTCTCACATCCTTGTGCCTCGCCCCAAAGACACCACTTGCGCTGTGCGTGGACACACGTAGGCATTTGGCACAGACACCTGCCTACCCAGGCGACCGAGCTCCAGCACTGCCACCTCTTGGCAAAGCCCACAAGATCTGGTTACCACTGGACCCGCCTGGCAAAAAGCGATTTCAAGGGAAAAGGAAAAGAAAAGTGCCAATGTGGCAACTGGAAAGAAGGCATTTTCTCCAGAAGCTGACAATGCAAGCCCCCTGCCCCAGCAACCTGAAGGAAAGCCACAGTTTCCCTTATTGCTTTCCTGACCATCCTCTGTGTCCCCCCAGCATACGCAAACAGAAATCTCTCCTGCTTGTTAACTGTGGTTCACCGGCTCCTCTTCAGGGTTGCATCGACGTCGGCACTGGGGAATGTGTTTGTGTTTGTTTTGACTTTTGCCCTGAGCCACCACAAATCCTCAGGGCCAGATTTCAACTCGACACTCCGTTCTGGGGAAGGTAGCCTGTCATCAAGACCTTTATTTTGTGGGAGGGGAAGCTTGTACTTAGCGTCAGCCCGGGAGGAGGAGGAGGGAGAGGGGGGCAGAGAGGGACTGCTGTTCTTTTTTGCCTTCCAATTTGGGGCCCCTTGCTCCATCCTTGGCCTCCTTCTTTCCAGGTTCCTCCTGGATGTGTGTCCTCTCTGCCCTCCCTCCGGAGTAAGCTTTAGAGCTGCTGGAGGCTGTGCCCAAGTCCCCCACCTACAGAGAAAACCACAACACCATGCCCTGCCCAGCATCCGCGGACGGCAGCATCCCAAGGTCGAGCCTCTCCTCCAATGCCTCTTGCTGTGCCCAGCCCGGTAGCGGCCATCAAGAGCACTGGGTTGTTCTGTTTTACATTAAATAGGATTTTGTCTGTATTGATTAGCTTTATTCCTTTTTTTTTTTTTTAAGATGATAATTTTTCTTTTCTTACTGCCAAAGCCACTGGGAGATATTTTGACCTGCTGGCCTCCGCACCAGGCAGAAACCATCATGTGCGTGCAGCCTGACCCCGTGCATGGCCCACATATTCCCACTCCAGGACCCAAGTGTCCAACCCAACACAATGGATCTAAAGTGTGGCTCAGCTCTGCAGAGCAAACTCACACTGCAGTGCCAAGCATTTCTTGTCTTCCTCTGAGCTCGCTTAGGTCACAGCAAATAAAAGGGGGCTGGGGGACGAAGTCTTGTTTGCTTTTTCTCCTCCCTTAACACCCAATGGCACTGTCTTGACCTGCCCACCAAAAACTGGAGAGAGCTCGCAGCTGGCATAGCCAAGGGGAGATGGCAAGGAAGGGTGTCTTTAGTGAGCCCGAGCGTTGCTCTCCTCCTTTTAGCGGGGCTGTGCAAGTCTAACAAAGAACAGAGCTTGGCCTTGGACCTTCTCGTTTCTAGATTGCCAATTTGTCTGTATTCAGCAGAGGGCTCTTTAATCTAGCAGACAACAGCTTAACAAGATCCAATGGCTGGAAACCGAAGCCAGACAAATTCAATCTGGAATAAAGCACACTTCTTTCTCTTTCAATACGATAATTAACTACAGGAACAACTTACCTAAGGCTGGTATGGGTTCTCCCTTTGAAATCAAGATGGGATGTCTTTCTAAAACACATGCATGAACTCCCTTGTGAGTTACAGTGCAGGAACTCTGGGGCAGGCAGGAGGGATTTATGTGGGAGGTCAGAGATCTTTTCTTGTCTTACATTCGATGAATCTACCATTTGCTACAGGAGTTGGATCCTTTTCCCCTCTGAAAGGCTGCATTTCAAGTGATTAATGTCCAGCAGGATTCCTTTATGCTATCAATCCATTTCAGATTTTCTTTTCTCTTTTCTGAGCCCTTTCCTGATAGGTGGAGGACAGCATCCCTGACTTCAGGGCCAGCTCAACATCCTTTTCTGCACACTGCTTTTTTCCTCCTCCTGATTTGTCTTGGAGCAATCGTGTTACATTTCTCTCTTTGAAGAACTAATTATTCCCTGGTCCCTTTTTCTGTTGGACCCTCCAAAACATCCGTCAACATGGAAGGAAGTGCTTGGGTTCCTCTTACAAGGGTGCGTGCAGTGAGGTATCTGCCACATCTAACCTGCAGATTTCTTTTTGACAGAACCACCAATTTCCACATAATTCTTAGCCACAAGATCTCAGTAGTTTTCTTTTTTATTTTTTGCAAAGAAGCTAGGAATTGCTGGTCAGCTGCAGACATGTATAGATTTCAGTAAGCCTGCAAGAACAGATCTAATCTTTTATCCTTAACAATGATACCTATACATTGGTTTGGGGGCATTCTTTAGTCCCAGGGTACTGCAAATCTAAAATCCAATGCCTCGCTTTGTTCTCCAGCTAAATTAAGTCTCAACAAAGAGACGGGTGAGCGCAGCAGATGGATTTATAAGACATTTCCCCGTTTTCTCCATTACTAGTCTTGAACCTGTATTCTTCCATGGGTTGGCTCATACATCCCCGCTGTGGGAGGGAAGCCAAGCCATGGTGTGGGTAAAGCTCTGAGTGTGCCCTGCCCCAGCTCCACATCTCCGTACTGCTTCTGAGAGGTAGCCTGCAACTCCAGCCGCAGATCACGCTGTTTAAAGACTGGATTCAGGCTGCCTAGAGATCATATCTGCCATTTCAGTAGGAAACACCCAGGTTTTTCTAGGGTTGGCCTCAGGCAGTCTCATCTGCCTGGGGCTGGGGTACCTGGTGGTGGCAAGGCTGGTTGCAAGGCATGGTCCCACTCTTGGAGACTGCTCTGTCCGGCCACAGAGTTTAAAAAACTTCTGCTAGCAAACCAACCTGTTCTTCTGACTCCATAGAGAAAAAAAAATAGCATGGATATTTGTGGGTTCATCAACATCTGATGTTCCATGGCAGGCACCCTCATGCCAGCATCTTATTGAGAGAAAACCCATACACTGCTCCCTGTCCTGCCATGGGGCAGGGGCTTACCTCCTCCACATCCAAGCACGTGTCAGGCTAGACGATATCCCAAGAGGCTGCAGCCAGAGCCAAGCACACACAGGGTGCCAGGCTGTGCACCCCCAACACCACCGCTCTGCAAGCCAGCAAGCTGCTCCTTGGCTTCAAGGATAGAGAAGAAACTGCAAAACTGGCTTGAGAAGGAGGAGGACACAGGACCCAGCTGGATGAGTCCCTCACATCAAGCACATGATGTGGCTGAAATTCAGGGAGCTTCAATCCACACCAGGGTTGTGCTGAAAGGCTGAATCTTGGAGTAACCCAAAACTGCTAGAAAAAGGTTTTAGACCATTAAGGTCTTTTGCCGTCTCCACTGTGCCCGGCTCTCCCAAATGCCTCTCCATTCCCCTCCCTGGCCATGCATCTCACCACCATCACTAACTCAGTAAGCCCCAGCTGAGGACACGCTGAGCAGATGGGGAAGAGTTGGGGAGCAGCAGAGAAGGGGTAACACTGGGAACACCGCAAGCAGAGAGGTGGAAGCTCCAGTGAGTCCCCAGGGCAGGAGGGGAGGGGGAAGGCAGTTCACACTGTGAGTGATCTTCCGAGGCTGGCCTGAAAGTAGGACAAGCCCTTGGATGGAAGTGGGAATGTCACAGGGTTGGGCCAGCCAGTCACAAGATGCCATGAAAACAGCCTTTCCTGGCATGGGTTTCAGTGTTTCCAGCCAGAACAGGGAAGCACAGAGGCATGAAAAATAGTGGAGGAAGAGGAGAGAAGCAAGCAAATGTCTGAGAGCACCCACAAAGGCAGGTCAGTGCAGAATGAGACGTGGGCTGAAGCATGGGACCACCTCTGAACATCCCCACCGCCATCCTGTCTGTGCCCAAGGGACAACAGGGACGTGCAGACTGCAAGGATCCCAGCGCCTCGCTCAGCAGCAAGGACGGCTCGGCTTTGATGAAGCTGGTTTTGCTGAGAGCCAGCTCTCAACCGCAGGTTTTAGCCATTAGGAGCCTTCCTCCTTTCCCTCTCCAATGTTCCCACTCACATCTTCACATCCTTGGGCCCATGGCGGCTGCCACCCAAACCACAGGCTAATTTGATGTGTCAACATGCCCCGCAGAGGCGCATCTGGCTGATGGAAGAGTTTATAAAAAGAAATGTTCCTACTATAAATGCCTTTGGATGAAATAAAATTTGTAAGAGGAGAGGGGATGGGAAGGCCATGCTCTCCTTTTCGGGGACTGTCTGGCATCTCGTTGCATAAACCGTTTAGCACTAGGGTTTCAGATCTTCACCCCACCTTCATCCAGCACTTCCAGACCTTTTTAGCCCACGCTCCATTGCAGTGACTAAGAACGGTCCACACCTCACCCTGGGAAGTGTCTCCTGGAGGTGTAGCATTCTTGGGGCTGCTCAGTAATGTTCAGCAACTGGGATGAAAGCCTGGGGGTGGAAAATACATACGTATGTAAACACATATACAATACGGATCCCTGCTGGTTTAACACAGTAGCTGGCCCCAGATCCCCTGGTCTCCCAGTTGCCTCATGCACAGACATGCAAACAGGTTTCTCTCTGCCAGCTGGTTCAGACTTAGGACCTCACCAGCAGCCAACCCTCAGGCCTCACAGTCTCTCCAGTAGCTGAGCATGGTAGCACCCATGGTGCCACTCCAGTTTCTGGTACCTGGTCCTCTCGACACACACACGCACACAGAGCAGAGAACCTCTCACCTAGGAAACCAGCTAGAAATGGAGTTTAATGAGAAAAAGGGACAGACTGGGTAGGTCAGGAACAGGGCATAGCCAGACTTGTACCAACCTGACATCTGTTTACACGCAGACAGCCCTTTTTGTCCCTTTATCCCTCTATTTTCCCCAGACTTATTCCTCCCCAAACCACCTTGATTTCTCTTTATCGCCCGCCTTTGGTTTCTCCCTTAAAAGTCACATTATACCCTAAACATACCTACAATAAGTCTCATGCAATCCTGAAATGCTCTTCTCTTGCATCCCATAATATGTCCTACATCCAACACAATAAGCTCCTTGGTCTGTGAGATGCTCTGGAGACCACCTCCCCTTGACTCACAGTAACGGGTGTTACCCCATCCATGGGGCCAACTGGTTCCCTGGGACAGCCCTAGGGTTGGCTGGACCTGGGTTCTACTTTCTGTTTGTGGAGATGAGCCCGTATTCACATAACCTAACATCCACAGCCCCTTCTTCGCCAAGAAAACCCCATTCTCCTGCAGTTTCCAAGGGACTTGCACCTGGGAACTCTGCCCGCAAGCCTGGTGCCTTCTGCAGGTAAGTACCAGAGCATGCATGCAGCATCATCACCGCATTTCAGCCCTTCTCTGCGTGGGGATATCTATCAAGCAGCCAGATATGCTGAAGAAAATCTACTCTTGTTGCTGTCTTTTCTATCTCCCCTTCCTCATGATAAAGACTTTGTAACTACAACTACCCTGCCATAGTGCCTTGCACTCCTTGATGCCTTTCTGCTCTAAAGCTCTCATGTCATTTGGATGCCTTCTTTGCTGCTTAGGTACCTGACCCGGTCCCAGTAGCTGCAGTCAATGGGACAAACTGCTATCAATCGCAGCTGTCATACGATAGGAGCCTCCGACTACTTGTACTACAGCCGACTGACTCAAGGCACTCAATGTCTTTTTGGCAGGGTAGAGAAGGATTCTTGAAATGGGGAGCTTGCCCAAGCTTTAATCATCAGGCAGCAAGAGTTGGGGGTGGAGAGAAGCACCAGCCTGAGCCTTCTGTCTCTGTTCAAGGTAGAAACCCCAGAGCAGCTCCCGAGACGACCTGGACACCCACAGGCAATCAGGCACAAAGCGCCCTGGGCTCAGCACAGTGCGGCGTTTGTGTGCCGTGGGGTTTGCAGCCCTTTCACTGAAAAACACTCCTTTTTCCAGGGCCAAGGCGCTGTGCCCTAGAAGCCACCGTGCAGAAAGCAGTTAATATCACCTCAAATGGAATACACCAATTTGCTCGTACTCGGAGCATATTCTTTTTCACTAAAGCCTTTCTGTGGTTTTGGCTGGGTGCCGTCGCCTGCCCTGAGCCCCAGAAGCTGGCAGGACCGGCACGCACATAGACACACAATTGAAACGTTACCAGCATGAGGCTGCTGGAGCAGCCCTCGGATGACAGAAAAGCGCTTGTGAATTTATTGGCTAATTAGGAGACAGGCACATTGGAAAGTGATGTGGGAGGTGGCGTCGGTGACTCAATGGGTGGCAGGTTTCCATCTCCCGCTGGACCGTCCTCGCCGTACTAGAGGTCGCTGCACTGGCGGAGGCGAAGACAGAAAAAGGCATTGTCCCAGCTCAGGCATTCAGGAGGCTCTGGCACGCCTGTGTTTTGCTTTGTTTTTCTTTCCAGGGGAAAGGTGTTAACCTCCTCCTCCTCCTGAAAGTTTTCCCACTGGGGTAAAATGCTCTGCCTTCTGCGCTCCCCCCTCCTCTTGCAGCATTTCCACTCCACAGACCACATTACACACTGCATCACCATCGTCACCCTGTCTGTGGAGGTGCTCAAAGCTGGATGTACCTGGTTATATACCTCCAGCTTTATAACTCATGTCTGTTCTCATCCCTGAGCATCCCAGCCCCACAGGTCAAGAGGCACTTTCTAGTTTAGGGATGCATAAGTGATGTCGGTCTGCAATCAGAAGCCAAAACCATTCTCAGCTCGCATTTGCCATTTTTGGTTCAGAGAGGCAGCTGCAGTGCTCGATGGGCATTGTAGTCCCCCCAGGAGCCTGGTTCCTCAGCCAGGCTACAGCTGCCCAAGAAGCCCCACAGTCACAGCGCTCCTCTGATGTTCTCTGGCAGCTCAGGGAGACAGAGTAGCTGTGATGCCCACCTTCAAGAAGAAAGAAGAGGGGATGAACCTCCAAATGACAACTCTTAGAGGGCACAAAAGGCAGCATTTCTGTCTGGGAATGTTTATCTTTCAGAAGTTTTTGTTGGTTTCAGGGTTTTTTTTGTTGTTTGGATCAAAGCAATTTATGTTTTAGTTGAAATGGCCCAACCTGGGCTGAAAACATGAAGGATTTTTTTTTTTCCTAGAAATGTTCATTTTGCAATTTCACTTGTTGCTGGGTAGTCACTTTGTTACCAGAAGACTAATTCTGGGCCCGAAATCTGTGCTTCTCACTCTCCAAACACTCCTAGCCATAGGCTGTTAAGAGGAGCAAAACCATTACAGTGGCAATTCAGCGACAAGCTCCAAGGAAGCTGTGAACTACACAACTCTTCAGTATTAAAGCTGTGAAATTGGCATTGAGAGGAAGGAATAGACTTGCTCACAGTAAATCTCTCCATTGGGCCCTTTCCATGATGCACAAGGCCTTAAGCAAATCCAGGAATTAATTCTCTTGGAGGTATCTCTTTGGCAAGTCTCTATACTGGCCAGAACACGGTGAGAGAAAGTCTGAATTGCTTGTGTTTGCAATTCAAAATAGTTTCAGGATTCTCTCTACAGTAAAAGTCCAGGAACGTTTCTAATGTCTGTTCCCATTTAAAATGCTTATTTAGACTCTATCCCTACAAACTGATGCAGCCTTCCTGAGAGCCAAGGCAGCACTATGACTCCTAAAGGATTGGTGGACAGTGAGGTTTAGTGGCCTGACAACAATCGTATTTGGAAGGATGTGGAGGAGTAGGGGCTTCAGTCTGACTGGTAGCAAACAAGTGTTCTGGCTGTTGGACTATCAGTCCCTCTCATGGTTGAACAACATACATAGACACAAGCCAAATCATGCTTGCTACCTTTAAGAGCTTATTTTCTTTAAAAAAACTCTAGGATAGGTCAGGCAGGCAAGATAGGCTAGGTCTTATGGTAGAAGCAAGGGAAATCAAAGTAGTGCTGTATTCAATCAGCAACCCCAACTTGCCTGTCAGCCTAGCAGTGACCCAAAGAAGCAACTTCCAAGCCTCCTTTCTTGGCTCTGAAAGTCCAGGCAAGAAGAATCATAGTGCAGCTGAAAAAAGCAATTATCTGATGTGCTAAGCAAAAGGAAGAGGTGACTGATGCATGACTGGGGAGGCAACTCCCAGGAGCACGCAGATCCCACGGGTCTCACAATCCTACACATTGAAGGGAAGGTGTCCTTTTTTGATGTGACACCATGCAACGTTCATCACCAAAACTGGATGCAGGCTCTGGATGTGGTCCAACAAGCACTATTTAGAGATGAATAATCACTTTCCTCAAGCTCCTGGATGTGCTGGCACCAGTACAGCCCAGGATGCTGTTGTCCACCTTTGCTTCAGGGCCTATTGCCCACCAGGACCTCCTGATGCAGTTCAGCAAAGCCGCTGCCCAGGCGGGCAGCCCCCAGCCCCAGTTTTCCTCCAGTCCACTCTTTTATAAAGTTTCTCCCCTTACTGGTTCTTCACTGACTACTAACATGTGAACTTCTACACCACATCTGCCTTCCTCAGTTGGGATATTTATAAAATGTAATTTATCACATGCTCTCTCTTTTGTGCCTAAAACTGGCCAAAACCCCATAACTTTGATGCTTTGGCCCCAAATCCACTGTGACTACAATCATCCATGGGTATCAAAGTTCAGCAGAAATGCATAATCAGGCAGAAGGACATGCACACAAGGCATGATCACCTAAAATCTGTTTCTTGAGGAAATCTTGCCTAAAACTCAAACCGCATGCAATGCCCTGGAAAGAGAGGACAGGAGTATTCTGTTCTAGAACAGTGGATTTTGGTTAACTGGGGTTTTGAGACATGGTATAGTCTAGAAAATGCATTTGCCTGCAAAGCATGCCTAGTATGTATTACTGCTCAGCAAAGGAGAGACAGATCTGAAGCATAGTGTATTTTGCAGCTCTTGTTTTTAACAAATTCCTCTCCCTTTGGGCATGTCTCCAACTAGTGTAAACAGCCAATGATTATTGCAAATCTACAGCAAATATAGGTGCCTTGGAAGACCTCCTGGTGACAGACTGAGGCTCCATACATCTTAGGGCAGACCTCAGCCGCTACAGGGTCTGAGGATGAGCGCTCGGCTTCCCACCGCACGTCCATGTAATTCACAGGGTAATGGCTCAGACGTACTTCTGTTTCTGATTTTTTTTTTTCTTTCCTGACTGCAAGGAAATTTGTCTCTCAGCCAAGCCATCTTAGAGAGCAAGAGTGGCAGAGGCAGGAAAAAGGCGGATTTGGCATCACGCTTTCGAGACTGTTCATTTTAGGTAGTGCGCAGACATTGGATAACTTTCATGGAGACTCGACATATCATTCAATTTCCTCTTTCTTCCCCGGAATCCGAACAATCCATGGAGAAAGACTGAGAATTCAGGCAATGGCTGATGGGGAAAATGTCTCATTTCAAAAAGTAAAGGGCAAGGACAGCCCTTTTTCCCCTGCCTTGGTACATTCAGAGCTCTCAGTCTCCCCTAATTATTGTTGATTT
Source organism: Gavia stellata (assembly GCF_030936135.1). NCBI lineage: Eukaryota > Metazoa > Chordata > Aves > Gaviiformes > Gaviidae > Gavia > Gavia stellata. The sequence goes on along the minus strand of NC_082598.1, from coordinate 1,054,277 downwards.
AAATTGTACTGAGGTACACACCCTGTGCTGTAAAATACAACCCTCAGGAGGTAGAATAGCAGCCCCTTTCTGACAAGCATCTGGAAGGTAGAAGAGGTTGTGTCAAATTGTGAGCCCTTGAACTGCGCAAGCTGGAATAAATATGTTTGAAAGGATAGTTCTCGGAATGGAAAATCGTGGGAAATTAAAGAAAAAACACTGCTTGGATCTAAATTCTCATGAAGCTTAAGAGGTTTTCATCAGTACGAATCTGACTGCTGTGGGATCCTGGGAAAAGTCACCCACCTGGCAAGCCAGGCTTTTTCATTAAATAAAATTTGGAAGAGGGAAAACTATCATCTGAGAGGTCATGTAAGGGACCCCTAATTAATGTTGAGGAGAATTTAAAGGAGTAATGTCTCCCAGCCAAGGCACATGATTTGGTTTTACTTCTGACAACTGCAAACTTGTGGAATCTACAGTCAAATATTTCTACTCTACCTTTCCTCAGTGTCTACACATGCAGAAAGTCACTGTTCGCAGCAGACCTGCCTACTACAAATGGCATTGGAGATTGTTTACAACCTCTCTTATGGTCTCTGGAAAGAGATTTAAAGTGTCATTCACTTTGCAAGGGTGCCTTCTCAAGGAAGGCAATGGTATAAGGAGAGGGGTCTCTGAAAGGTCCAGGTTGTGTTTCTGCTCCACAAAAAGCTTTCTTTATGCCCTTGGGCAAGTCACATAGTCAAGTCCTCCTCTAGGACTACTCTTTTTTTTTATATGAGGGTTGTGAAACACTGGAGCAGGTTGTCCAAAAAGGTCGTAGATGCCACATACCTGGAAACTTTCAAGACCAGGTTTGACAGGGCGCTGAGAGCAACCTGATCTAGTTGAAGATGTCCCTGCTCATTGCAGGGGGTTTGGACTAGATGACCTTTAAAAGGTCCCTTCCAACCCAAACCGTTCTATGATTCCATTGCATTGCAAAGAGTGGCACTGCTGAAGAGATAGAGCCTCAAGAGTGACCCCAACCCATCTGCACCCCATCATATAATGAGTGAGGGGAGGGCTAGTCCTGCAAAACAGGAATCATAGGAAGCAGTGCACCAAGGAGGAGAGCGTAAGCCAGGGAACAGGAAAGCTGAGAGGTTTTTTCAGGAGGAAAAAGAAAAGCATAAGCTTCTTGGCTTCACTGTTATTGGAAGAAGCAGGGTAAGAGTGAATCCAAGATCCAATTATGAAGAGAGTAGTCATGAAACCTAAACCCTACAGATATTATCAAATTACCTCCATGTATAAAAAAGAAACAGAGAGGGAAAATGGACTTACCTTTATATGAGAAAATACCCTGAAGAGGGACAGGGTCCCTCTTTTTGGGGTGGGGGTCACAGGTTCCTTGTTGTATGGTGGCATGGCTCCAAGGTGCAAACTTCTTCACTCCAGTAACTCTGATCGTGGGCATAACTCTTCTCTCTGAAACAGGTACAATAGGTTGGAGAAGTCATAATCCTCTTTCCACCAAATACAAACAAAAGCCAAGGTAGAGACATCGCCACTGAAGACTTAATAGTCCTCCATGTCCTTTTGTCCATTGTCCCACTGCAAAATGGCAACAGCCATATTGCTGCAGAGTGCTGCTTCATCCTCCCAAGAGCTTGTGAAATACTGGGGTATCATAAGGAATATACACTGAAAGAATATGGCCTGACTTTTGTGGAAAAAACAGGGCTTTGAGGACGTGAGATCTGGGTTGAAGAGACAAGCACCAAGATGGAAACGAACGATCCTTAGAGTAATGTTTGTTTAGGAAAGAATAGGTATAAATCACCCATTAGTCATTTTAGGCAGAGAATTACCAGCAAGTTTCCAGCCACCGAGACAAGAAGGCTCTGAAGCAATGTTTAAAGTAGCAGAGAGGGGCCAAAACACTCCCAGAGTTGTAACAGAGCTGGACCATTTCACTGTCATGTAACCCACCATCCCTCAACCACAGGGACCTCAGCCCAGTGACCCCAGAGGATCTTCAGCTCTGATTTATAAGGATGAGGCCATGTATGGAATTGAGACGGATCAATTCTTTGGCCCAGGACCATTCCTTGTTTTAACCCAAGCTTTGTCTGGAATTGGAGTGGAAAGGGCCAAATGAATATATTAAACACAGCTGTCCTGGCATGCTTGCCCCAGATGGAAGCTGGGGTTGCCAAATAACTTCTCAGCCACCTTGTTTCCAAGTACATGCACATCCTCTGGCAGGTAGCTGGACTTTGGGGTGGCAGCCTGACCAGAACTGTAATATTCTTGAAGTGCATTGATTCCTATTATCTAATCATGCATAGAAAGCTTTTCATAAGAAGTCTGGAAAGAAAAGAAACCCAGAAGCTGAGAATAGACTCTCCCTCTGACCACATTCTTCCCAAAAGTTTGGAGAAGTTTCAGTCTGTAAATGACGTAGGTGGCAGGTGACCAGTCACAGCTATTGTGCCTTCATCTTTACAGTCTAGAGCAGTGGGAAATTTACAAAAAATATTTCAGCTGAAGCAAAACAGAGGCGAAATTCTCCAGTTCTTCTCAGTTGCTTCATAAGACATTGATTTTTCAAATGTTCCCTGTACAGTATTTACCTCTATCTTGAAGGTAGCTATGTTATCTTCAAAAAAATGCTTGCATTTTCTTTGGAAGAATCTAGGAAGAAAATGCAGTACTTCACTTGTATCTCAGGAAAACCAGGGTAAAATATCACACAGGGCAAAGACAGTTCTTTCTTAATCTCATGACTATTCTGGCGTATCAAAAGGTTGCGACACATGAAAGATCCCAAAATTTCACAAGTAAAGCCACCAAATTTTACAATCACTTGTCACCTACACGGGCTAACATGGAATCTTCATATGAGGTCTCTGCTCTCTTCTTCTATTTAGAGAAAGCAGATGGCAGGTTGCTGTTCAGTTCAGCTCTCAGCAATTAGACTAAAACTGAGCCAAAACTGAAGAAAAAGGTCCCCTCCACACACAGGCTTACTTGAGGCATTATCAGACAGTGGAACTCATTGCCACATGTTGCAAAGGGCAAGAATATAGAGAGATCCGAAAAATGAGCTCGGCGCTGGATATGAGTTAAGGGAATATCAAGACTAGAGGGAGATGCTAAATGTTGCAGGGGTTTTAATTGCCTGTTTAGAAGAGTTCTGGAAAGGGTCTAAATCTCAGAAAACATGCTATATCAGTATTATTAACCTATTAACTTACAAATTAACCTGCACCAACCCTGTTTTCGGTACTGTTATTTGCTGCATTTGCTTTGGACCACCAGTGCAGACAGGACACGCAGTGGAGCCTGGACTAATCTAAAACCATCATTCCCCTATGATGGGAAAACTCAGTGATCATCATCTCCAAAGAGCATGTGATGAAGATGGGGTTGGGCTCCCAGGCCCCAGCGCTTGCATCCCTGGAAATGTTATTAGCTTTGGCTCATCGACTTCGCATTCATGACTTTCCAAGTCCTCCTACCCACCTCTTCCTCCAGGGATAGCCCCACCCTGGCGATGGCTTTTACTGCCGCCTGGCCCAGCAAGTGACAGAGTAAGTGAGAATCCAGGAGGGAGGAAACGCTGGAGCCGAAGACATCTCCCTCAACTGGAGCAGACATTGCTGACTGAAGAACCTGTGAGCATATGCTGACAACAGCCAAGGCTGGACGCGCTTGCAGCACTTCCTAGCCCAGCCCAAGGTGCTGAATAACCCAGAGAAGGGAGGGAAAGATGGAGTAAAAGAGTTAAATAAAAGAAGGTGTGTGTAGGGGGGGGGAATATCTCACTGCTGAGTATTAACAAATGTAGTTCAAGCGTGGCGTGCTGTGAGGTGCTGGTAGGAAGCTACTTCATGCTCCCATCCCTATAGCGTCATCTCTGCCCCATCATATGCAACAGACTGATCAGCAGCTCCTCCTGAGAACTGTGGATGCTTAACAGACCTTGAGAAACAGCCAGTCCTGGGATGGGGAACAGCACTGAGGAAACCTTCTCTCAACACAGGAAGCAGAAACCCTTCAACCCCATAAGGAAGGAGGGGCAGCCAGTGGGAACAACAAGCTCTCTGTCCTGTATGCCACATTTTGTTAAAGAAAGTGCTTTGTATTTATTCTGCGATATTCACCTCACCTGACTTCCAACCTCTATGTCAGTCATTCAAAATAAACTCACAGCTTGGGCACCTTCTGTCAGGAGAGTGGGAGTGACATATCCCAAGGGTTGTTCATCCCATGCCAATACGCATGTCCAAGTTGTTTGAGAAAGATGTCTCAGAAGCACGGCTCTGCCTCCAGTGACGAGGACAGCCCATGCAACTGATTTATCCCAATACATCTAAAATATTACTATCTCTCCCCTGGCAAACCTTGTCTTGCCTATATCCTTCAGATCATCATGGAAATCCCAGAATACTACTTGTTTAGACTAGACAACTCACAAATATTTAATTTAGGTCAAGTAGGAAAGATGGAACCCATCAGCAAGACCAAATTTCATCTCTGCACGAATGATGATAGGTTTTAAAGCTAATGAGGTATTCTGACAAAAAGAAAGGAAACATTAGGTCAGATGTGCTTCTCCACAGTATCTCTAGGACACAAGCTAAAAAGACAGTTAAATTGCTATCATTTGATATAATATCTACCAAAATCAAAAGTCATAACTATATAAGAAAAAAGACAACCCTTCATTGAAAAAGTTGATTCCAACTTTTCTGATATCAGAACTTAGAGAAAGCAATTTCATACAGTATTTAAGATAGAAGTGCATTTTCTGAGAAGAAAGTCTGTCTGTTACAGCATTTCTGAGTAACTCTAATATGTGTAAATCCAGAGAAGACATCAGCTTCAGCAACACTTCCCTGCAGAAAGGGCTCCTTGCCTACTTCTACCTGTCAAACCCTTGCCATTAGCATTCTCACCATTTCAGTTGAAGTGGGGTTGCATGTCCAACACAAAGCTCAAAGGCCAAAGGGATGTTGAAATCTTCATTTTCTTTGCCATTGCCCAGAACATCATCATCTTCCAAGTTGTCTTTGCAGTGATGGTCTTCCAACTGCATGTTGAGAGCAACATGACTTTTGCCATTAATGGGGTCTGCATCACATCCCTGCTTGAAAATCTTCACTGTTTTCTTTTGAGATTATATATTTAAAATAGGTCAGGACCCCACAGATCTCTCAATACCTCTAGAACTAGAAGACCTGAATCCCATCCTGCTAGTACATTATTTAAGTTCGCCTGGAACAGATTAAGACAACCTTCCCCCATTTAGTACAAGTTCATCAGTAAGCAGTATGGCTTTGTTGCATTTCTGGACCTTCCCCAAACAACAGTTCAGCATAAGGATCACTTGCTCCAAAACATCCCTGTTTTTGATTTTGTGGGGGAAAGGATTGACTGATATTTACAAAACCAAACCAAGCCCATTTTTCCCATTCTGCTTTCCGCAGGCCCAGTGGTTCTGCTAAAATAGCCATCCTTACAATACCCTGCTCTTCTTTTGATCTCAGCTGGAGCCAGGAAACACCAAAGAAGCCACAAAACAGGATGGGGAGGGAGGAAGGGGGAAGACTGAGCAAGAAAAGTTAATTGAACTATTCTGAACCACAGAAAATGTGCATGGGATGATCTCATTTTATGGGTCTATAATCTGTGTGCCAGTCCCTCAATCATCTTTAAGGGCTGAAATACATCAACAATTTTGCTTGGAATTTGGCAAAGGAGGGAAGAGATCATGAAGTAGTGGGAGAAAGATACCTTTCATGCGTTCAGGGTTGTAGCAACTTCAAGGATCAAAGCACCATCCAAGAGTCGCTCCATCAGTGGTCTACCGAGCTACTTCTGACTTTGCCAGCAGTCTTCAAGAGGAGATAATTCCTTCTTACTAAAATAACCCAGGACTATTTTAAACACGCTTTTTCTATGGACAAGGTGGGTTTAAAAATTTTCCACCTCCTCCCTCCATTAGCTGCTTTCTAGGTGTCCCATGTTCAGCATGTCTTTTAAGTCTGGATCTAATATCGTATCAGGGCTTACCCAGTGTTGAGGTGCTTCAGAACAAAGCTTTCAGCTCAAGCCCATTTCCAGCATCTGCTGAGCATACAACTGTTGTCTCGGAAGTCTATGAGGCAGGACGGACTTTCAGGATTGTAGGATCACTGACCATTGCTGATGCCAGCTGCCACAGCAAACAGAATTTTCATTAATGCTGGAGCATAAGCTGCAAAAGATGGTACGGGAGCAAGTACCTCATCTGGAAGGAAGAAACAAAAGAGCCAGGGGACCCACACTGAGCTCTGCAGGAGAGTGCAGGGAGAGCCAGAGGAGACATACTAAAGAAGCCACTCCTGGAATTGCATGGTACAGTGATGCATCAAGAGCTGACCTGGGCAAAAATTCAACTAACCAGCCCAAATTCAGCTCACCCTTCAGGACCTGTAAATCTAGACCAATTCCATCAACTTCCCATCTAGATCACACCAGATTATTCCCAATTTGGTCTTGCAAACTGTCACCGGGTGCTGAACAAACTCACCCTGTATATCACACAGCGATATTTGCTTAGAGTCTTCTTCAGCTTAGCATGATGTAAAAAAGCCTCCTAAGGGGAAGCCCTGCTGTGTATCTTTTCAATGACTGTTTAGTGCCTAATTCCTGAGCCTCGTTTCTTCCCTTGCCACTGAGAAAACAAAAAGAGAAAAAGGGAAGAGAAAAATGGGTCTTACAAGCCAGCAGTGGCGGCAAGAAAAATGGAAGTGATCATCATTGATTTTTCACAGTTGTTACTCAAAGGCCAGGATTACAAGTTCACGGGGAGGCCACTGGCAGTAACCCCAGTCTGCAGTTAATGCGTTCCATCCAGAAACTCCCTTGCAAAAGCCATCCAGTTCCTATGAATCTCAGTGATAAGTTGAGGCTACCCCAGCAGATAATGGAAAAAATATGTTCAAAATACAATGCACCTGTCTGATTACACAAAGGCATTACCGAAAGAAAAGGGATGCAACCTGTATGGGTGCGTAACCACTTACTGGATCAAACCCTCCTACCCCAGAAAGCTATCTCTCTGACCTTGGCATCATTGGCCTCTCAGGGAGGAATTAGCGCTGTTTCTTTTGTGATTACTTCCCCACCAAGAGTAAAGAGATGCTTTCATCTGGAATGTAGGAGGAGCTGAGATGACAGCTGTTGTGGGCTTTTTCCCCCCTCCAGTGGATGGTGCTGAAATCAAAGTTTAGTTTTTCAATTGCACTCACCACCCAAAAATGTGCATGCTTTGTATTAGAATTATCTCCAACATTTGCACCTGGAAAAGGGAAAAAAGCAAAAGTAAAAAGAATTTCCAGTGGCCTGGTTTGGAAAGCTGCAGAATAAGACTTCCACCAATTGTCTGCAGTAACTCCCCAGTTTAAAAAAAAATAAAAATCAGAGACCAAACACACCTATTGGATTGCCCCTTCCATCTCTCAGCTGATGTGGATTCCTGCCCCTAATTATATTGCCCATTTTAGTTTTTAAAGCTGCAGACGATGTGGCTTACACACATACACACCACCACCCGCCCCCCCGGACAATTCCAGGCCAAATAGATTTCACTGGTGGCCTGAATGATCATCTTCATCTCATCCTATTACCTCATCATTATAACCTCATTAGACCATGCTAAGCAATACATTACCCTCCACAGTGTTGACATCTTCACTATTGTTAAACTATTATCATGTCCCAGCTTTAGCTGGGACCTCCTTTCCAGCCAACATTAATCACAGGCCCCAGAACAGATGATCCAGTGCAGGATGTTCTACTTTAAATCTTTCTTCTTAAAAAGAGTCTCGCCGGCTCTTCGGTTATCGCTGCTTCTCTTAACTCTCTCCAATTTGTCCACGTGTTTCTGGGCACATGTTGCGCAGAAGTAAACACAGCAAGTCAAATTTAGTGAAGCATTCATCCTGTTTTAGGCCAAGGCAGCTTCAAGGTGCCAAACCTTTCCTGAAGGTGCCAAACCCTCCCCTGGAGACCAAGGACCAGATGCAACATCTGGTTTCTCCAAATGAGAACCCGGCTCCTTTCACCTAGTTTGGCTGGACCAAAGTAAGGAGGTAAGGTATGTGCCCTGAGGTCATTCAACAAGCCAGCAGTCAGAGCAGCTGGTGGGGGACAGCAAGTCCAAAAGTGGGACCCATCTGCTCAACTTCCCACTGCCTCCTTGACTTAGTTGCAGCTTTCACGGCTTTGTAGCAATGGGGTAGCAGGAACGGGAACTTGGGTGAGACTAACATCCTATGCATTTAGTAATAAGAGAGCAAAGGATGTCATAACGCTTCCATCCTACAACGAGATTTGGACCAGCTAATGGGAATATATGTATACTCACAGGTACGTGCAGGTGTATCACGGGTACACAGCCAGCAGAGCAGAAAAAGCCTGCGAGTATCAGCTGCAACCGCAGAAGGATTTCTGTAGAAACTGGTGTGACCTCTGCCCAGCCAGAAACACGCATTCCCTTCACTCTGCCAGATAACACAATTTCGCCGTGCTGTCTAAACATACAATCATCTCAGGTTGGCCCAAAATACTGTGGTCTTCCCAGGTTATTTTGCCTTTCTTTTTTTTTTAATCTTAGAAAGCCATTTGCCCATGGAAATTATAAAGGGCTTTAACTTTTTGATTTTCTTTTTTCCTCCTATTTCTCATTTCCACCTGAAATAATTTTACTGAGTTCCAAAACAGCATTTTTCCGGATGGATTTAACTCTCACCAGAATTATTATCCAGCTCTATTCTTCTGAAGCTGTGGTTTTAGGCAACCTTGAAAACATTTAAATATGTAATTATAATAATTTACAATTCCCTCAACTACCCCCTAGACAGCAATTGCTAAACAATAGCCTTTTCCCTTTCTCCTACTATTCCCTAGCCCCTCTGTAAGACCAGGGGAGAACAGCATACTGTATAGCATAAATCATAATATTTAACAGATTTCTGGACCACAAGTCTCGTCAAGCCTGCAGAAATATATCATATTAATTACATATAATATCAACTATTGCCTATTAGATATCATTTTATGTGTATACACACTATTTTTTATAGAACCACAAAGAAGACTGAAAGCCAACAGCACTAATGTTAAAGTTTTGCCTGAAAAGCACTTTTGCATGCATGTCATTCTGACTGAAAACAAACAACACTACCAGTTAAGTGACCTCTCCCCCACCATAATCACAATCGGGAAGCGATTATGCCGTATGCGCATGCTTCTGCTGTGATCTCAGAAGGGAATCTGCTCTTGATCTAACATTACTCAACATTTTTATCACTGATGTAAAAGAATATGAAATAATTGCTGTTAAAGATGACAAAAGGGAGTGGAAAAAGATATTCCGTTATTCTCCTGGCATTTTCCACCTAAACTATACAAAAGAATGTCTACTGCCACTTAACATCCAGTATCTACGGCTAAGGCAGTGGGTCCCATTTCCTTCTCACCAGCAACTCAGTTGTGTACATGCTATTTTGAGTCACCCTTTCACACAGGCAAGCAAACAATGGAGTATACGAGATTAATACCAATTGGGCTTGAAGGCACCTCGCGAGGTTCATGGCTGCCCCAAATCAAAAACACTCACGCCAAACCCATGTGAATACCTCTGTGTTCAGACCCCAGAGGGCTCGGCTGGGCTTTCTCCAGGAGCCTGTGGCAGGCAGGGAGCTGAACCTGGGTCACATCAAGCCCTAATTCTCTGCCCCAACCACGGACTGGCTTTCTCCTCTTACAGGGCTGCAATTCCAGGAACAAGGAAAGTAGGTCATGTTCAGTGAGTGCATTCCCAGAGAGTCTGAAATCCCAAGACATGCTTGAGGTCATAGATGATGAGATGGGACCCAAAGTCAGTCCTTGGGTGTACACAGAAGCGATGAGAAGGAAGATGGCACGTCCTTTACGTATGGTATTCATGAGACCTGCCCAGAGAGACCATCGTGTTCTGGTGTCCACATTTCAGAAAGGACATCAGGGGGGAAAAAAGGAAAATTGGAAATGGTTCAGGAAAGAGCTATAAGTACATTTTGAGGTCTGGGAAACCTGCCATAAGTATCTCAAGCTAATAGCTTATCCAGGAGAAGGTTAAGAGGTGACTTGATCACAGCCCACAAGTACCTGCATAGGGAAGAGATTTTTGATAGCAGACAGCTCTTTAATCAGCCAGCTGATGACTACATAATGAAATCCAAGCGTCAGAAGCCAAAAGGAGGCAAAGTCAGGCCTGAAGTGAAATGGAAGTTTTCTGACAGTGTGGGGAATTAACTGCTGAAACAGTTACCTCGAGACACCACGGGCTTTTGGTTGCTTGGAGCTTCAAATCAAACCAGTTATCTTTCAAAACTCTGGGTGGGATTCACATCACCCCTTTTCTCTCTGCAGCTACTAAGGAGGAGTTCAGGTATTTGGTTTAATGACCACCAGAGAAGGGAAACACCAGAGGAGAGTTCATCCCCTGCTTTTTCTCTTTTTTTTTTTTTTTGCAAAGAGGTGTCTATCAATGTTTTTCCCTCCTACAAGTTGCATTAGTGTAGGGGCATATCAACAGGTCTTTCCACCTCTCAGGAGGGAATGGTCAGGTCATGGCATACATATGATTTCCTCCCGAGAGGTGCTCATCTGTCAGTCCTATCTCAAATGTGAGGGCCTTAACCCATCTGGCTCATGGACCAACAGCACATTCACATTGATCAGCTACTTGGGTTGGAGGCTACAGCTCCACTAAGCCTCTCCACTTGCTGTCGCTACGCCTCAGTGAAGACAACCTAGAAGAGCTAAAGAACAAGAAGGGACCGTTCCCCAGCCCTCCTGACATGTACGTAAGTACAGGAGCACACCTTCCCTGCTCCAGCGCAAAGGCAACCTGAAAAACCTAACTCGCTGCTGCTAGTTCTGGGAATTTCCACATGGTTTGCAGTCCAAACTGCATTTACGGGAAAACTCAAGCAATGGTAGCATCCAGCTCCTCGAGGACTTGCGAGCACATTCCAAGAAGGCGTCAGGGGAAGGCAGGAGTCTCAGTAGTTCGGACCATTTCCAAGCAAGGGCTGAAGCTTGGATACAATCGGCAGCTTAACAAACAGCGTAAGCATCCCTCTGGTCAAACCGGCATTCATCTACCGTAGCTGACGGCTCTGCACAGTGGCTGGAGGATTCATTCCTTTAGTTAGTGTTTGAGAGACACTCAAACATGACAGCACTGAGGGCTGTAACAACAGACAGATGAACGCTTGGACCATTGGTAAATGGTATCGAGAGAACAAAACACTGCCCTTTCCCGCTGTGCTTCTGGCTTTGCAAATTTATCCAGAGCAAGACAGTCTCCGCAGGCAGTTTCGTTCGCCTGCGCCTGGGGTTGTTACAAACCAAAATGCAAAGAGAGGCTATAAACTTGACTCCCTTTCATCTCCCTCACCCCAAATAAATCTTGGCCATTTACATTTAGCAGCCAGTGAGCTATTAGGAGACAGTAGACTTTCCAGGGCATGTTTCTGAAATGCAACAGCAGACACAGCAATTGTTGCTTGGGGACTCCTTGGAGTTTTTACAATTTCCATAGAAAACTCGGGCTGTGAGAGTTTGTGGGCCTTTTTTTAAAAAAAAAAACCCATCATTTTCTTTATAGCTGATTTCCAGTCTGGTGTCTGTTCAGACCTGCCTCCAACATCTCTCCTTCCTTCTTTTTACCATGCAGTAGTTTTAAGACAACTGAAGCTCACTGCTTGCTCAAATCCACCTCATTCTCAGAAATTGCATCAGAACCGCTTGATCTGGCAACAATTCACAGCTCCAGAGCAGGCGTGTGCGCACTGGCCTCATCTCAGCTCCCTGGCAGGGCAGGACCTGAGCACTCCCACCTCTCCTCACTTGCTTATTTACACCTCAGGATTTGTGGAGACAATGAGGAATGGGAAGGAGCTACCGCGTCCTGCAGCCGCCTCTGGTTGGGGTGGCTGGAGGATTACTGCAGTACAAACCCATCATGCACTTTCCATAGAGGCTTGGAGAAGTGCAAGAGGGTGGAAAGGAATTGGGGACCACATGAGGTTAAAGCGGTCCATGTAAGCAGCAGTTCCCATGGGCTTTAGGAGAGCAAACCAGACTGGTTTGGAGGCCCTGGGGTGCTTAATGAAGCAATAGTCTTAAACACCGTCTTGCAAGATGGCCAAATGACTCTGTTTCCTGTGATTTCTCATGGCCACATCCATCAGAAACAGAACCCAGTTTTCCTGCTGCATGTTCATCCTGTAAAGCTGACAAGGTGGGATTAAGCCATTCCTCAAACACTTGCAAAACCCAAACACTCCCGGACTGTGGAAATTTTTGAATTTGACTCTGAGTTAAGGGACTGAACCCCAATCCAGTTACGACATTAATAATCTACCAAAGAGCTCATGTTTGGAGCTCCCCTCTCAGGGCAAAGCCCAGCTCAAGGCAGTGACTCAACTGACCTTTTCGTGTGCTGGATCAGACCCTGTCTTCTGTCATGCAGGAAGAATTGCTGTCTCACTGCAGAGCAGTAGGTGCCAACACCAGGCAAGAACAGCCTTTGGTTTTGTCATGATCCTGCTGGTGTTGAGCAGAGTCAGCCAGTGCTGTTATTTTCTGCAGATCTCTGATTTCTCAGCTCACAAGCAGATCTGAGAAACTGGAAAACAGATTTGCTTCAGGTCAGACCAAAACAGAAATATTTAAAAATTTTCAGCAAACCAAAGAGCCATAAAAGTGTCACTGTAGGGTCGAACACAGCCCATCACCAGACTGAAAATGAAATGTCTTGTTTCCTCCTTGAGCTTGTTAAAAGCTTTTATTAAAAATAAAAATGAACATAAATTTTGAAAGAAAACTTCACTTCAAATCCAAAGTTGAAACTTTTTGGTTGAAAAGACTGAAATAGCCATTTTAGATCACACACACACACACCCCCCGCATTATTTAAAGGTTTGGATGTTTCCATCAGAACAATTTGTCCAAAATCAACACAAATTCCAGAAATGCTTCCTTTGAACCCACTGTGCATTTTTCAGTGAAAAACAAAGCTGTGGCTGAGAAGACCTGTTCAGGGCCAGCTGGGAGGCAGCTCATGATGAAGGCTGCTCACAGTTTCTGCCACAGGCATGACAGCAGAAGGTGCCACCCAAGTGCTCCCCAAACCCTGTCAAGCAGGCAGACAAAATTAACCTGTCAGTGAGGGTAGGTCTGAGCTGCATATCACTTGGCTGTTTAAAGCAAACCTGGAATTGTCCTCATTAATCATTTTGCAAGTCATGTCATTTTGTGGGTGCTATAATCTTCACCCTAGAAAAAGGGACCTGTGAGCATCTGGTCCTGCTACCACCCCTGACAGGCACAGCTAGGTGTGGGAGCAAACACAGATGCATGTCAGAATCATAGAATGGTTTGGGTTCGAAAAGACCTTAAAGATCATCTAGTTCCAACCCCCCTGCCACAGGCAGGGGCACCTTCCACTAGACCAGGTTGCTCAAAGCCCCGTCCAACCTGGCCTTGAACACTGCCAGGGATGGGGCATCCACAGCTTCTCTGGGCAACCTGGTCCAGTGTCCCACCACCCTCATGGTGAAGAATTTCTTCCTTACATCTAATCTAAATCTACCTTCTTTCAGTTTAAAGCCATTACCCCTTGTCCTATCACTACATGCCCTTGCAAAAAGTCCCTCTCCAGCTTTCTTGTGGGGCCCTTCAGGTACTGGAAGGTTGCTAGAAGGTCTTCCCAGAGCCTTCTCTCCGCCAGGCTGAAAAACCCCAACTTTGTCAGCCTGTCCTCAATAGGAGAGGTGCTCCAGCACTCTGATCATCTTCATGGCCCTCCTCTGGACTTGCTCCAACAGGTCCACGTCCTTCTTACATTGGGGGCCCCAGAGGTGGACACTGAACTGTAGGTGCGGTCTCATGAGAGAAGACTAGAGGGGCACAATCACCTCCCTCGACCTGCTGGTCACACTTCTTTTGATGCAGCGCAGGATACGGTTGGCTTTCTGGGCTGCAAGCGCGCATTGCTGGGTCACGTTGAGCTTCTCATCAACCAACACCCCCAAGTCCTTCTCCTCAGGACTGCCCTCAATCCATTCTCTGCTCAGCCTATATTTGTGCTTGGGATTGTCCCGATGCACATGCAGGACCTTGCACTTGGCCTTGTTAAACTTCATGAGGTTCGCACAGGCTCACCTCTCAAGCCTGTCAAGGTCCCTCTGGAAGGCATCCCTTCCCTCCAGTATGTTGACCGCATCACATAGCAAGTTTGCCGACAGCACCAAGCTGAGGGTGCACTCAATCCCACTGCCCATGTTGCTGACAAAGATGTTAAACAGCGCTGGTCCCAATACCAACCCCTGAGGAACACCACTCGTCACTGGTCTCCTGTCTTGTATGAAGGTCACCATAACATACATGCCATCATCTCCAGTTCGACTGACCCATCCTTCCATGCTTAAACGAGCTGAGCACAAAGCCAGCTCCATGGTATTCATTTATATGGAGCTTTCATCATGAAAGCCAGGGAGTGACCCCCACATCTGGATATCCAGGGGCTGGAGATGAAAGTGGGACTCTGAGGTCTTTCTCCACCTGATCAGAAGCAGGACCTGGCCACAGTTGTCCCAGGTGCTGGGTGAAAGCTCTCAAGTGCTACAGGCCTATTGGCTATTCCACTGTGTTCAGGAATTGTTCTGTCAACGTGATTCACCATGAACCAGGGGAACCCTTTCCATTCAAGATCTGAGCAAAGCTAGGATTTTCACAAAAGCAAAAGAAAACTGAGGCTGTTTAAAACCATCTTAACGCTTTCTGACAAGGGTAAAATGAATCTTCAGAAAAAAATCTTAAGTGCCTGCCACTTCAGACATAGGTTTCAGCTCAGCTCTGCAAGTTTCCTACACTTTAATTAGTAAAAAGGATTAGAAGTGAGTCAGCAATTTAAAGACAAGACAAAAAGGACTGTTCTTTATGAAAATGCAACGAAGGAAAATTATCTCCCATGGTTGGAGTAAAGTGGAAGTTCATTTCCAACCATCACTTCATTAGTTAGGTGTCTTGTCATACACTCATTTCTAGTGGGACATAGTGCTTAGGACCAAGAGATGTGCTGGCACCTGAACCACCTCCTTACTGCTCTGCCCCAGACTGGGGCACCTAGTAGTTAGCCTAACCTAGAAAGAAAAAGGAAGAAGCCCCAAGCTCCAGTCAAAGATTAATAAAGTCAGAAAGAGAAGTTGTGGACACACCAGTCCCAGAAGAGGACAATGAGCAGAGGTTGTGCAGGGACGAGGGCATGACACAGAAGCAAGTCAGTCTGGACATTACCAGCAAGACTTTTGCAGACCCTTGCTAGCTGTCCACCTCCCAGCTGCAAGGCTGAGCTCACCAGAGGATCTGCTTTCTGAGATCCCAGGAGCCAAAAGCCATCTCCTGAGTAACTACTTACCCATGGCTTGTCCATCAGCTGGTCACACCAAGGCAAGGTAACGTCTTGCTGCCATCGACAGTGACCTCAAGGCGGTAGACACAGGACCCAATCATAAGGTAAGAGGGGACATACTGCATCAGGCTGCTGGTCCAACTAGACAAGCTCCTATTTCCAACAGGATCCCTAAGCAGACACCCAGGGAAGAGCAAGAATAGGGCAAACATATGATAATTCCCCTGAGCAATCAGACTATTTTCAGCTGGGAATGTTACCCATAGAGACTACAAAGAACTACTAGGGAGAGGACCCAGACTACATCTCTCTTCCAAATACCTATATACTCTCATTTGGACTCACAAGGAAGCATCAAAACCACGAGGTTCAATGCATTGGGAGCTATAGGAATCTCTCTCATAACCCCGTTCAAAGAGCAGAGGTTGTGTCCATAAGCAGAGTGTGCAGAAAAGCTGTGGCATGCAGTTGCATTAATACAATTATCCCCTGATATGCCACATAACTGTCAGCTCCATCTCAGGCTGTGGAGCTGCAGCAGAGGAGTGACACTGCACCAGTAACACACAGTCCAGCAACTACTGCCATGGAGAGAAAACTTCTGCTAGCCTCAACTCCAGCCACACTGATTTTCCTGAAGCCATGTCATTGCATTGGCACAGGGAACAAGGAAAGTTTTCTCAATCCTCCCCAAAAAAAACTTGGGAACAAGACACAGTTAATGGGACTCGTGCTCCAAAGTCAGATAGGGACATTTTAACATCTCTCCTTCTGCCTAGGGGACAGGCTAAATCTCTCTTACAAAGCCAAGCCTGGAACAAGATGCTAAATCTAAGAAACACTCTGGGTTTTTTCTTTAAGCAAATCCTTTGCAGCAGGATATTGTGAAATCCAGACAGGGGCCACTGTTAAAATGAAATGCCACAAGCACAAAGGATAGTGCTTACAGCAGAAAGCCCAAGCGACTCCATGCGTTCTCATACACTATCTATACACACACATTTTATAATTTTTAAACTGCTCTGATTCTCTGCCAGCTGCTGTAAATTTCACCTGGAGAAGGGGATCAAGTCCAGGCCTCATTAGGTTTTTATATTCTTTCTGATTGCTTTTGCAGGCCTCCAAGCCTGTCTCCAAGGGACCCCAGGGTTCAAAGATCAAATAAATTGTCTGGCAGATTTATCAGGTCTCATGGTAGGTAGCCATGTAGTAAACTTCCTTTGCGTTTCTCTCCCTCCCCCTCAACTCAACAGCAGAAAATAAAAGGGACACTAAAAAGAAGATGGTATCGCATCGCCTGCTTTGTCACCTCTCCAGTTTTAGGATGCTGAGAGTCTGATGCCTCCTGTGCAGTCTTCACTGGCAGAAAGCAGTAGCAGCACAGGAGGAGAGCAGGCAACAGCAGCATAGTCAAACAAGCCAGAAATAAAGCTGTTAGACTGAACATCAGAAAAAAAACACCAAAAAAGGCATTTGCAAAACCACCACGCTGTCTTTTGCGGAGCTTTCCTCTGGGTACGCACCCTGGAGTATTTCTGCAGAGGCTGTTGCAAGCAAGGTGCGAATCAGCCCTGCCAGATGCCTGCAGGCAGCTCTGATCCCAGCAGATCATTAGCTCAGAGAACTGCTGTTACCCTTGTTACACAGCTTCCAGTCCCATGCTGGTGTGCAGCTGGCCAGGAGGAGTACAGGCAAAACATCCTCGTACCTGCCTCCAAAAGACCGTGTATACCCGGGGCTTGGGCTTTCCCCCAAAACTGTCCCTCCCTGCTGCGCTCCTGTAGCTAAAGCAGATGAGCAAGAAGTTTTCTTTGTTCCCAATTTTCAGTGATTAAGTGAAATCAAGAACAAAAATCCTCCTGGGTTCTCTTTGAAGAAATTTCAAGTTATACACCCCAAAACATAAGCCTGCAGCACAGTCATTTCCATTCCTGGGGGGAGGTATGGCCCAAAAGTCCTTGTTAGAAGGAACAAGCCTGAGCTGGAAGGTCAGCCTGCGAATTTGGGACAATGCAGGGCTCACCGCACTCCCAGGCAGCAATTAGCAAGGGCAAATGAGGAAAACCAGAGGAGTTTGAGGAGCAGCAGTGGGGTTTAAGCTGTGATGGGTTGAGGATACAGGAGAAGGCAAGGCTTGTAGGAGGCAGTCATAACTTATGGAACCAGTGAAGATAGCTGGAAGGACAAGAAAAGGGTCAAGGTTGAAAAGCATGGGAGCCTGAAAGCTTACCTTTTTATTTTAGTTTCTTTTTTTAATCTGTGGGTAACCAAGATGACCACACAGGCATGGGTAGGAGCAGCAGTGTTCAGATGCAATCAATTATGCAACAAGGCAGATAGCATTGGTCAGGAACACAAACCCTTTCTCATGAGACTTAAAAGACAGCCAGGGCTCTGAAGGCTGTCATTATGGAGAAAGAGCTTCCCTACCACTGCAGTGTCGCCTAGACCACTTCTGCCTAGGTCACGTCCAACGGGTACTTGGCTGTCCTGCCATTAGACAACCCCCATGAGATTTTTGGGTGTCAGGAAAGCAACATCCTATCTACACTTTCCAACCACCCTTTCTGCCCAATAGCATCTTATGCCAGCCAGCATGGGGTAATCTGTAGAGACATCCTCAGCACTGCCTCCCCTCTGTTCTTCACCCTAAAGCAGCAATATTGGACTTGATCTTACAGGTCTTTTCGAACCTAAGTGATTCTATGATTCAATAATATAGGGTGAGCATAGCCTGTTGACGTCAGGCATATGTCAAGAGATATGACTTTTGCCATAGCAAGAGAGTAGCTCCCATATTTAACATGAGTAAGCAGGTTGTAAGAGCAGATGAAAGCTCCTCAAAGTAGAGGCACAAACCTGAGCAGCTCACAATACCCAGGGATGTTCTTCCCTCTTTCATCAAGCTTTGACCAGTGTCATGATTTCCAGATGTATTGCTGCAGTTCTGGAAAAAGGTGAACGCACAGGACCAGAGTTAGAGACATTCTTGTGCTGCCAGCAGAAATCTATGGGGAGAAAGTGCATCCAAGCATTTTATTCAGATTCTGAGAGAGGGTTTTGTACCACAGGACTCCCAAAGCCAGACTGATAAGCTCACAACTGGTTAACTCACAAGATGAGCCAGGAAAGAAAAGCTTTCAGACAGTGGTTGAGCCAGGAGCAGAAACGACGTGGAGACAAGCAGAAACACAGGAGTGGGCAAGACCAGCTGCCCTAATGTGTCACAGGAGTACTCCACCCAGGAGGGGCCAACAGAACAGGACATTTCAGCATTAATGCAGCCTCCCAAAACTTGGTAGCACTGGGAATCCCTTGCTAGTGAACTCACTAACAGGCTTTCCTTTGTGGTTTTTTTTTTCCCAAGGGAGAATGGACTCAAGGGGGCCACCAAGTCCTCACCCCACCCCATTTACCACTGGGAGGGCAGCCCATACAGATTGGAACTCCCAAAGCTCCATTGCCGCTTGCTCAAAGTTAAAAGTCACTCCCTAGTATTGGCTCCATCCCTAGCCCCCCATGCACACCGGAGTTACCATATCTGCATGGTGGCTAGTAAAGACATCCCGGGAGGACTTTGAATTTCGTGAATGCCTTGGTCCCTAGCAAGCATATCCAGAAGGCAACATCAAAAGACCTCAAAGAAGGACCATTTTCCCCTCTTCAGGGTTGTCTCCTGCTGCCTCAAAGCCCAGTGGCACATCTAGGGGTCTGGCACCCATCTGCTCAGCACTGTGCAACTGAAGAGTCTCCTGGAAGACCATCAGGTCATCACCCCACAACCACCAGGCCATGAAGACAGTGCCAATTTTGGCCTCAACCCTGCATAAAGGAGAAGTCTACGGTCAGCCAGAGCCAGCTGGACTAAGTTTTGTCTTCTGCTAAGCTCTCAGATGGTAATGCTGAGCCCAGTTAATCAACTGTAGCGTTCCACCCCAGAGTTGGCTGCTCTTCGGGGAAGAGGGAAATGATTTCTATATATAGGTCAGTAAGTGCTCTGGGAATGAAAGATGCTTTATAAAAAGTCCTCCTCCTTAGCATACAGCATCAGCTGTGCTTTTCAGGAGGGGGTCAGGGGTTTTTTTCTTCAAATGATTTTTCCATGCACCAGCTGATCTGGAGTTATCTAAATGAATTTCCACAGGCATAAAGCTTAATCTGCTTTCATTGCAGACTTCCATATATTTTTAATATGTCAAGCAGTGGAAATTTCTCAGACCGAGTCAAGGGAGCTGTGAGGTTTACTGCTCTGGAAGATCAGAAATAGCTTATCCATCTAACAGACTTACATATAATAGAAATGCAGAAGAATTATTTGAAATGGGATGTTTAAAAACAAACAGGAGGTATAGACCAGACAGTCACCTAGATGCAGCTCCATAACAGTGTCCATGCAAAATTGGGATTAGAGCAGGCGGAACAGTTTCTATTGAATCTTTTTTAGTATTTTTCCCCCTACTTTAGAAGGCACTTGGACTAAAATGCTAATCTGTTTTGATGAAAATGAAATTTAAGTCCTGAAGTGAAGGCTTTGTTTTCCCAGAAAGCAGGCCATATTTTAACCTTCCCATTCAGATTTTACATTGATGGCTGCTCATTTCCTTGCAATACCACTGTGTTAAACATTGCGCACAGGCCTTGCAGAGCAACAGCTCCTGCCTGAACAGGCTCCAGGAAGCAGAGCTCAGAGAAAGATTAAGCAATGCATAGGGCACAGAAGAACTAGGTGTTTCTTCTAGGCGCTCCTGCCTCATCCACCATGAGCCAGCAATGTCAGACCCTATGTTAGCACCCAGGATTTCCCTAAATGCCATCCCCACACTAAGACCACCCAAATAACATCACTGAATAAGGGCACAGAGGTGTTATAAGGCCATACCTTGCAAGGGGAAGGGACCATATCACATGTCCATTATGAGCAACATGGGAATGGAGACCACTGCCTGGTGATATGCAAGTGAACAGAAAGGTCCCATAGCCTTTCTGCATGCTGCAGACAACAGCATCGGGCACACAGCAGACTGTCTGTCCCCTCTTCCAGGACTGGGCCCAGGCACTATCAGCAACTGGAAGTGTTGCTCTCCAAACAGAAGCAAGTCAAGTTTGCAATGACCAAAAGATCCCACAGCAGAGCTCATAAGACAGAGGTCATTCTCTCCCCCTTTGAGCAGCTCAAGTTTGGGTGTTAGAGTGATGCAGCAGATACCTCTCGCGAAAATTAATCCAGTCTGGTGTAATGAAAAGGGGCCCCACTATGCACCTTTACCTCCCTTCTACCATGTCTGGTAACCCAATTTCATGGGGACCTCTGCCATTGCATCAGTGTGCTACACAGCTTGTAGCAGCTCCTCTGTGGTAGGACAGGTCACTCTGCATTCAGGAGATCTGACAAAGACTAATTAACCATAACAATAATAGTGAGAGTCCTCTAAAGCCTAGTGGAGGGTTACCTTTTTTAAACCTGAAAGAGGAAAAGAAACCTTTTCTTCCTTCAAAGCCTGTAGAATGTAGGATTTGCCTTGTCTTGCCGTTGCCATCTAAAGTATACCTGTCTCTGCTTCAGCTTGGACATCCAATTTTACTTCTAACTTTTTTTTTAAATAGTCAATGGAAAGAAGTGCCTCCAGAGTGAGACTCATCTCAAAGAAGAATCCCACCCTAAATCCTTTGGAACATATTTTACCTTATGAAATCCTAGTGAAATGGTCTAATTGGCCCAAAAATGATTGGGGAGGGTGACAGAAAGACACTGTAATTGCATTAGCCTCACCGCCTGAGGAAACTAGGCTAAGAAAATCCTCTACAGAAAACAGAAGGGTGGAGTTTCTCTTCCACTGCCCAGGCCAATTTCAACACATAGAAATCCCACCCATGCTCACACAAAAAGCTTGCAGTATGCCTGCTACCTCTCCAGGAAGGAAAGTGGGTGGAAAAATTACATCACGATTCACTTTCTCCCCCCTTAGCCTTTTATTTAAAGACATTTAATGCTAGAAAGTGGAAGAAGTAGCCAGCGTCACAGTTACAGACAGCAAGGAGATGACAGCAGGGGAACTCCATCCAGACAACATTCAGATACTTCGTTATGCCTGCCATAACAAAGGCTCAGGGGAGACCTCATCACAGTTTTCCAGTACCTAAAGGGTAACAAAGAGGACAGAGGCTCTCTCTCCACAAGGAGCGGACAGGGGACAATAAGTACAAGTTGCACCAGGAGAGGTTTCATCTTGATATAAGAAATAAGGGGGGTTTGTACAGTGAGAACCATCAATCACTGGAACAACCTCCTCAGGGATGTGGTGGAGTCCCCCTCATTGGAGGTTTTCAAGACACAACTGGACGGGGTCCTAGATCATCTCATCTATGCTCACCTTTCCACAAAAGGTTGTACCAGATGATCTTTTGAGGTCCCTTCCAACCTGGGCTGTTCTGTGAGTTACTGTCCCTGAAATCATCAGTGCTATTTCAAGCCCATCTCATACCTCCTGCTCTGGCAACCTCCTGCACAGGAAGGTCTGCTGCTCACAAGGGACACTGCTGCTCTTCCTTCCCTGCTAACAAAAGCTCTCTAAACCAACCTGATGGGAGTGAAAGGTATGTTCCACATCAGTTTAAGTCACAGATACCTCCAGTAGCAGTTGCTGGGTCTTGCCTACACCTTGCTGCTCCTGTGCCCTCACTTATTCCTTTTCTGAGGCTGTGCAGAAGTAGTACGTAATCTCTGAAGTAAGGGTCAACTTCACTCACCTTTTGCTATGGTCCGTGAAGGATCCTCCTGGCATCTGTTTCCACAGTGATCTGACCATTGCCCTGCTCCAACACAGGACAAAACAATTGTGTCCAAAAACACTGGGAAGAGGAGCACTGACCAGATATTTTGCTAAGATATAAGCCTTGCTCCACCACAGTGAGGGACCAGCTGTACTTACACACCATGACATACCCATTTCTTGGTGTCTGGGTATTGATGCCTGGTAATAACATGTCAAGGTTCCCAGTTAACAAGGATTTACTAGGATGATAAAGGATTTTAGCTGTTACTCAGGATCTGACCTGTTACCCTCAACCTTGCAGTCAGTATGGGATCGTCCTTGGGTGAAATACAAAGTAAGAGAAAACCTGGTCAAAGTCCAGCCAGCTGTTTGATAGACCAAGAGCCTGCTCAGTTCCCCACTCTGCCATAGACTGCCTTGGTGATGTGCAGGCATTCACTTCCCTCACCTGTGAAACCAAGCTGTAAAATCATCCTCTTGTCCATTTAAGATGCATTTTCAAGACAAATCTTGATTCCCAAAGAGTACATGCAGGTGCTTTGCAGAGGGTCACTCCCACATTGCAAACCCTTTGGTGCAAGGGCTGGTGTGTACAGCCCAGAAAAAAAAAATGAAGCCTCTGTTAAAGTGAGGGCTGAATTCAGTTCAAGCAAAGAATTTCCTTCCACAGCTTCCCTCAAGACATAATACATCAGATTAGACCTCATCCTTAGGACACTCCTCCAGCAGCATTTCCTTTTGCAAAGCTTTCCCCTATTCCTCTTCTCATTTTTGGACTTCCAACCTGAAGAATTCCTGTCTGCCAAAATTACTCTGGTCTCTGTCTCCTGTTCCTCCAAGCATAGATGCTGGTGGGCATTTACCTCCAGGGCTCACAAACATGCAAGCAGGCCTACTAACAAATTAGCCTTCCATCTTCCCCCCCAGCCCCACGATCAGAAGGAAGAAAAATGTTTTCTGCATCAGCCACTTGAAAGACTACAGATCACCTACAAGTATTTTTATTGAGGGAGTTTTGTTCTTGTTCCGAATTGTAAATACTTTATGTCTTCCAGGTGTTGGCTACTCAGCTGTCGATGGAGTGTGTTTTAGCAGCACACGCAGCTGCAACATGCAGGTGTGTGCAACTGGCAGCCAGCATGAAGCTAAACAGCTGTTGGACTGGGAGAAACTGGAAGTCATTTTCAGTCCTAATGAAGATGGTTTCTTATTAAACTTGAAGCCATGGCATGAAGCTCTATGGGCCTGGAGCAAATTTGCATCTAGAAACAATTCCTTCGCAAAATGTTTTGGAGACTTAAATAATGGAAGACAGCAAGCAGTTGGGGGTAGAAAAGTGACAGAAAGCAGCACTGGAGAGTCTTCACATGGCCCATAGACAACAGCTTTCAGACACATGACTCAACACAAAGCTGTTCCATAGATGGTGAAGGATTGGGAGGTCTTGGCAGGTCCAATGAAAGACACTAGGCAGCACAAGATCAGCACAGTCAAAAAATCAGGATGAGGAAGGGAGAAGACTATATTCACCTATAGTTTTAAGAGGTATTTAGAGGAGCAGAAACATGCACTCAGGTTAGAAGAGAGCCCAGACACTAAATCACATGAAAGCACAGGATGATCAAACAACACACCCAGATGGTTGATTCCACCTCTCACACGTAATCTCTCACTGGTAGTTCAAATGCAGACTTAAGACCCAGCACATCTTTAGGATAAAGAGATCAGTTAACCCAGAAGACAGCATGCACCAGTCCACTGATACATCCTTGGTCTACAGCACTCAAGGACACAAACTTCCACTGGGAAACAGACTCATTCTCAGGCTGACTTTCTTTATCCATCTCAAGATAAAGCCTTTTCAACCATAACTTTGGCTCAAATCCCAAGTTCCTGTTCCTGACCTTTTGAATTGATAAAATATTGTAGGGGCAAGGGGACTCCAAACAGGCATTTGAATTTTAATGGCAGGAAGTTTGCACTGGCTCTGTCCATTCTTTTCACACATAACCCCTTTGAAATTATCTGGTCTGTTGACAGCAGCCATGAATTTTAAGCAAACTTTTATAACTGTTAGTTATATTATTTTATATATATATAACTGTTAGTATATTATTTGTCGCCTGGGATTTGAACTAGTCCGTCTTCTGGTTGTCTTGGTTTGGGTTCAGCTGAGAGTGAAACAGTTTTATATCCCTTCCAGTTAAAAGTTCACAAAATGCTTTAAAATAACTGTTCAATCCTGGCTTGGGGTAAGGAGAAAAGCAGTGTATTCACACACACACTCCATTTAGCACCAGCTCAGCTCTGGGTTTGTCATTTACAGTCATGACCAAAGGAGCCCCTGGGGCTGATGCCACACTAAGAGACTGCTCCAAGGTGCTTATCAGAACAATGAAGAAATAAGGCAAACAATGAAGTGTGAGGACCAAATCACCAGCTGATCCAAGCCAGGGCTGTCTCAGGCTTCAGGGACTCTGTGCAGCAATACCCCAGCAAAGGAACATCACTTGTTGAGTTTCCAGTCATGAATATGTGCCCCACCAACCTCCTTTCGAGCATGCAGTTGAACAGCACAGCTAAGCTCACAGCCATTTGCTTCTCCACTGGGTTATTTTTCACAGACTCATTAAGGTTGGAAAAGACCTGTAAGATCACCAAGTCCAACCATAGCTTCTCCAGCTTAGCACTAAGGCAGCTCAAAGGCAAGTCAAGCACCAGGGCCAACACACAGGAGGCAGCTGGGAGCATGTGGTGGGGATGGGGCAGGGATCAGGTCAGATCCTTACTGGACCAAGTCTGATGTAAGAAGTGTAACATCTGATAGCAGACACTCAGAAGCACCTAATTTGTCTCTAGCATTCCTTATGACTAAGTGGAAGTTGGGCACCTAGTTCTCAGCAGGCAACATACGTCTTTTACACAGCTTCATACATGGTTTAAGTCAACTGGGCAGTACTGCCACAGAAAGGCACAGGTCTGTTTTCCCACCACCCCCAAATGTATTCACAGGACCAGTTTCACCTCAGGTCTGTTCCCCGGGCTGGTTTACCATCCAGTGTCAGATATTTGTGCCATTAAAGAGGAATAAGCAGCCAGGGCAGGCAGTACTGCTTCTTTTGGCAGTCACCCTGGCTTAATCACTATGTTAACTTACAGCCCAAGCCTTTTTTCTGTAATAAAAAATGAACCAATTCAAATTGCATGTAGATTTTTGATCATAGGAAAGCTAGCACCAAACTTGCTTGCTGCCCAGAGTGGAGTGGCAGATTATTTTCAACTGGACTATTTGCTGAACATGTCTTTGAAGCATGAGTTCATTTCCTAAGAAAAAAATTCACTCTTTGCCCATGGGCAACCAGCAGGTTAGAAGCCTTTTGCTATGCATCTTTCTTAATCCTCAAATTCATAGATAAAGAGTGCTTAACCTGTTCCTAACAAAACTGAAATGAAATCAGTATATCAGGGAAAGATTTAATCACCTTCCAATAAATATCTTTTTGCTTTTCAAAGGGAAATTACTTCTAAGAAAAGTCCAATCTGTTCATTTTAAGAACGTGTGAAAACAAACCCTTGGCTTTAATCTTTAAATTTCCTGAACTTTAGCACTTTTTGCAGTGCTCTTAATTAAAATTGGTTGGGTTTATGTATATACATTGCAGCAATAAACCAAGCCTTAGGTGCCTCCTCTGTAGTGGAAAATGGGCTGTGGTGGAGAGGGAACATCTGCAGCCCCTGGAGTCATCCAAGGCCTGGCTGCACATGGTTATTAAGATGTCACCCTTAAAAACCAGTGAATAGCTTAATTCCCAAAATTACCCCTTTAACATTGGGCAGGTTTGGACCTTCTGAAGACAGAGGAGCTGTTATCACATTCTTCTCCCTCCCTGTGATGATTTCCACCAGCTCCACAATGGATGGAGAATGTGAACTCACCATTTCATCCATCACCACCCAGCAGGTGCATGGGGAAGGGTTCAGCTTTCCTGCTTTGCAGTCCATCATGTCCTGTCTTGAGGCCTGCTGGCTAGCTTTCCATCAGACCTGTGTGAGAAAGCTGGGTTTTCACTGAGAAAAAGCAATCTTTTTATTTAGACTAAGGTTATACTTTCCACAGAAAGTATTGACTTTTTTTTGAAAAAGAACTCTAAAACACTTTGAACCAGCTACCCACCACTCAAATTTGCATTTTTCTCTGCTAACCAAGTAGCGACTCCATCTCCCGAAGTTCATCATGTGAGGAGATTCCCCAAAAGGGAGACAATCCTGTCATGAGAAGGGCATGATCCCTCCTGGGAAATGCAGTCTGACTTGAGAAGACACCCTGTAGATAGACAGGACTGGAGAAAATGCCTGACAGGTATAAGTGGCAGCAGATGTCTGAGAAGCACAGTAGCTACTACATTATCTTGTACCTCTAGCACACGATTCAACTCCATGCATGCAGATGTGCCCACATCTACAGACCATTTCCACCCTGCACTGCGATAGAAACCTCAGAGTGTCTAATCTGTAGTCAGGACTCTGCTGTAACTGGCTGCTGCTTGAAGTGAAGGGCAAGATGAGCTTAAAATAAAATCCACATCACCCTGACGTTTCCAAACAGATAGTATTGTTACAGCCCTCAGAAGAAGATATGGTCTCTATCTTGTGCATCAAGTCATTATCAAGCTTAACATGCAAATCCCACAAAGCAATTAAGTCTCACCTGAGTCACACTGCACAGCCTTAAACTCCAATGATTTAGGCAAACTACATAACTTGTTATCAGGACCCATGTTAGACAGAAGTCTAATCAGGGGAGAGGAGCCAGCATTTCTGGGGAATAACCCAGGGCACCTCAGTGAGGTGCTTTGCCTCTTCCCAGTAACCCCACAGGAGTCTGGACTCCTGAAGGTACCTTCAAGCCCCCAGAATGGGTGGCTCAAACACCAACACAAGGATTTATCTGCGCAGACACCTGAGCCCAGCTTGCACTAGTGAGGTTCACCTAAAAGCTATACTGGGATAGAGTTCTTGCAGCACCAAGAGTTGCTGTGTTTGGCGTCGGAAGGAGAGCAGGAGCCAGCACTCCTTTTGAAACCATGGGAGACCCAGACACAAGGCTTTTCTCAGCTCAAAGATTAAACCCCATCATCCCAGCTCCCAAAGACAAGGTGGAACATCATAACCATAAGCTTCCTGGGGCAGGAGCTATTTCTTCATTACACACCTGAATATCACTAACACAGGGACTCCAATTCCCAGTCTTGGTTCTGGATGCATGCTACAGCAGCACTAACACTCAAAAGAAAAAAGTAATTTCCCCACTGATTTGTGCCTGCCAAGAGGCACGCTCCTGACCATACTTACCTCATAGATGAAATGGGATCACAGCAGCACAGCCATGTTGTCTTAGTTGGGTCACAGCAGCTTGAAAAAAATAAGTTTCAAGTGCATCCTTTGCCAAGTATGCAGAGCCAAGTTAGAAAGACCAGTCCTGAATTGTTTGAGCACATTATAATATATGTAGGAAGACAAAGTGTTTCATTTTGTCACATTCACATAAAATGTTTAGGCAGATCTTTTTCTTCTATTTAACCTAATGGGTTAAAGTCTTTCAAAAAGCCCTTAACATCTGATAATGGGAGGGGTGAAGGGGGAAAACAGTTCCTCAGCAGAGAGAAGACTTGCCCTGTAGGTCAGCCTTAAAAGGTACTTCATATTTCTTCTTGTTCCTCACCAAGCCAAAAAAATAAACTATGTCATTTGCACTGTTCTCCTGGCAGGTCATTGTTTCTGATAATTGAATACCCTGGCAGTTACTTACATTTTGAATAGTATTTTAACAATGGACTGAGAGCAGTTATAGACCTCAAAAGTGTGTTTCCAATATTCATTCTCTTCATTTAGGATAATAACCTTAATAAATTTGAGCTCAGTTTAATAGAGGAATTATTTCATTTTATTAAGTTACTGATTGATGACTCCAACATACTGCTATTAGGATTCAGCTATTCGCTAGATTAGCTAGCTGTGACCTAAGGCAGTAGAGCTAAATTCAACCTTCCTCCAGGCCTCTTAAGCTAGGTCAGAGAGTTTTTACCCAAAAGTCACACTGGGAATCTCACCAGGCTTCCCTTAGTCCTGAGGACACAAGGAAAATCCACTCAGGCCAGGGGGTGCAGCACAAGTCATAAGTAATATCTGTCTCTGCGTAAGAGCTATGAGACATCTGTCTATTCCTCCACGGGAGGTAATTTCATCCACAGCAGACCATTTCTTCACACACATCATCCCCACAGTGTCTGCATGAAGGTTTGTTGACATATTTAAGGAGCTGGATGCTGACTGCTGTAAAGGTGTCATTCAGACACATGGAATAGCTGTCTCTCCATCACCTTCCATGGTCAGAGCTTGGACAAGACCACATGGACTTGCACAACCTGAGGAGCCACTCTCACTGCCAAAGCACAACATGGGGAGAGGGCAGTGAGCAAAGCACCAGCTACAGTGAGCTGATATAGCTCATACTCCCTGCAGGACCCAGAGCTGCAGTGAGAAAGGGGGATAGATATCAAGAAAAAGAGAAGGCCACCAAGGAAGCAGTGCCACAGCACAGCAGCATCAAAGAACCCAGATGCCAGGGACTAGGGGTTGGCAAAGATAGCCAAAAACAAGCAGGGGAAGGAAAGCAGGAACAGTAAGGCCTCTTGTATATGCAATATACAAAAGCTTGGGAGTCACCAATATAGCATAGGGTAGCTAGGTCCCCTTGCCACTGCAGCCCAGCAGTTATCACCACCAGGTACCAGTAGCCTCTCCTGGAAAAGAGATTCAGTGTAAGAATCAACTCTGGACACCCAGAAAGTAGACACATATGCCTAGGACAGCCACCATAGACATCTACTCAATAGAGAGCATTAGGGACACCTTCTCATTGCGCCTTTGCAGAGTAGCTGAGGCTTAAAACCCCATCAACAAATTATTGCCCCAAGAACCAAGGTGAACCAGTCAGAAGAAAAAGGTCTTACCTCTCAATCATGCCTCAGAGCTCTTCCACTACCTCCCTCCCAGCACCCACCCTTCTTTAAAAGCTACACTTACCAGCCCTACCTTATAAAGCCTCCCCAGCCCTCCCATTTCCAATCACCTCTGGGATAATCAGGGGTTCATAGAGTTCAGCTGCTGAAGAGGGCTCACATCTCCTCCCTCTGTATGCTGTTTTTTCTGCTGTTCCCCTTTGTTTCTTAGGGATGCCAGTATTTTCACAGTCTTTAAAATTATCACTGTTTAGCTGATGTTAGATTGCTCTCAGAGACCCCCTTCCTCATCCTAACACACTTTTAATACCGCTTGGGTGCTCAAATAGCACTAGCAGAAATTGAACGTAAGGGTAGGTCATTCCATGCCATCCATTATGGGCCCTCAGTTAGAGCCCACGTTGCCAGAGATGATGTATACAGGCAGAGCAGGGCTCAGTCCTGCCTGGGACTGCTGAGAGAGATTCTCGTTCCAACTGGAAATCCCAGGGTTTTCCCACTTGTTTTCACCCAAGGTTGAAGCAAAAGGTAGAAATATAAAGTATCCTTCTGCAATGGTGTCAAAGGAGAGCTATACTCTGCTCCAGGGGTTGTGTTTGCTGAGGTGAAGGAGGGACCGGAGGTTTCTGGAACAAGAACAAGACCTTGAAGCACTTCTGGGAGGTGTGGAGCAGGGGAATGGAGTGAGGACACAGAAATTAACATAAACTACAAATAAAACACTGTTGTTCATTGCAATGCACTCAAACTGCTTGGCACTCCATTTTGGACCAACCTGCCTTTATCTCTGTAGGGAATAAAAGAGGAAAAACACTACTGTGACAGTGGTATTAGAAGACAGTATTTAATTCTAAAGACATCTCTGCCTGCCCTTCTTCTGAACCACTGCTACTTGGCTGCTGGTGTCAGCAGAATGGGGATGATGTTTAAATGACAGTGAGTAGTGGGTTGGTAGGGACAAGGGATCTGGTCCCTAAAAACAGGCTCCTGGTGCAAGGTTAGGAGGGAATCAGAGAAGGTAATTCGGCATTGTGAAATGCAGGAGGTAGCAGCACCAAGGAGGGGGTCAGCATGTGCCCAGGCAGCCGTGGAGCTTCCTGCAGGAGGATGGGGGCAGGAGTGAAGGAGTCATCCAACGTTGGGTGAGTCTGGCTGAGTCAAGGTGAAAGAGAGGGACTCTGCCACGGAGGAACCAGGAAAGGGCGGTAGAGAGAACCAGTGATCAAATGAGCTGAAAGGGGCGAAGAGATCACAGCTGAAAGGATGCAGGGTTTGATGGAGGAGCAGGAGCTGGGAGGAGACGGGGCCACACTAAATGGGAGAGGCAGCAATTACAGCTAAAAGAGCAGAGTGAAGGGCCCTCTTCTTACGGTACTTGAAGTCCTCCCACTGACTTCCTCAGCTCTCCTCAAAAAGCAGCCCGTGGGGAGGTGATGCTATTGACAAGATAAAACTCTGTAAGCAACCTGTGTTAAAGGAGTTTTGAGTGTGGTTAAGAGCTCAGCTTTGCGTCTTTAGCCCAGAAGATCTCAGGTTAAAGATTTGGGGATCCCTCTGGAAAGCGTTACCTGTTTAAACCAGTCCACCTTGGTGCCTAGCTTTCGCTGGACTTCAAGGAGGTATCACAAATGTGGGAAGATCGTGGTGCCAGGGAGTTCGTTCAGTGAGAGTAGTGAACCCGTGGGCATTCAGGAAGCAAGGCGGCAGGGCTGAAATGGTAAAAAAGAGTTGTATTAGAATCGTAGAATTTTAGAATGGTTTAGGTTGGAAGGGACCTTAAAGATCATCTAGTTCCAACCCCCCTGCCATGGGCAGGGACACCTTCCACTAGACCAGGTGGCTCAAAGACCCGTCCAACCTGGCCTTGAACACTTCCACGGATGGGGCATCTACCACCTCTCTGGGCTATCTGTTCCAGTGTCCCACCACCCTCATGGTGAATAATTTCTTCCTAATATCTAATCTAAATCTACCCTCTTTCAGTTTAAAGCCATTACCCCTTGTCCTATCACTACATGCCCTTGTAAAAAGTCCCTCTCCAGCTTTCTTGTATTACAGCAGAAAGATTCCCGAGCTATCTCAGGTAACTTCTCCACCCATAAGTTAGTATTTCAACTAACAAAGACCCTGATGTACAGGGAGGCAAGTTAGATTTCCGCTTACTTCCTTCAGGACATTACTCCAGAAGGAATTTCGCAAGTAGGACACATTCCTTTGGTGATCCTTGGAGTCCCTCCATGTCCCCAGACCTGTTCCCAAGCGCCTTGTGCTCGATTAGGTGGAGCAGAGAGCAGGACAGTGATCGCAGAAAGCCAACAGGTTTTCCTTGTCCGGTCACCGCGCTGGCGGTCTCTCTCGGCTGCTGTTTGGAAAGGTTGTGTGCAGCGTGGAGACCTCCCCGGAGGTTTGACTCAGAAGCTACTGTGTGGCGTTTGGACAGCTCCAGCATCTGCAATGCCTCGGCATGGCCCTTTCCAAGGAGATAAATCTGCTTGACTTTCCTCCTGCCTCTTCCAAGTTCCAGGAATTCCTCTGTCCTCAGCTGAGTTCCCATTCACACCCCCGTTTCTCTGTGAACCCAATAAATAACCTGAATTGTTCCCAAAAATACCTAGCATTTCATCTGGCATTTGAAAAAAAAAAAGTGATAAGCAAGAGAGACTAGAAATTACTTTAGATGCTGAAATTCTAGGTGTTAATGAGTAACATGCAGTCTGGCCAGCTGGGTGGCTTTCGAAGGCAGGTAAACCTATGAATATGTTTTTTATCAACTCATCTAATTTCCTTGACAGATGTGGAAAAAAAAAAAGAAAGAAAAGAAAAAACCCAACTCCTTGTTTTCTCACTCTGAGCCAGACCTGAAGGATGAGAAATCTCAAGCTTTCAATAAATGTTTTACATGGATAAAAACTCTATTTTTGGTTCTGCTGTGTAAAAACAAAAGAAAATTAATAACATTGTCCCTGTTGGAGTCAAGCTTTGTTTCTTCTTTTTAATTCTTTTTCCTTTCCACACTGTGAAGGGAGCACGCCAGGGGTCAGGCACAGTTCAAAAATATATACAGTCCAGGCAGGATTTTACGATTCCCCTCAGCAGGAAGATTGGGTTCTTCTCTGACTCCCAGATCCACAAATGAAATGAATTTCTTCCGTAATAACGAACGTTGGCCTCTTCCAATACAGAAATGGCACCAGTACAAGGTAGAAACGAATCCAAAGAAGATGGTCTTGAAATATCTGCTACTGCTTGTTATTAGATTTCCTGCAAAAACTACAATCTTTCATTAAAAGTTTTATATCAAGGAACAGTGGTCCGCCAGCAGTTGTTTAACTAGAGTGCAGTGAAATGCTCTAACCTGGCTTGCTTTCCCCAAAAAGGGGATTAAAACAGATGAGTGAATTCCTGTAATGCCAAATAATAAGTAAAATAGCCTATGGCGGAATAGAGTAGCTCGTGTGATAGCCCAGGGCAGGAGCATATGAGGAGAGACAAACAAGTCTCAGTTTCATCATTCATCCCTCTCCAATGTGAGACTCACTATTTCTATTCAGCCACCGGTAGGAGAAAGTAGCATCATCTAGACCTCAATAATATTTCCAGGACTAGAGAAGAGCCCCATGCCACTTGGAGGAGAAGCATCTGGCCCCAGTGGCATACCAGGAGAGCTGCTGGCAATGTGCTAATGGAGGGAAAGATATCTCCTTTTCCGTCTGGGGATGGACCTGGATGGGAATGGAAAGAAATGCCCCCTCCAGAATACCCATTTCTGACAAGAATGGTTCTCTGCCAGCCACAACTGGTTGAGGTTGGGACAAGACCCTTTGGCAACCTCCACATCTTCCTG
Organism: Gavia stellata; assembly: GCF_030936135.1. Classification (NCBI taxonomy): domain Eukaryota; kingdom Metazoa; phylum Chordata; class Aves; order Gaviiformes; family Gaviidae; genus Gavia; species Gavia stellata. Next base: position 1,021,154 of record NC_082598.1, on the reverse strand, counting down.
TGGGCACGGTAGCAGCCAGGCTCTGCTTGCTGTGGAGGCTGGAGACAAACCCCTCTCTCATTCCCCATTCGGTGGGGGTGATGTGGGCACCCCCCCTGCCCTGTTACCCATCCTTAACCCCTTCCCTGAACCTCGCAGAACCGGTACCACTCGCATAGCCTGGAGGCTTCCCAGCCAAACAGATGTAGCAGCAAGGAGCTGGGGAGAGATGATAATCCTGCCAATTAGCAATCAAGGACGGAGCCATGGCCCACCTACGGACTCACCACCGTCCAGCATCCAGCCTTGGATCTCTTTCCAGCTGATACCATACGCAGGCAGTCTATTTAAAACCTTGCTTTTGGATAGAGCCTGCTGGAATCTGTACTGGTTTTACTACTTCTTCAGGCCAGTTTTTCTCAGTCTTGGCCAGCGCCCCTGATTTCCAGCCTCATATCACACTGTAGTATCATTTTATTTTATTCTCGGCAGCTGCTTGAGCTTCCAGGCAGGATAGACTGGAACTGAATATTGTCTTGGAGAAGCCTCTTGCTTCTGGGGTGGGTATTGGTTGTGCAGCCAGCCTGAGTTTCATCAGGAACAAAGAAATTAAAACCTCACACCAAGTTCTGCATTGCTTCATGGTCGAGCTAGCCACCTGATGTGAAATAAGGGAAAAATGTGGTCTCCTGAAGACAGTCCCTTGCTCTCTCCTCGCTGCCCTACTTTCCTACCTTGACCAAGGTATCACCCCTCCCTGGGCTGCTGCAGTCCCCGGGGCTCTCTCTGGCTGGGAGGGCATGTCTATACCATGTTTAATGAGCTGTCAGGGCTGTGTGTGCCTGGCGCGCTGCCCGCCTCTCCCGTTAGGAACCTGCCTCTAATAAGCCCTGCTGCTGCTTCCAGTCCTCAGCTGGCAGCAGCACGAACGTCTCTGCTTGTGCTCCGTTTCATAACATCACCACACCCTGAGCATGCATCGTTCGTGTGACAGCACTCCTGCAAACTGTTGCATCAGAACAAGACTCATCGTCTCCCAGTGAAGTTTGGTCTCCTTTATCCAGCTATTCACTTGCTCGCTGGCCGAGCGATGCGCTTATGTACGTGCGAAGAGGGCCAGGAGAAAGGATGGTGGACCACTAGTTAATAGACTCACCGTTTCAGTGGCCCGTTGCTGTCCCCCATCCCAGCAAGCTCGCACCCTCAGCCATGATGTGCGGTGCGGATACCTCTGCCAGCTCCAGCACATGCATGGGGAAACGGTCCCAGGAAAATGATGGACGGCCAGGAAGGAAACATGGAAGGCATGCTCAAGCAGGGTTTGGCACTGTTCATCTACAGGAGATGTTTAATCTTGGAAGGGAGAAAGGAAAAACACTTCATGGACTGTTAGACGGCGAGACCGCCCTTCCTCCAAGACACAGTACCTTGGGAATCCTATGCCTAACCTGCGCTGGGAGATGCCTTCTGCTTAGCAGCAGCTGAGACAGTGAAAAGAAATCCTAGATCCAGTTGCATCTGCAAAGGGAATTTGGTGCTCAGAGGATAAATACCTATTTTCATTTTGGAAAGTAGACCGGGCTCACCCACGGACTCTGGCGAAGAGCTCCACGGGAGTGGGGAAGGGGGTCAGGTCTTCGGTTTCGCGTCTCGTTGGAAATATGGCACGCACCCCTCATTCCTTCCCCTAACAACATTTTGTTTCATGCTGACTTGGAGGAAGAGTATGGCCCCTTCCAGGCCAGCCCCTCTTTTCCTGCAGCATTGCGGGTTCTCCGCGGAGGTCGGCTGCCCAAGAAGTGGCAAAGAGGCCAAATCTCTGTAGGGGCTGCTGAGAACACAGCTGGAGGTGGCAAGGCTCGCAGACAAAAAGCAACTTGCTGACAACGTTCAGCTAAAGGATGGGGGGGGGGAGGGTGGCTTTTTTTTTTATTCTTCCAGCTCCAAGGAACTCCCTGTTCTTTGTACTCCAGAAGCTTCTGGCATAATGAAAAAAAAAAAAAAAGCCGAAAGCCATGCATGGGGGCTGGCAAACAGAGGAACAGAAAAGCAGGTGGGGTCCTGCATGTCTATTCCTTTACCTTCTGGAGAACGCTTTCCACATAGGATCCTTGAGGGAGCTGCTAACGGTTGGGCTGCAGACAAGGCTGAGACATCATTAGCAGCTTTTTGCTGCAGCCTGGGAGAATGAAGCCTTTCCCTCGATCCGCTGCCACGAACTTTTCCCAGAATGACTGAGCTGGACAGGCAGTCTGGGAGCCGTAGAAACCTGGAGCCATCTCTCCTGGAGTGCATCCTTGCATGAGATGTGCTCCAGCAGACTCGAACAAAGTTTTCTCTGCTTCAGCTGCCTCTGTGAATAAGTTTTTCATGACCAGGTCACACATTTTCTTCTCCACACCGCTCTTACTTCTATATAATCCATATAAGTGCAAGGGGACAGTGCCATAAATAAGCGATGTTTAACCCTCGCAATCAACAGGCTCCATAGCTTTGCATGTGACCTGAAAACCGTATGCCATACAACTCTGCTGTCAGAGGACTTCTGGAGAACAAGGCCTTCAGGAAGGCATGGAGACAATTCATCATGGCCAAAGCTTGTCCTTCTCTGCAGCAAAGGATCTCTGAAAAGGAGCCAGTGTTGTTTTAGCCACCCATAGATGTCAAACCAAAAGCTCTAAAATGCTCTATGGTAAAAACTCAAGCTGGTGCCTTGCCTAAGTACAGGAGATGGGCAGCCTTATGATGAATATTTCGTGATTGTTTTCTAAATTCTCACCTTATTCATGGATGTAGCGTGAGGCTATGCTGTTATTTGCCTTTCCCAGTTCCACCCAGGTTCCAGTCTGAGGTCTCTTTTTGCATCCCAATTAGTTCTGTTAAACATCTTGAACCAAATTCATTTCACATGTGTTAATATGAATGATTTCAGAGCAGAACTGGCAAAAAAATAGCATTGCAACTCTTTACTATCAGACCAAACTTTTGATTATTGTTCACAAATAAAGAGAATTTTCTTTAAGTCCTGTTACGGTTAACATTCTCTAATTTGGGTAATAATGTTCACTGAAAACAAAAAACTGGATATTCAGCTTTCTTGCATATAACTTCACTTCTTTACCTTTTTACTTGCTGCGAATTCCCAGGAAATCCAATAATTCAAATTTTTAAAAAAAAATCCACAAAAGATGTTTGCTGACAAAGCCATTTATCTCCAAGCAAATGAAATCTGACCTACCCTAGCCTTATGTGAAAGCAGCCTTTGACTCCATAATGAAGAGTAAAAGGGCTTTTGTTTAAAGAGCTACTTTTTCAAAGTGGTCTAGAAGGCTCATGTATCAGTAGATTGGCCTGAAAATTGCTGCAGTGCCTTTGTAGCTGAGGTGGGCCTCGTGGTGCAAATCTGGAGTCACTGTCTCTGGTGGATCAGGACAGATCCTTCCCTAGTCTACACACTGGGCGTTTCTGGTGTCCAATTTTTACTGTTTCTTCTCTAAAGCTGTAGACAAAACAAAACAGGTGGGACTCAACCCAAAAAATGAGATCATTGCCCTCCTCCGAGCTGGGGAACAGCATGGAGAGCCTTCCCTGCTCATGGCAGTGTGAGAGTTTCCCTCTGGTCCCTTTGGGCTGCTGCTGCATCCAACATCTGGTGCACAGCTATGGAGATGGCTGAGCGGTCGAGACTCAGGTCTCTTCTTCAAAGCTCTTTCAAAGCCATGCGGCCAAAGAAGCCAAAGCCTTGGGTACAGCTGGTAAGGCAGGCATGACCACCCTGCCCGGCCCTCTGGCTAGCACTGAATTCATCTCCCAAGCTGCCAGGAGAAGAAGAGATGCGATGCAGAAATTCTGCCAGCCCCTTGCAGTCAGAGCCTGGCATGAAGTCCCACCTCCAGGAGTGGATTTCAACATGCCGGATCCCCACAGGCTGGGAGGAAACCTCGGACTAGGGGTGTCCAGGCATTCAGCCAGACCAAGATGAGCCCAGTTGTCTCCCCGAGAGGCCCTCCATCACAGCTGAGCTAGTCTCTGGTCTTGTGACAGGAGGGCACTGCAGAGGTCAGGACACAAATCCATCCTGAGACCTTCTTGGTGTCCAGAGAGAAAAGCCTTAGGAGGGGGGAGATGGCAACAGGCAACAAGCCAGTCAGCTGTTCCAGCCAGTGGAGACGACTGTATGGGCCAAAAGTTTCCCACTCTGTCCCGAGAAAGAAGCAAATGAATAAGGACAGAAGTATCGATCTTGTCCTCCAGCAGGGACTGAGTCACCAGGATGGTGGGCCACGATGGGGACAGGGACACCACTCAGCTCCATGAAGGCCCATTTACCAGCAAGGTGTGTGTCTGCTTCACAAGCTTTGGCAGGATCTCCACTCTTGACGGCTTTAAACAGAGCACAAAGAAAAGGCTGTTTAAAAAAAAGAAAAGAGTCCTTATTTTAAAAAAAGCAAAAAGAAAAAAATTCTTCACATTTAAAACTCTTTTTATTGCCCTCATTGCTTAAGATAGCGTTACCATAAATCGACTCGACCATAACATTATTTGGAAACCAAAAGGATTACCACATCTATTAGAATATTTAAACCATATGTCTGGGGTTCAGAGCTCCCAGTCCCACAGTGCATGCACACACTGGCCAGCAAGGCTTCTGCTCCTGTTGGCAGGGAGCTGCTAGCTCTTCACAGGGGGGAGGACTGTGTCCCTCTGTTGATGTGGCAAATTGGGCATTTCTTTGTTCTTTTATGGCAGCATTTAGCCAAGGACCACGATGCAATTTATCAATGATATCAAAGCCACACAACTCCACCCATCCCATGGCCAGCAGGAGCGTGAAGCCTGCTGTACCCCAGAAGGTGAGGGACTCCAAATTCATAGGGGCGGGATGAGGAGAGATCGCATAAGTTCAACTGGTTCCTCTAGGCTCCAAAGTAGACCTGAGGTGGACCATTCCCCGATATCTGCCTTAGAGTGTCCAAGTTATGAACAAAGTGACTTCTCTTAAGGGGAAACAAACTGGTTATGAGTAGAAAGCGGACAGAAGAGCTATCAGTGCATGTTTCCCCATGGATAACATTTTTTTGGTCTCAAAGCCAGCAACAATCTCCAAAACACATCACTCTCCTCCCTCCTTGGATGCAGTTCATGGTCAGACAGTGATGTGTAGACATCCTCCCAACAGAATGAGTGGATCTCCAGAAGACAAAGTCTTCATCTTCACAGCATCTCTTCCTGCCTACACAGGGGGTTGTGAAGCTCCAGATCCACCCAACCACCCCTGCCTCTACAGGAGGATGGTAAATAGGCATAAATCCTTTGCCTGCCTGCACTGGTTCTATGTGGTGCCAGATCCAACAATAGCATGTGAAGATCCTTTGGAAAGAGAACAAATCACTCTTGGAGTCTTCCCATAGTTGGTGCAGAGAGGTGGCCACATTCAACTGGGGTTTTTAGGCAGTGCCTTCAGCCTGCTGTGCATATTTTAACCCATCTTCATTGAAAACGGGCTAACCAAATTATTTCACTTAAAAAAATAAAAATCTGCTTTCTTTTAGCAGAGTTGTTTTTAAAATACATCATTTCGTAGACTGGTTTCATTCCATGGCCATACAAACACCTTCATTGACATAGCGGTGGCGGGGAGAGCAAGGATGGAGACCCTGTGGCAGGCACAGACGGTCCTCCCTAGGCAGGTTTGGTGAGGAAAGATTTCTATCGTGACACCCAGGCACAAAGTCTGACCCACTGTGAAAAACATGTGAAGTGCAGCAGCGTGTAGGACTTGTTACGATGACATTCATCAACGGTTGGAGGGAAAATGACACCACCAGTGAGCAGGTAGGCAGTGGAAAGACAGTGAAACAGCAGATTAGGTGAGCTATAATTGAGCTATAAACATTGAACTACCATTGAAATCAGGTGAGTTGGCACACCTCTTTTTAAGTCCCTGTTTCAATAGTTTACGAACCTGACATTTTTCAGCTATCTGGTCTGACCTTTCTCCCATCATATCTACCCAAAGCAGTGTTTTTCTAGTCAAGTTCCAGCAAAAGTGGTTCTGCCATTTCTGAAAATTACATTCGCTAAAAGTAGGCTATCTAACGCACCAGGGAAAGGAAGATCTTACAGCAGTTTCCCCGAGAAATTCCAGCTGGAGGGAAACAACTTGAAGACAGGTTCACCCCATTCATAGACAATTTCTGCTCTCCTAGTTTAAAAGTAATTCAGGATGGCCAAGCTATAAATCTCCCATTCACTCCTGCTTAAAGCTGATGTCCCACGAGAAGAATGCTCCAAATCACAGCCATCACAGCTTGCAGGGCTTCCCCAGCTGGGGTTGCTCTGACCCACTGCCAGCCAATGTGTTTCCCAAGGTCAGGGAAGACCATCTGCTCCCAACGTTCCCACTGAAACTGCCAAGGATGAATGAATCACACAGAATCACACAGAATCACTAAGGTTGGAAAAGACCTGTAAAATCATCAAGTCCAACCACCAACCCAACGCCACCATGCCCATTAAACCATGTCCCACAATGCCTCGTCCACACGTTCCTTGAACACCTCCAGTGATGGTGACTACACCACCTCCCTGGGCAGCCTCTTCCAGTGCTTCACCACTCTCTCAGGAAAGAAATTTTTCCTAATATCCAGCCTGAACCTCCCCTGGCACAACTTGAGGCCATTTCCTCTTGTCCTGAATGGGTCAAGGGAGGGCAGCTGGGTCTGAGGAGGGATGAAGTAGGTGATGAGTAGGGTTCGGAAGAGGAAAAACTCAGACACTTGGAGTGACTGCGAAAGGACACTGGAACAGGGAACAGGAGTGGAAGGGCATTAAAACAAGGGTAGTTGGTGCTTTCAGGCACAGAGATGAGCCAAGGGCTGGAGACCAGATCTTGGGATGGTCTCAAGGTGAAGGCAATTGAATATCACAGAGGAAAAAGAGATTCCTCTGATGGGGGAGGTGGGTCCACACGTGCTTTAACAAACCTTCTTGGGGGGCTTGGCACATCTTAAACATACACTGAGTAAGACTGTCAGGAGGTGGCTGGCACGCTGCAGTGCAGATAAGGGAGACCCATCAGGAACGCCCCCATCTTCCCCACCCAAGGCTGCTCTTTGAAAAACACTTAGAGAAGTCCACAAAATGGTCCCCAATGCTTGAGCACGTGGGAAAATTGACTCCAGCCCACTTTGTCCAGATCCCAAAGTAGAACATAGGCATCTTCTCTCCTTTCTTTTATGGATCTGTGTTCGCTTCAGCTCCTTGGAGGCAAAACAGTCTCCTCCGCAAAGTAAAAGTGTCTGGATGTCTGTGCAATGGGGTTTAGAAAGGGAAACCCTGGAGAAGCCCTGAGGGGACAAAGGGCTCTGCATTCCCCAAGGTCACGCTGAAACCTCCTGCCCAGTACACGTGAGCAGTCCTCTGCCCCAGTGCAGGATCTTCGAGGCATGGCCACACATCCAGATCTCAGCAGGGGATGGGAAATTGTGCATCAGAGTCCTCTTGGCTCCATTTGTCACCCTGGGAGGACATTTTCCAGGATTAACTGGAGGGGGTCTTCTCTCCCATCAGCCTCCGAGCCTTTTTCCAGCCTTCCCTCCAGCCTGGCAAGCAAACTGAGAGTGTCCTACTGGGGTGGAAACTGTCTTGAGGGGGGAAATGGAGAAAGGATGCTCGAACAGGCTGAGGTGGAAGGATTTTCCAGTCAAGGTATAAGCTGGGGGTGGGGATAACATTATAACAGGAGATGCCTCATCTTCAGGACCTTGGTGCCAGGCTGCTCTGTCCGGCTCTTGGCGAAGTGGCGGTTAATAGTGACAGCCCTGGATGGGGGGGGGGGGGCTCTGCCTGGGGGGGTGGGTCTGCCTGTCCCAGTTAACACAGGCTGGAAAGAGCTGGAAGGTGAGCCCAGGGCTGCGGCACTACATAGGGTTTCGCCTCCAGCTGTAGCCTGAGCCTGATTTCTGCCTCATCTGCAATAGAAGGGCTCCCTCTGGTGCAACCAGGAATCCTCTCTGCCTCTTCCTTTTTTCTTCCTTTTCTTTTTTTCTTTCTCCTCCAGGAAAGACATCTTTGCTGTCACGTACATGTCTGCTCCAGAGGGGAGGACAGGATCCAGCCTGACCTCTTCTTCAGAGTCAGGAAAACCCAATTCCTTGTCCCCCACCCACCACTGAAATATTCTGCCCATCCGTGGGAACCCCAAGAGAGACCAAAATCCCGGAAAACCTTCCCCAGGAGAGCAGGGCAGTGATCGCCCACCTCAGAGAGAGCTACCAAGTCTTGCAGCCCTGTGCTTTGAAACCGTCCAGTTAATTGTGGTCATCTACTTTGGGGATGTGAGCCCAAGTTAAGAAATGTCCCGGTGTCTGGGTTCCAAACTAGCACCCCACATTGCTCTCACCCCAATCCTCTTTCTAACTGAAGCTGGACCCCTTCCGCCTGTGTAAAGTGGAGGAAAAGCTCCAGAGAGGAGCTTTGGGATGGGCCAGGTTGCAAAGGTGCTTTGGCAGCCACAATACCTGCACCAAGGGCAGTCTGCAGCTGGAGGTGCTGCTTGCGCTCTGAAGGAGCAGTTGTCCTAGTTTTTTACAGGCTGGCGGGACAAGAGAAGGGTCTGAACTCTGCTTCCCTGGCCCTGGCAAAACGTCATCGAATAGATGTGGCCAGAAGATGCCACAAGGCTAGAAAGAGCCAGGAACAGGGTCCCTTCCCCACCAGCTCTGCACTGCTGCATATCACCGCCCTCCTCATCCAAACAGAAATGAGACGCTGCTCCCCCAACACCAAGTCAGGCAGGCATCAGCCCTCGAGCTCTTCATCCATCCGACTCCTCGATGCAGCCAGGGCAGATCCCTGCCTTTAGTCAAACACTTGCCTGCAGGTTTCCACCCATCAGGAGGGTGCGAGTTGTTCCCCCCTGCTCGCAGGTCCTCCCTTCCCCGGGAATCGTTGCACTGCTTTGTTGCACGCCGCCGCTGCCGTAGCCGGAGTTGGCTGCATAGCGGCGCTGGGCAAAACACACCCGCGTGAAATAGCAGGGAAAGGGGCCTGCGAGGCGACCGGGATCAAAGGTGTGCTGCAATATAGCAGCTGTTGTTATGGATGTCTTACAGATGTGGAGGGGCACGGCTCCATCCAGGGCTAATTCATCTTTCGCTCACAAAACCAATCTGGCAAGGGAGGATTTGAAAGTTCCCACATGATTTTTTGTTTGTTTCATCTTTTCCTTCTTTTTTTTTTTTTTTAATTAAGTTTCTCCTGATTGCAAAACCAAATGTAAAAACCTGTAAGTCTGGCTAGCCCAAGGGAAAGGAGCACTCAGAAAGTTCTTGACAAAATTATAATTCCTTCTTCACTTGTGCAGTGAGAAAATGTGCTAGATGTGAACAAGTTGCATGTGTTAATTATGGCCATAGATGGCATCATGATTTAAAAAGACAGGAACAGAATAATTGCCATTAATGTCATTGGAACAGAGCAAAGGGTTCTGAGGTAGAGCCCAATGCAATCACAAGAGGAAGAAATCTTATATAAGCTTAAATAATACTTAATAAATTATTTAATAATTATATAGAAATATTTTTAACCTGGTTTTCTAAGGCTATGACTCTTAGGCTGTGGCTTAGGCTAATTTTGCATTTGCTGATGAGTTGGCTGAGTAGATGGGGGTGTGAACATACTGATTTGACTATGGGCTAAGGTGGCAGCTGCCTTCACCTGGGGGAAGGGAATGAAGAGCCGAGTTCAAGAGCCATGTTGTGATGAAGCTTGGCCTGGGAAGGACCTGGAGGGGCAAACCAACCCAGGCTGGTGCCAGGCTGAGGATGTGGATGCACACAAGACACACATCTTTGTCTAAGGAAGCAACAACCAGGCAGAACCAGAGGACCAAGGACATTTTTAGTGTTACTCTCCACACTCTGGCCAGCCAGTCCCTACACAGGGATGAACCTCGTGGTCTCTTTTTTACAGAAGGACGAGCAAATAACTCAGGCCTGGGCTGTCAGCTCAACCCCCCTGCCCCCAGTCCCCACTCTGCATCCTAGCTCCATGCCTCCGTGTCTTCTCCTGGTCTGCCGGCACTATTCCCCTTATTTTTAAGCTTGGCAGAAAGAGCAGTGCTTGGCTGGGCCATGGTGCATGAACCTCCTTACGACTTGAAGTCCAAAGCTACGTGAGAAGGGGGCTGTGCTGGGAGACCTGAATGGGCGCTTGCTGTTCGCTGGCCGAGGGGAGAACTCATTTGGCAGATCTGCCAAATCCACAACCAAACGCAGTGGAAAACAGCAGCAGTGAAAGACCCAAAGCTCCCTCCAGCTTCTGAAGCCCCTTTCTTGGCAGTATCCAGCCATCTCAGCATCCTTCCTGGGGAAATGGACTTTACATTCCAGCCACGCATCTCTAGACTTACAGGGATATATTTTTTTTCAGACACAGCTGTGCCTCTCCCGTTTTATGCACCCCTTTCCTCCTCCCACCCCTTCCCTCCCAGACCTTCCTCTTGCTGGAAAGCCCAATTTGATGCAGGGAATGCAAACAGAAACTCACCACAGAGGTGGGGGATGTGTTACACAGGGGCTTTGATGTTCCTTTTATTTCCTTTAACCATGGAAAACCACCCCCAAAGACGTCATAAAATGTGCCAGAATTTGGTATGGGACAGGCAGTGGAATAAGATCTAAAATATGGAAAATGGGTGTGTTTAAAAGAAAGAAAGAAAGAGGTAGAAAGGGGGGGGAGACAGAGGGAGAAAATGAGAAAAAATAACTAAAGACCAAAAGAGAGAGAAATAGAAAGAAAAAAGAGAAAGAGAAAAAGAAAGAGAAAGAGAAAGAGAAAAAAGGACAATAAAAAGGAAAATGAAAAATGAAAAGGAAAAAGGAAAAGGAAAATAAAAGGAAAAAGGAAAAAGAAAAAAGGAAAAGAAAAAAGAAAAAGAAAAAGAAAAAGAAAAAGAAAAAGAAAAAGAAAAAGAAAAAGAAAAAGAAAAAGAAAAAGAAAAAGAAAAAGAAAAAGAAAAAGAAAAAGAAAAAGAAAAAGAAAAAGAAAAAGAAAAAGAAAAGAGAAAAAGAAGAGAGAAAGGAGTAGGAGAAGTTCTAACAACTTTACAAGTAAATTTTGAACAAGAGAGATTGTACATGCAATTATTACATGTTTGGGGGCAATAAAAACAGCCTGCGGGACCTCACATGGAATAGCTGCAGGGCAAGTGGCACGTGGCTCCCTGGCTCGACGGTGGTTACTTTCCTTCCTACAGAAACAAGTGGAAAAGAGTTTTTGTGAGCCCACCTCACCACCCCAGGGCAGGGGAACAGGGTCTGGACGAAGTCACCTTCAAACACCCTGTCCACCCGGACAGGTAGGTGCAATCCCCAGCCCTTGCAATATAGAAACCAGAGGAGCAGGAGGAGGCTCCTTGCAGGGGATCCCAGCGGCAAAACAAACAAAAAAAGACAATCTGGATTTGCTGAACCCCACTTCATTCCTCCTCCTCGTCGAAGCCTGCTATGATTCACGTTTTGTGAGGGCACGGAAAAAGTGAAGAGGTTTAACCAAAACCACTCAGGAAGTCAGTAGCAGAGAGTGAAATAGCTGTCTGAATTCTTGTGTTCTGCATCTGTTTCTCCCGGCAGCTCACAAAGGTTGCTCCTTCTCTTCATTGCAGGGACCGAGCGTTGGTTTTGAGGCACGAACATCGCGAGGTGCCGACTGACCCCAAAGTCCAAATCCCAGCACATGGAAGTGGGGGCTTTGCACACCTAAGGGAATTATCTTGGCATTTCTCAGACCTGGTTTCAGGTCTTAAAGCAGGGTCAAAGCAGGGTAAAGCCACACCCAGGTCCTCAGACATGCTGGTCTCTGCGTCCAGACAGCGATGCATCACTTAGTGATGCACGCGGACTGGCAGTGATCTACAGGCCACCAAACAAACTGCCTCTATCTGAACCAGATCCTCTGTCCTTGGGATTTATTTGATCCAAATGTCCAGAACTGACATCAGCTTCATTTAAAAAAGAAAGAAGAAAAAATAATATAGATCTCAAGTCTCAAACTTGGTATCTAGGATTTTGTGGCAATTCAGGAGTTAAGTTCGGTCCACCGGGTAGGCAGGACCTTGAAGTATCTCTCCCCATGCTGTGCACCTGGAGTCATCTCCCATCACAAGTTTTACAGCTGACAGACCACTGGATTAGCCTTTCTAAGGCAGCCGATAGCCCCTCGGAGACCTCGCGCTCTGGCAAGGCGTATAGGCCAGGAAGGCTTCCAGTTGGACCAAGCACAGGATACGACCACGGTCCTCAGAGTGTTATGTTCTAATAGTTAATTGCTCTCGCTGCTGGAAAAATGCAAAGTGCTTTATTTCCACACCGAATTTGCGGTGGGTGCTTGTGACCAGACTGATCCAGCGTAGCATGTTTCTTTTTTATTTATCTGTTTCACACTCGCTTGTAGAAACTTCATCTGGGTTGGGGCCCCGCTGTGGTAGGCAGGCTATAAATCCATCTATCCAGTTGCTTAAAGCAATGGCTAACCACCCACCAGCCTGGATGGAAACTCGATGACCTGCTCCCTCACACCTGTGAAATTC